>NW_026776320.1:2475831-2785310 GCF_030936135.1 Gavia stellata | reverse complement strand
GCTGAAGATGTCGTGGCAGTATTACAAAAAAGCTTCTGATGTTTTATCACTTGTTACTAGCTAAGCACCAATTTATTAAAATTGCTTTCTAGATCATCGCTTTGTACTGCAATGTATGTCTCGCTAAACTGTAACATACTTACTTCATAATCATTGTGATCTAGAAGCCAGAAACCTTGAACAAGCTTAACAAGACCCCAAGGGACAGCAAAGGCAGTTGGGAAGGAGTCGATTAAAGTTTCTGTTTTGTTCGGAAAGGAATGCATGACATCTAGCAGCAAGTAAATTGTCTGGTATCACGTATCTAATTAAGGCTAACAAATTTGTAAGACCAAAATTTATCACATAACATTTAGAAAAACATCAGGAAGTAAGGATATGCAAGTGGTAGGAAGCAGAAAATACTAATGGCTTAGTCTTGCCGTTTTAAGCTATTCTAACCTGACGACACTCGGGTCCTAACCACAAAACTGCATTCTGAATAAATAACCAGAAAGAAAGGCTCTTTGGTTTCTGTAAGGCATTCAAAAAGGTTAACTTTGGGTATTTAAATGCTTCAGTTAGAAACTCAGGCTCCCGCTTTAGTCAGTGGAGCTACCAGTTGGACATTCAAAACATTGGAACATCCCACGCTTAGTTATTAAAGCAAACAAATTCTACAGTTGGTTTTTTTCCTCATTTCCAGAGTATATGAACCAATGTAAGTTATGGTGTCCTTACAACACAACTCAGCTCGGAATGATTAAATTGGGATTTACACCAGTATGTGGATCACTCACTGGCAGTGTCATCTTCGCTTTCTGACATCCGTTTTTAGGGACGTACTCTAATAAGACAGCTCTGGGGTACAACAGTTTTTAAACCCCTTGCTCTCTAGGCTCTCCTCTCGGCTTAGGCAACAAACAACAAAAACAATTCTGGATATTTCCGCAGCTTAGAAATTAAGTTTCTGCCCAATGATTTTTCCCTCTGTTTACTATTCTGTGGGCGTGCACTTTTAACAGAACAAAAGCTTTGCAACAAAACATTAAAAAAAAAAGAAAAAAGAAATGCACAGTACAAAGAAATAAAACAATGCTTCTGTCTAGGACTTAATTCTAAACGAAATGTTTTCACTTGCATTGTGTTTGAAGGATAAATTAAAAAATGTTATGAAACACGTAGGTGACAAGCATTTAAGAACATTTACGTGCATATACTGAAGGTGTAATAAAAATAACTAGAAAGGATACAATTGCATGCTTGTAGCTTTCTTCAATGCTTTCTAGCAAATAGAGATCCAGCAGTGCCTGAAATGAAAAGTTAAAAGTTTTTTAAAACACTCCTGTCTTTCATAAATCACTGCCTTTTGGGTGGGGTTTTTTTTTGGGGGGGTGAGGGTTTGTTGTTCTTGCTGTTGTCATTCTTGTTTTCTGTGAACATAACACTCACATGTAAACTAGCAGGTGGATATTTCCCAGTTCCTCCTTCATCTCTCTGCCACAACTTCTCAACTTGGTCTCCTAACTGGGAAACCATTCCATCAATCATCAAGCAGTCAGAATCCCATTTTCCTCTGGAACAGAAGGTAGCAAGGATTCAGGCAGAGTAAACCACGAATTCCACCCTCGCAGTGTAACAGATTTCCTCCAGTCAAAAGCAAACAAAAAAGCTCCCAGGAGTCAAAGAAAGTAACAGACATACAAAGGCACGATTAGGACTTGAAATGCACGTGAAAGAAATTTCTGAGTCAGGTGAAAGATGTTCGTTAGATCATGTTCAGTTATTAACGGAGGTCAAAATAGAATTACAATTACGGATGGCTGAACTTTTAACAATTACATTCGTCCCAAGTCCATCACAGCCTTCTGCTGACTGCGACGCTACCCTTTAATTTCCCGACGATAGCAAGCGCCAAAAGCACACCAGAGCTTGTGTGCTTCTAAGGATCACATGAGCCTGTGTGCAAGTTACTTGAGAATTAAGCTCAGAAAGATGAACTTTACAGTCAATACCTAATACGCTGCAGCTTCCACCTTAACTCATCTTGCAGCCTCTTCTTCACAGTGCCATAGCCTAAGCTTGTTTAGGTCTTTCCTTAGTTTCCAGTACCATTTCCAAAGAAAAATCTATTATCGTCTAATCCAAGGCCTATCACCTATATGCTAGTCAGCTAGTCCAGGAAAGAGAGTTTACGTTAGGAAGGGACTTCTATGCACTAGCCAATAGAGTGCTAGGTGTGCCAACTACACGTAACTCTGACTGTCTTACGAAATTACACAAAGGTACTTGCGAGTAGGAGCTTTAGGCCAATACAATTCTTATCATCTATTACTAGCCCATAAAAGAGATGATTTGTTTTCTTTTTAAACATGCTTTCTTCTGTGTCCAAAACAATTGTTCTGTGAACGCTGTGCTTTCCTGAACCAGACACGACTGATCCTAGCCTAGTCACGTGATCTTTTCCAGTAGTGACAAATTATACAGATGAGCCAATGAATTAAGTACGCTACAAAAAACGATGATACCAACAAGTGGTACTAAGCCGAGGGATATATCAGCATTTTACCATGGGCAAGTAACCCCTGGGCTCAAGAGAACACATGCATCACTGACGTCACGAGTATGGCCGGCAAATGCATTAAGCACAGCAAATACAACGGCTGAGATAAAAGCCGTTCCCTTCCACTTCTAAATTTGCAGTGGAAGTGTTCCAGAGTTTTCCAGTAAGGCTTACCTTGACAAACGCTCAAGTTTCTGTCGCTGACCAGCATAGTAGCTCTGAATCAGAGGATAGTTGTAGAAAGGTCGAGACAAATGCATATCATCATCTACAGGCAATAACGTAAAAGCAAGTTAAAGAAACAATAGCACGTTTTTCGACTAAAATTTTTGACTAAAAAGACAGACACAAGGTAAGCATCAAGAAGCCTCCAACTCTGAAAGAAGCCAAGCCCATTTCTGCCTTTGCCAGAAGAGATGTAAGAGACAAAACTCAATTCCTTCTTGTCTCAAGCACCATTTCAAGCTTGCAGTTGATGTAGCATTCAGAACATGTAGCGTTAGCTGAAGTTCACTATAAAAAACACCAGTTCTCAAAGGGAATGACTTTTTAAACATGTCATGTGAGCATCTGTAAAGACAATTAGGGCTTATAATCCATCCAAATAAAGAAGCATTTCCAAGGCGTATTGTTTCCTCAAGCAAGACATAAAAAGTTCAAAACATGCAGGTAGTGCTTTTACTGTCCAAACAAGCATTCCAACAGGCGTTTGTTGCCTAATAGTAATTTGTCTAAAATCCCAAGTATTTCAAGCTGTGGACACAAGCAGCTCCTTGAATCAGAGCCTTATTGCTATTTCTAAAAAACATCCAGGAAAGAAACTGCTTGCATTATTCTATGCTATGTATTTGAAAAACCTGTAGAATCTCAATTTCACCACCAGAGCTTCTCGGCATACGTTGTCACTGAACCAACACTACTTGCTGCTGACAAAACATTTACAAAAGCGTGGCTAAGCACGTGTTCCTAGGAATCACTTACTGGACAGTCTCCTTGGTACAAATGTCTTACGGTTTATGCTTACCTAAACCCTCTGGAAGGAGACTCGCTCGACAGAACCAGATGACCACTCGTGCATACAAAGAAATGATGCTAGCTACCACCTTCTTGTTTGTCAAGTCTGCAAAACCTGAAAAAAGGCATAGGATGATTTTTGTTATGCAATTCCTTTCCTTTTTACAAAACTCCCTTCATCATACTACATAGAAAATACAAAAATGACACGATAGAAATCTCTCGTCTTTGCATTTTCTACTCTGTATCGCTTTCTTATTTGAAGAAAAAACCCACAATCACCACCAAAAGAGAAAGCAACCCCTCCAAAGAACCAGATTCGCTAAAGGTTAACATGAAACAAAATTAAGCCTGAACTATTAAATACATGCATGAAGACGACACCTGGTTTTCAAGTAGCAGAGATTTTTACTAGAGCAAAGGGACAGTCTTTCTTTTTCTCAATATGCCAAGAACAACTTATGATCTAAAAAGCTATAGAAACTCAAGTAACTTACTTTACAAGTCACTCATTTGCGCTTCCTTTATCTTTTTTAGTAATTTGCAATTCAATATTTGCATGCAATTATAAATTGCTGGCTAAGAATTAAAAAGAAACATGTTGAGCATTACCACACTCAGGTGCTGCAATTTCAACCCAGTTGCTTACATAGCTTCTTGCTGAGTGTAGTCTCCCCTAGCCGCTTGCGTGAACTCCACAAGAAACTGTTTCCCTGAACTCAACGCATATTGAGTGGTCGTCCCAGCTTCTCAGATTTAAGCCCCTTCGCCCAGCTAAATTTAACCGTCTTCCAATCACCAAACCCAACAAAAGCTCACGTTCCCACAATTACAACCCAAGCATAATTCCAAACCTTAAGAAAGCATACCAAAGATTTAATAATACTATGACAAACCTTTTTCAGTCAGCTCTTGTGCTTCTGTTAGAGAACAGTTTAAGATTGTCCTAAGGTTGCTCAAAAGCAACTGGCAGTGCTGAAGAGACTGTAACGTCTGTGGGTCAACGAAGTTGCAAGAGCCATCAAAGAGCGGAACACCTTTTCAAGAACAAACATTAAAGCATTAGCCTACAGAGCAATTTCAGAGTTTCAAAGCACACTTAAAGAACCGCGTGCAATGCCATATACCAGCAGATTACTGGATAAGCTCAATTAGAAGGAATGATTTTATGTTTGTGGAATGACTACACTAGTACTCACATATTTGGTCCAATTCTTCTTTTGTAGAGATCACTTTGTTCCATGTCCACTCAAGAACAAGCCGTAAATTAGCAGCAGAACTTGGCTGCTCTTTAAAAAGAGACAACAAAAAAGAAACAAATCAACAACTTCAAACTAACCAATATATAACATAAAAACAATGTAAAGAAGTATTACCTTCAGATGCCCACTGTTTAATGCACCCAGTCAGAAGTTCTAAAGAACCTGTCCGGACAGCAGCTGACAATACCGCTTCTAACTGCTCCTTCTAAACATAACAGACAAAGTAAAATGAGAATCTTACATACTTTCAATAGCTGAACCAGCAACAGCACAACTTCAAATCACACTGTGGAAGACCCTTTCTATGCTTGTTTGTGCAGAAGCTGGTTGACGTTGGAAATGTTTAGTGAGCTCAAACTTAATTCAAAATTATTTGTTACAATCTGTGCAGTGGCTCAGAAGTTATGATTTGGCCAAGTCTGGGAGAACAAAGAATTCATTGCTTCTTAAACAGTCAAATAATTTTTCATTTTCTCCATTCTGTCCTCCTTTTTCAGGTTAATCAGGGATCCAAACCCTAACTCAAGCCTAAGCAGGCAGTTGGACTGATGGGTAATATAGAAGTAACAGCTTTCGCCGCCTTCCACGACATTTTTGTTCTTGCTCCTACAGCAACGTTGTATTCTGTTCTAGACACTCAATCCCTGATCGTGCTTCAACAGGAGACAATGGTAGTTTTACAGTCCCAAGAGTGGACCGAAAACGTTGCCATTGGCATAAAACTGGCAGGGTACAATTGCGATTCTGCGTGTGGATGGGCAGGATGAGCATAGAATGGTCTCTGACACTGAAAGCAGTGCAACAGAAAACTTAGAAAAGCTACACATCTTGGCAGTCTCAATAAAGATACAGTAAAAGATCACCTCCTTCTGCAAGCCGGTGCAAGTCATGTGAACGACTCCGGAGTTCAGCAAGCACGAACCATCTGCAGAAACAAGGAACGTTTGACAACATTCCATGCTCTCACAGTTATGTTAGGACCACTTTACTTTTTTTAAACAGCAATATCTGGAAAGATATAACTGAGAACCCATTTTCTTCGTCAGATCGCAGGCAAACCTTTTTTAAAAAATTATTACTGCGTGTAGAAATTTCATCTCTAGTGCTATCGAGGTGCTGTGCTTTGAGCTTCAGTTCAAAGTCATTTCATTTTGTAACCATCACCACTTCACTGGCTACATGACAAAAGCACCAAACCCCAAAACTCAGCAGAATGTCAGATGCATTTCACAACATTACATACCTTGCTGGTACAATGTAATCAGAGCTGGGTTTGTGGGGGGTTGGGGTTTTTTGGTTTGGTTTGGTTGTTGAGTGAAAAACAACGATCAAGAGAACCAGTAAATGGCGTTGGACCTCAATTTACGCTTCTCGCTGTTAAAAGCGGTGAAATACCTACCAAAATTATAGGTGCTTGGATGAAAAAACTGCTCCGGTGGTGGATAAGAAGGAGGAAGTCCCCGACTTAGACTCCGCTCACGGACCAGAATATCCAAAATGAGGTTTGGCGAAGTCATACTTATTACAGTATCCAGTGACCACAGTGCAAAATAGGGGCAACCATGAAGGAACTCTTCTGGCCTTAAAGAAAACAAGTGCATAAGCTGAACGCCGACTTTCAAATGAATTATTTGCAGGGATGTTGAGAACAACTTAATGAAAATCTACCTTAGCGAATCTGGCATTTGAGCATGATACCAGCGATTAATGTCAAATACACCCAAATAAGTAGATGGTTTTCTCTGACTACATGTAGTCACTTGCCAACTGAAGATTGATACGCTGGTGTCAGGGGATATTACTGGAAAAGACAAGACATTGTTTCTTATTTGTAGAAAATATGATACAGCTGATATTTTTAAAACACCACTTTCTGCTTTGGCTTAATTCTGTTCTATCACTCCTGAAACACACCACTTGCTAAGAATAATAAAAAAAATGATGTACGGAGTAGCAAACATCCCTGTGGTAGGTTTCAGTCATACTGCCCCTTTTTCTCATTCAAACTGTATCAGTTCTAAGCCAAATCAAATACACGCTTACTAGCTAATTCGGTTTTCCATACATGAAGAGTTGACCAAGACATTTAGCTAGATGAACAGTTTAGCAAAAAAAGATGTGCTAGCAACACATACATTGCTACTTTTAGAAAGCAGACAAATACTTATTGTATACACTTGTATTGCTCAGCTGGCATTATTAATTTCCAGATTTGAGTCAATTACAAATTTTAAGAATAGCTCCTCCCCAGCATATTCAGAATGAAAGAACACAACTAGCACACAAAAATAAATACAAAAAGAACCCAAACCCAACAAACAGGAAAGCGGAATAAAGACTGTAACATAAAACATTCACAATGCTGCACTCCAGTTCTCTCAGTAAGTGGAATGGTCTTTCTTCTCTGGGGAGAATGCATTCTCCAGATGTAAGAAGCAAAGTATGTGGTAGATCGTTCACCCTCATGGGGCAAGGAACAAGACGACACTTTGTTTGGCAAAATGATTCTCTCTTGAATTCATCATGACCGTTTAGGGATCCTCACACACTTTACTATGTTGCATTGTGAACTTCTGTGCCTTTTCAGTTTTGTTAGCCCCTGAAACTGCCTTTGAAGATAGCAATTATTTTCATCATTGAGAAGACAGCTTCATTGCTAGCCTCAACCCACATCCAGCAGAAGCTCATGTGTGCCTAGAACTTAACTTGGACAGATTCTGAAAAAAAGCTCATTAGAAACCATCAGAAAAATTACAGGTATTTCTCCATGCCTCAAACTTCATAAAAAGGAGACAGAAAGGTAACATTCCTAAGCAAGGGAGAGAATGATCTTACTGTTCCAAGACAACAGCTGGAGGAATAGAACACTGACATGACCCCACCATACATCGCTATGGCATGTCAGCAAGCATAAAATAAAGGCTGTTTTTTCCTTTAAAGGAGTCCCACATAACTTAAGCACCCAATTTTTCTTTTTAAATAAGCCCAACAAGCTAGTCTATACAGATATTTAAGACTTGCAGACTGTGGGTACAGAGCAGCATTCATCGCTTAGATTCCGAACCCATTTATTTTAGAATAGCCAAACGCGGACATCAGAACAAACCTTTGTTAATGCTATCCTCTCCGTCAGCATGGTTGGGAAATTTTTCTACAGTCTGACAGCTGAGTAGTTTGGTATTGCTGGCCTCCCCTCTCAGGGGAATGGCTCCATTTGTGAGATCTAAACTGCACTTTTCGTCACAGTATTCCAAACCCTGGGGAAAAAATGAAAGGAGAGAGAAAAGGTCATTTGGAGATGAAAACATACATTATACCTAAATACGAAAGAACGTATATCTCTAATATAATATGCATATTCTAGTGTATGTTTCCCATGCGCTTATTTCTGATGGCAAATAGAAACTACAGCTGACATGCAAGAGAATTAAATGCCAAATCGTAACAGGTAAGCTTGGCTGCAAAGGCTTTGCACGCTTTCAAAAGTTAGCATTTCCCTAACATTATTCATTTCTAAACATGTTCTGCAGAATGCCTTGCAACATCAAGGTTTCTTTACAAACCTAAATATATATCTACAAAGAGATATCCGAAATAATGCAACACGTCATATGCATGCAAAGCTCTTTGCTCCATGTCTTGAGAACAGAACTGAGGTAGGTAGAGAAGTCATGGCATTACAGCAGCTAAAGCTCTTTTGAGAGGTGTTCTCTATAAGCTCACCACTAGAGTGAAAACGCATCTCTCTCTCTAGTAGCTATGAGAACTTCTAACTGCTTAGCAATCTCCTTTCAAACCACGTAAGCTCTTACCAGCTCCTCCTCTAATCTGGTCAGAGACTAATGGGTGAAATATCCCTCAGTTCCTTCACCAAGCACACCCAACAGCAAAAGGGGAAAACAGAGAGGATGTGGGATGCACATGGGCAATGCGTTTAGGATCACGAATTCCTACGGAGTCAGCAAACTACGTTGGGATATACAGAAACTCCAGCAGGATTGTGTTGAACCTCTGATACCACCATTTTCTAAGCAAGCATTAACTGAAATACTGCCTCTCCAAATACAGCATTCCTTCAAACTGTCTACAATGCAACACATGAATGTGTGTATTGTGGACAAATAGCCGCTCTACAATTAAGAAAAAACCCAAACAAACCACCAAACAAAAAACCAACAAAAACAACAACAAAACCCCACCAAATTAAATTTTAATTTAAAATTCGGAAAAAAACTAATCAGGGTGCTCTGTTCCTCTAGAGCATCGTACGTTTGTGTCATAAAAAAAATGCACATAAAGATAAGGAGATGACATCCATATTTAGACCACGCTGAATGACTTGAAGATATTTATACCTTGTCACCAGGATAGGTAATGCATTTTAAAGAAACACCACCTTTTCCAAACGCCTAACCTTCATCTATTCAACAGCAACATTTACAGATGAGGAAGGAGCTTTCCCATATATAAGGAAAAAGGTCAACATTTAAACTTATTCAAAAAAATCAAAACGCCCCGTCCCTATTGAAACGGAGTACCACGATGCAAGAATCACCCCTATTTCATTGCATACCTATTGAGAACATGCAAGAGAAAGTATCAAAAGAGGAGGAAAGAATTGCTCGGAATTAAGATCGCTTCCCCCTCAAAAAGATTTTGGAAGAGTTTCAAGCATACTACCAAAGAGAATTATACATTATACAGATGCGTCTGCTATCTGTTACATCTCTGAGATATAATGATACCTCACCTCTATTTTAAACACAACATCATCATTGGAGCCAGTTCTAACAATTTACGTCTACTCTTTTGACCAAATCGTACCACTGGTTCCTGTATTGACGTATTTTGCTGGCTTTAAGAGTAGATTTCATAGGTAACCCAGCCAAAAAGTAGAAGGAGATATCTTTAGAGCTCCTACATTTCAGGACCAACACTTAAGAGAGACACTGTAGACACGTTTCATTTGAAGTCCTGCTGACAGAGCTCAAAAGGGAAACAAGAATATATAACCCCAAAGATCAGAAAAGAATAAAGCTGCATGACCTTACTTTAAGAAAGGGAGACAGGCAGAAGCTTGCAGTTTGGTTAAACAAAGCTATTCAAAGCCCTATCTTCTCTTCTGACATGCCATTAATCTGGTGTTTAAATGAAGAATAATTTTATTTGTAAAAGCTGCTTCCTCCTCAGCAACTGAATTTATGCGGGCTCTCTGCAGATGAATCTAGTTGGAACACACGACGCCGCAGTATGAAATGGCATGAGTTGTTGTCAAAAAGTATGGACAAAGGCCATGCCCAAGAAGACGCAGCCAAAGATTACGGTTTTTTAGTCACCTCTGAATTTTGATGGTAAATATTACCCCTGCCAACTTAACTAATACTCGCTTAGAGAAAACTACGATTTTCATCCTTTCACATACGTGCACGTCTTACCTCATACATGACCTGTCCTGATGCCAAGCGTTTTCGGTCACCAAATGCTAACTGCAACAGACGTAAACTCACAACATCACCTTCACTGAAAAAGGTGTACATTATGAAATTTGATTACAAAGCTGCTTTATAGTCCTCATTATCATTTTATTAGATCTAGACTGAAGTTTTCTTAATAGCGCTCTCTTGCTGAAGAGACAAACAGCACTTCCCAAGACATGATAATTGGTCACATTAGGCCGCTGAATCAGAAAGGAGGAAATTTTGACACTAACCACTTCAGGGGCAAATGCTAACCATACCCTTTGAAAGCTTTACTGTGTTGTATGGGCTAAAAATTGTCAGAAATAGTTCTTCACAGGGAAGAGTTCTCAATGAAAACTGCTTTAAAGTCAAACTTAAAAAGATTACCACCCTATGAACAGCTGAGCTGATTAAATAGCTTGCTGATGCTGAGAGAGAGAGATACCTTTCTCTCCTTCCCTCACCACCAGAGTTCCAGTCTCTCTCTTGCATATGCTGCACCCTTCCACATATCGATTTCATCCATTAGCCCAGCAGGAAGCCATTGACTTTTCTGCTGAACAGTGATCGTTCTCTGCCAGGTGAGCTGAACTGGCTCATGAAGGCTCCAGAGACTGCTAAAGTTGGCACAAGGTAATGGGCAGTACTGTCACCTCCCTCCTTTAGGGGCAGCAGGCTGTTATGTCGGCACGGTTAGTGTTCTAGGTCTGCAGCCTCAACTACTGTGTTAATACCATGGTGTGAATATCAGACAAAGCATGAAGCAGTCATCAAGCAACAAAGGAAATCACTTAAGAATGCAAGCACAAAAATACAGCCACTGTTGCTTTGCCTTCTTTCAGAAGAGAGGAACTCCTAGGTCCCTCCTTCACGTCCGTTGAATCCTGTCAAAATTGCATTGTAAGCTTAACAGCTTCCCTACCTGAGAGAATCTCCCGCACAGCTAAACAAACAAAACAAATATACAGGTATTAACTGTACGTGAACAAATATATCTCTATATATAAAAATTAATTCAGGGGCTAATAGTAAGTTTTTCTTCACCTTTCTTGTGTAGACTGAACAGCCCACAAGTAGCAACAATTGCGAGGATCATTCTCAGGCTCTTGAAAAGTAACAGCATAGACAGGAATCCTTCCTCCTTCAAGCTGAGAGTGGTGCCTACAGGTTAAATCACATTATTAACATACTTAAGCCTTTCAACATATGCCCTAATTGCAGGAACTTCTCCTGAAAAATAATTTTTAAAATCTGTTTTGTTGAAATACACACATTTCCTGCTTTCACTGAATACTACTGATAGAACAAACCGTCTTATGGAAACCAGCTCTATCACATCCTAACTGCTTGGCATAACCCAAAGAAGCGTGCTTTCCACAATTCCTCAATCCACAGGCACAATACGGAAAACAATCCTAGTCCATTGGGGAGAAGGCGGTCCCATTTAGTCCATGTATGACTTAACAGTTATTTCAGAAGAGGATTTCTAAACCTTCCAAGACTATACTCAGAATTTCAATCCCCGAAAAAGTTCTCTTTAAATTAACATACTTCCTTAAGCAAAACATTGGGAGCCCTGCACCTCCAGGCATGGTCAAGTGTAAAGGCCTACTTACTCCCTCTGCAAAGTTTTCATATTCCATAGTGAAAGGTAGCCGTCTGAAAAACCCACAGCGAGCTGATTGCTTCTGCTTATGTAGCACAGGGTTGATACTGCTGTTCCTGAAGGATTTTGTAATTGCAAACAGAGATGTCTCCCTTCTCCGGCCACAGTTTCTCTTCTTTGTGCAACTTCAGCAGGAATTCCAGTGACAGCTTCCAGACCTAGACACCCAACACCACGCAATAAATGAATGCGTTATGCCACTGAGGTTGCATTTTAAACACTGACGTGACAAGGTGTATAACCTAATTCTACCGTCCCAGGCAAAATACCCCTTTATGCAACACTGGTTTTGCTATTTCCATTTTGTACGTTTTCAAAAAACGCAACAACTCTCTGATCGGAAACTTGTTCTCACTCGTCGTTCAAAACCAGGTAAAAGTGTAGCCTTCATAGACAAATTCTTCTTGGACTCTGTAATCAGGAGTTTGGGCCTCATGACGAAGCTATTTGAAGTGACATCAGCTCCTGAAGCCACTGTTGTAACAGCCAAAACAGTCTATGCAATCTGAATACACAAATCAGAGATTTCGTTCATCCAAACGCATGACTTTTGATAAGTTGGGTTGATTTTAAAAAACAAGCCTAAAATTTGCCCCAAGTCAATTAACAGAAGCAGAAGAACATTCCCAAGAAACAGGGCACCTCTGACACAACTTCCTATCAGGCAGCTGCACTGACTCAGATGGGAAAATTCCTACACCTCACTGGCAAGAATCATAGTGACATGGGGATCTTGGTGGGAGGGGGGCATTTATAACATTAGAAGGCGTATTAAGCCACTCCCATTTTAATCACTTCAGCACTACACGGTGTCAAACCGCCGCCTGTAACTAGTAGCCATGAATGTCTGCACACGAGTATCTTCAAAGCGGGATGCATATAGTTTCTTTAAAAGACACAAGATTTCTGACTTTTAAATTCAAGCTTAAAAACGGCAAGCTTACCCGATGCTTCTCTTTCATTCTGAGTGCAAGAACAATCATCCAAACAAAGGTCAACCAGAAGTAGATGACCAACATCTGTAGCCACGGCTGCCACTCCGAAGAACCATCGCAGACTCTGATGTAGGTGCCGAGTGCTCGTACTGGGTCCTCCGTGATTAGTTATGGGTTCTATGGCAGTTACCTGCAGGAAAGCGACAAGTTAATATTGAACTGAATTAACTTCAGCTGAAAAGGTCCATTCTATTATTACAGCTTACCAATTGCCACTCCCTACTTAGACATAATTAACTCTAAGAATTAAACACAGAAAACCAGTTATATGCAAGAAACTTCATCCTATTTAAGGGACTTAAGTTAGAAAGACAAAACTACACCTAGTTCTCCCACTGCTCACAGCCCATCAGCACTGCGATACAGTCTACGCCTTCTTTGCCAAACAGGTATTCGGAGAGATCATGGCTGTAAGTCAGATGAAGCAGCGGTCAAGCTGCATGGTAGACACACCATTTTCCATGGGAATGAAACATTTTTGGAAAGTGTTGAAGGGAGATAATAGCTTAGCAAAATTTACACGAGTCCTCATTTAGAATAAAAATAACCACCAGATAAAGTCAGAAAAGGTGTAAATGCACACCGGCACTTTTAGGAATGTTAACAGAAATGTTAAAAGCCAGCCTAAAACAACGGCAAAAAGAACAGCAGCTTGTTAGAGAAAGAGCTAACTCCAGCTAAGGAAGGAGCGCACACTGCTCTTGAACATGTGGAGCAGTCTGCACGCAGCTTTATTACAAGGTGAAGACAGACCTTTCAGCACCTGCAACACGTCCCAGGACTATACGGACTGCTCTAGCAGAGATACAAGCGCACAAAGACTCCGGCACTAAAGCTATACAACAAAAGAACAGAGGCTATGGTTTAGCCTTCTTACAAAAAGCAGCACGACAAAACCAGGAACCTTTACATCAACAGCACAGTTTGACAGGAAAGTAAAACAAAGAAGTGAGCATCACAAGGCAGTCCATTTTTTAATACATTTCCCCCGCCCCCCCCCACCCCCCAAGAGGTGGGGAAAAATAACCAAACCCCTAAGCCCCAAAGTTTTCTCCTCTCCCATATCAAGCACTTGCTGGGACTACACTGCCTGGAAATCTACCACAGAATTTACCTTTCATCTTGGTCACGAGAATTCTAATCTTAGAAGTACCTACAGTAATTTGGACAACTTGGGTTTCTGTCAGATTTATAGGAAAGCTAATGAAATTTCCAATCTTCAAAATACTGTACATATCTTGCTGCAGAATTAGCCAAAGGTCTAGTGTTCCTTCTAACTTCTTTTTCTTTTAAGATTTCTTTCCTTGTACAACTGGCCCCAAAGGAATCTCTTCCATTTTTGCATACGGTCTTCCAAAAATGTTGCCTGGTTTTAACACTTCAGTTTTCCACGTAGAAGCTCCTGAAACTGCATATTTTTCCACTGCGCTATGCACTGGCTTTTCATATTCTCCCAGACTACTGCCAACTCATTCTGGGAATGAAGAAAGGACGCTTTTCTCACCTCACTGAATCTGAATGCTACCCTTCTGCCTCATACAAACCAGCAAAATTTGAACCCTTCCATAGTTCTGAAACATACAACCATTAGAAACCAATTCAATATAATGAATGTTTTAAATTCAGATTTGCTTTTACTAGAATCCAGTTCAAATAATACTCCATTAACTCTTTCAGTTGTCTGTGGCATTTCACCTGTATATCCAGAGGGCAGTTAGAGAGCACAGAATCACAGAACCATTAAGGTTGGAAAAGACCTGTGAGATCATCAAGTCCAACCATCAACCCAACACCACCATGCCCAGTAAACCATGTCCCAAAGTGCCACGTCTACATGTTTTTTGAACACCTCCAGTGATGGTCACTCCACCACCTCCCTGCATAGCCTCTTCCAATGTTTGACCACTCTCTCAGTAACAAAATTTTTCCTAATATCCAGTCTAAACCTCCCCTGGCACAACTTGAGGCCGTTTCCTCTCGTTCTATTGCTAGATACATGGGAGAAGAGACCAAGGAAAAAAAAAAGGAAAAAAAAAAGAAAAAAAAAATTATGCCTAAATTCTTTCTCAGCTTGTGAGTTTGGGTTTTTTAACTCATTCTTTGCTCTCTGAATGACTACACATCTGCTCTTACACTAAAAGGCAGTCATACAGTCACTATAAATACCCCGTATTAATACACTAATGGCTTGACACCTTGGACCAGAGTTGCTCAAAGTTAGGGTTAACCTGTAGAACTTAGTTGTCCACTGAAGATATACCCACACGGAAAACAGTCCAGAAATTAAGGTGCTCATCAAAGCCTTAAAACAGTAACAACAAAAACTGCAGAACGTGATGTTAAGACTAGGTCTGCAGTTTAGTTTTAAAAATAATCATTACGGAAATCAGAGAAACGTTCAGGCAGATTAAAAACGCATGTTACGTAATGTATAAGTTGGAAGTATGAGTTACAGAATAAATTCAAAGCATAGGGACAGTGGCCAAGGGCAAGTTTTATCTACTTGTTTTTGCTAACCCTTACTCCCACTCACAACTTAGAAGTTAACAGTCCGACTAGCAATACCTGTGGCCTGGCTATGCTGATCTAACTAAGCTAATAGCAAAAAGATAGGAAGCAAAATGAAAGCAACAGGCCAAACATGCTTGTCATCAAGAGCGTTGAGGGCATAAGAGCAGAACTTCAGGTAAGCTTTGGCTTTATTCCAAAATCCATAACCTTTATCACACAACAGCCAACTTTTCCCCCCGAGGCTTCTTCGTATTTTCTCCTGAACCATTGTCTTGCGGTATAGAAGAACTCCCCAATACAACGGGGAGGTCTAACTACATTTTATTTCAAATCACTTTGCTAGACACAGATTCGGTATGTGACGTGATCCTTCTTAACCTTTCCTTTTCCTATTCCCTGCTTACGTAGATCAAAGAAATAAAACTTAACAAAGCTATGACCTTTTTCACAAACATAGTTTACTTACTGATTATACGCTGATGTCAGCACACAGCTTGTCCTTCCACCTCAAACTCTAAGATTTATCAAGATGATAGGCAAACTAACACAGCGGAGCACCAACCCAACTCATATCTTTAGAAATTACCACAATACAAATGCTTACTGCTAGTAATCGTGCTGTAGCACTACAAACAAACAAAACTCCCTCCAGCTGTATTCTAGCAAGTTAAACCAAATCACATTATGGAAAGCTGAGTAACAGAAAAGTATTTATTTGTGGCAGATTCTAAGGTGAGAAAAATACAGGGAATCTGGGTTTTCTATTAACTGATGCTGATTCTTGTTTACATTAAGACAATGAGACTAGGGGACATTACGACACTTGAGTTTATGGGTTACAGAAGACAGAAAAAAATGAGTAACATCACACCAGTGCATCCCACCTACACAAACACAATATTCAATGAGCAGAGATTCAAGGACTTCAGACTGAAAGTCAATCTTTCAACAGTCTGTCAGATACCTCACTCAAGGCTCGTTTTTCCTACTTAGGTCAACACAAAAATGTGTTCCGCTCTAAAGTCAGACCTGCTTGCTAGCCTGAGATTCATGGGAATGTGTCTCAGTCATTTACAACACAACTGTGGAAGTTTGAGGTATTTTAAAGACATTATTTCTGACAGAAATTAACCGTTTAGGAAACGCATGCTACGGACGCTTGAAAGAGTGGGGTTTTTTCCTTTCTCACTCTGGCCAGGAAAAGGTATTTTGCAATGCCTGTTTGTGGAAGCGGAGAATTAGGTAACTATGTGCTCTACAATAAAAGCAGGAAATTTGGTTTACTCTCAGTAGACTCAGAAGATAATGGTACCGTTATGCCAAAGATTTTACATCAAGGCTCTCTCGACTGGATTCTCTGAAGTCACAGTACGTTAATGCAATACAGAACAAAACACCTCCTACAAAGAGGCGCTCCAAAGCTTTTCCTGAAGCAGGATTATGCAGCACCTAACAACATAAAAGCTTCCTTTCGCCGCTTAAAAAGTACGTACCCTTCCTGGAAGAACAACTGCTTTAACCACTCTCGATATTCCAAGGTCGTACAGACAGAGAACACTTCCCGCTGCTTCTTCCAACCCAACCAGTAGTCCAGGTCTCTTCTGCCAGGAAAACTCCTTTACCACACGAACAGTGGGACGCCTTTTATTTACTCCACTGAAACGATATGCAGAGCGCCGCTCTCCTGTCACAGAGTTCACTACCTCCAGTTGAGGACCACACGCCAACCATGCTAGGCCATTTCTCCCTGTAAGAGAAAAGAAAGCCGACTAAAGCAACTTTCCAACACAAGACTCAAAACAACTGAAAAAAGTCACAGTCCCTGCCCCTTTCCTTCAATAAAAGGCCCTAACGGAGGAAGACCGACTTCCCTAATTCTGGTCGGTTCTCTAAAATCACCCATTGAAATCCTCAAGCAACACATCTTAACATCAACCACCTTTTTATTTTGCATTTGTACTTGTCATTCCTGCACTGAAGAATTTTGATCGTTTGGGATAAAGATTACAATATATTGATCTATAGTCTTTATACCATAGTCGGCTTGGTTTTGCTAGAAATCATCTACATACAGACGGGAATACAAGTCTTAAAGCATACTTCAAATATAACAAATCTAAGCCAATTCATTTTTAGTTTATAAATTTCACTTGACGCGTGCCTACTTTGGGCAGGGATTTGGACTTCAGCAAGAAATTGTCTTAAAACGGGCACTGCGTTAGTAAATTTAAACTTTTACACGTGCCAATCACAGAAAGAATTTAAGACATTTGCTCCCCTGAACTGCTTCAAACTCGAAGGAAGTATTAAGTCCATTACTGCATTGACAGTTAGGCAGATAGATTCTACCTGGTCTTGACAGAAGCCTCGACATCCAGCTCGGCACCCAGCTCTGCTTTCAGATCACCTGGAAAGTCAACTACCTAATCTGCTTAGCCACTTCCAGCAGCTCTCACTGCCTACTCATCTGCATCCTATTAAATACTTTGGAAATACAGCTGCAGCGCTTAACAGTGCTGCCCTCTTCCTTCTGTTTTTATTCAGACTAGAAAAGAAAAAGCAGGGGCTTTTGCCGCTGTAACATTGTGGGAGAACTATTTCTGCGTGTGATGTTATGACGGTCATAGAGCTTGAGCTGGTGCAAATAAATACGGCCCAAACCAACACTATTACTTTTTGGAAAACTGCCTTGTATTTAAGCAGAAATTGAGGAGAGCTCACTGACTCAGCAGGTTTAAGTAAATTATTCTAATAGCACAAGATCAGTGCACGTGGTTGTAATTTCAAAGTTTAACTATACTAGTGTTTTCATATTAGCATTTTCAATCGTTACAACATCCTTTTTGTTCTCTCCAAACTTGATGCATCTTAACAGCGCCAACCTGACACAGTTGATACTATGACCCTATGCTTCAGGTAACCTCCAGGCCGTAACAGCTTTACACCACCACCAAATTTAAGGGAAAATGCTCACCTCTAGAAAGCTTCCCGCACAGCACAGAATCTAGGGGTATGCCATCTTCCCCAAGTGCCTGAAGAGTCACCTCTGGAAACTGCAGCAGACTGCTCGTTGCCCGAGCCGTTAGCTCTCCCATTCTTCACTCTAAATAAAGAAAACAATGCAAAAATAGACTCATGTCAGCCATAAATAGTTTTGAGCTTGACAGAAGTTTGCCATATTTTACTCCTGCAGAAAGAGGATTTTGTGAGTGAGTTAGCTGGTGATTTAGTGAGTATCACTGGGTCATTTCTTTCCCACTTAGGCAGAAAACCTCCCCCAAATGTTTTAGGCAAAACCCCTACATTTAATCCAAAACCAAAGTTTTAGTCTTAAAAGCCACTAGCACAACAGAGACTGTCTGTGTCAGAATTCTGGAGTCAGGCTTACTTCACACAAGTGCACCCTACACGTTGCCTTGCAGAGGTTGTGCGGATGCTCCACAAGCTCTCCAAGAAGCACGGATCTACAGCAGAAGGTGAGAAGAAGAAAGAATTTTAGCTCTCTAGCCCAACAGCCCCCAACAGCTAAGATCCTGTATCTGATGCAGACCATAGCCTTGATTTCCCTTTAAATGAGAAAACAAACAAAACCAACACAGATCGGAATTTGACACTAGAGCCAGTTTACCCAGCTACCTCCTATGGTTATTCTCTAACAAAACTATACTGCCATTCAAGAGTTGCAGTCCCTGCCTAACGTGGCTAAGCTAGCAAAAGTTCCTAAAGCCAGTTCTGAAATTGCGCTCTTTTTGACATTGCTTGTTCTACCTGGACAGATGGATGGAGGTGCCAAGTGTCTCAGTACAGACCACACACGCAGCCTTCCAGCACAGGGAGACAGTAGTTAACAAGGCATTTCCAGCTACCACACCGCTTGCCCCTCTCAGCACAAGTTCCGGAATCACAGAATCACAACAAAGAGGATTCCAATCCCTGGAACCCACGTGGCCCAACCCCCCCGCTCAAGCAGGGTCACCTAGAGCAGGCTGCCCAGCACCGTGCCCACACGGCTTTTGAATAGCTCATTCTGAAACGTACTTTTATGAGCAGCAACCTGACAAGCTGAACTGCAAAAGCATTTGCAACACGTGCAACAGGCCCTCGTTTTTGGTGACTCTCTCCTACCAATTTAAGCATTCTCTCCACCACATAAGGAAAACACTACCACACCAGCAAAGCCTTGTCACCGTTATTTCTCTAAAACCGCACCTGACAGCTTACTAGGTAGAAGAAACAAAATTAATAGATGCCTGATTAAGTTCATTTCACTGTCCTAAAAAAGCAAACCCCAGGCAAATCAATGCAGGAAAACGAGTTGATGCAGTCAGTGAATGAGGAGCTGTCCTCAGCAGAACAGGATACAGTCCTGTGTGCCCAAACGCCTGTGGCAGCTGCCAGCCAAGACTGATACAACCGTCCAGACTAAGAAGGCACTTGAACTACCACGTTTAGCCATACACACCACGTGGGGTTCAGCATTCCCCACAGAATTAAGTCCCTAAATTTCCCATAAGTTTACCAAGCACGATCAGGAAGCAATTATTAGACCTGAAAGGCTGACACCACGCTTCTTTCCATTGGCAGAAGCTCCAGACCCGGAGTCACCTTCCTTCATTAAGGAAGAAGTCAAGCACTTTTGTTTAAGGCAGCAACTTTGCTGCGTGATGCGTGCTTCGTGCAAAAATCAAGAGACCCGCACAAAACGCGCTGGATTCCTGTAAAGCTGTGCTCTCCCCATTAAACCCAGCCCTCTTGCCGCGATCGCCGCTCTACGCAGATAGTGAATTTCCTGACGCCTCCCTTTGGCAGTTACCCATGTTGAAGCAAAGAAACGGTTCGTGTAGAGCAACTGGGAGGGGAGCAGCATACGGCCTTTCAGTGAAGGTGTGCATTGAACGATTTATTAAGCAAGTCACCATCAGACCCCGTCTTTCCCAGAGCAGCCCGTCACGCACTCCTTGGCTCTTACACGCCACAGCCTCCTACTGAAATGCTTCTGTCTGGCTAAATAAGTCACGTTGAGATCGGTTGCTTTCAGAAACATGCCCCAAATTAAAAGCAGTATTAACCTTTTTTAAGAAAAAGAACAAAGAACGCGTCTGCCCCACGTTCTAGGGTGTTTATCTCATGACTGGTTTTACAGGGAATATCTTTGGTTCTCCCTGTCAAGGACTTTGAAACGACACAAGCCTGAGCTGCTTCGACATGGCTCGGTGCATTCACTGGCACCTCTTATTTCCGTAATAATTTCTTATAACTACAAAATGAAGACAAGAAACTACAATGTAGTTAGAAGTAGACAGCATATTCTGTCAGCTGAACTCATGAGAGATTTGATATTACATTGTGGACCCCTAACCAAGGGCTACGTTATTGCCAGTTTACCCAGGCTTAAAAGCCCCTGGAAGGTCTTGTCGGGGCATTGCTGGCAGAGAGGTGTGTGAGTAACAAATCTGAAAGATGACAAGAAGGGGAAAACATCAGACCACAGGTTAAGGTATCTGGCCGCGATGCCTCTTACTGGGAAACTCGCCTGAGCCACGGCGGCATACTGGTGCTCCCACTCCTTCCGGGCTTCCTCCAGCCGGGACTCCCTCGTTGCCCGTGTGCTCCGGATCTGCCGCTCATGCTCAGCCAGCAAAAACCACACCTCTTCTGAACAGCTTTAACCAGGGTATCTACATGTAAGATAGCAAACCCCGTGAGGGACGAGGACCAGCACCGTGGCAGCCACGCAGCGTGTTCACAGTTGTTCAAAATGTTCTCTGCCACCCACTTTGTAAGAAATCCACCGGTGGACCTACCTCAGCTGCATTCCCACCACACTTCCTCGATCTTACAGATTACCAAAGATGCCTCCTGATAACGCTTGGGGAAGTCAAAATCTACTTGCTATTTATGCTGAAATACGTACGTGTTTCGTCGGCTGTTGGTGGCCCTGTGCTCCCGAGCCCAGCCAGACTGGACAACACTTTGTTATTATCATTATTTGTTATTATCATTTTTGTTATTATATTTGTTATTTGTTATTATTTGTTATTATCATTTTGGGCTCCAGCTGTCAGGGTGGTCACTCAGGACAGGAGAGGTGTAGTATTGCATGGAGTTCTTGGGCACCACAGCCAGCTCAGGTCGGGTCACTGCTGCACTTGCACTGCTTCTTGTAAGGCTTGTCCTCCGTTGGTACAGGTGGTTCCTGCTATAGTAATTCCTGTAACACGCAACTCAACTTACGGGTTACAACAATTTAAAAGTGTTTCCATGACAATCTCCACCCCGGTCCCTTTGGGCCAGCTTATAGGGTTTAAGATTGCAGTGAACTCCTCCTTTTGCTCCTAGCCTGGCTAGCAACAATGGGTTCTTGCTATAGCAATTCCCATAACATGCAGCTCAAATCATGGATTATTTTCACCCAGAATTAAATTGCCTTGAGGTACACACTGGACTCCCCCATCCTTCTGCATTACCCACCAAGTACACCCAGGTCCTTGAGCAAAAACTACCCCGCCAATAGGTTTACCTTTTCCTGAGGAAGGAATAACCCAGACTGTTTTTCCCAGCAAGTTCTTTTTATGTACTAAGGGGATCTTACCTCCTTCCACAGTGCACAGGGGTTTAGACTGGGCAGGGCCAGGTCGACTGGCAGAGCCTCTAGTGTTAACTAGCCAAGTGGCTTCTGCTAAATGTGCGTCCCAATGCTTTAAAGTCCCAGCACCCATTGCTTTCAGTGCAGTTTTTAACAGCGCGTTGTCATCGGTGCTATGAAACCCATCTTTAGAGTGAATAAACCCCCATGAGCTCATTTTGCAGGTAGAGCATACAACAAAGCTATACCTTCCTCCCTGCTTTCTCTTCTACTAGATTTTGCTTTTTTCATATTGATCTAAGGAGAGCAATTGAACTTTTAAGTGAGTTGCCTGGGGTTTTTCTGAACAACAGTTTAGGTCATGTACAATAAAAACATTAGTATTAATGCTATGATGGTCTTTTAGTAGCTAAAATTAGATTCTCCAGGAAGAAAATTGTATTTTGAATTCCTGTGAATTCTTGTGGGTTTATGTATTTAGTATTTTGCCCTAGATGATGACTTCTAATAACAATCATTATACACATTTCACAGACATTACGGTGAATGATTTAAACTTTAGGAAATTTCTTTTTTAGAAGCCAGTCTTTACAAAGGAAGTTAGAGCGCTGGCCCATTTTAACATAAATGGTAAAGTGCAAATGAAAATTAATTCAGTTTGCAAAATTTGTTTCAGGATGTGTTTAAGCAAATGAAAATCAACAAATCAAAGGTCATTCTTAGAAGATGCAGAAATGTGGAGCGAGTGCCTTGGAGCACATCTCCTAATTAAATCCCTGTAGAGGAAATCATGGTGAAATTGAAAGACCAGAGTCATCGCATCTAGGGCAGGTCAGCACATCAATTATCAAGATGACTTTGACTGTCTTATTGCAAATGACTAACAAAAAGTAAGCTAACGTATTTGGGAGTAACAAGATGTAACAGATTCATAATTTCACTAGTGATAACCTGTTTCACTATAAATTCCATATGCTTACATTTAGTATGGCACTCCATTTCCAAAGAAAATACTTCTGCATCATAAAAGTGTTATAAAAGCCATCACTGTGAAAGACAGGTGGAATTTCTGAATCCCATTCACTTCACTTTTTGCATGTTTATCCATTTCCTAATGCAACATATGCGCCATGAACATGGTCTTCCAAAACCTGTTCACCTGTGAGGAGGACACCGAGCTAATGGTGCTCAGGTATTTCTGAAATGGCTTCTTAATCCTTCTCCCCAAGATTTTTTGCTAATCACTCTTATAATAAATTGATTACAAAGTTTTAATTCTATTGGATTTCTCCTACTTCACTGCAAGCGCTTACTCTTATTTGTTTATATTGAATATTATTTAGTGTTATTGAAGATTATGTTTAATTACGTGTGAGGTACTTTGGGCAGCTTATACATAAACAACCGATGTAGTCAAAGAGACAAAGGAACAATTCTACAAGATTTTTAATGTTCACATCAGTGTTCTGTGTGACAGCAAAAATTAGTGCGACTGTCTTTCTAAATGCGTGTGATTCTGTCACCTGACCCTAAGGGGACAGACATTACCAGGGGTCGGGAGCAGGGGGTACCGATCACACCTGCATAGGGCAGAAATGCCAGAAATAGCATGGGGGTTCTTCAGTGGTTGTGTAGTGGATGATGCCCCTTATTGTCAGGCTGGAAACTTCCATCTTAATCTTAGCTTGGCTTATTCTGTATTTGACTTGTGCTATCTCCTTAACTGAGTAGCTTAAATACTAGCTAACTTTTTTTAAAATATAAAAAAATTGTTTGTGCCTCTTTTGGTACAAGTGGCTGAATTTCAGATTTGAAACATTGTCCTTGGGGGTGCAAAAAACCCAGATTGTTTTTATTTTTTTGGGGCAGGGTTTGTTTTGTTTTTAATCTCTTTAGACTGACAAGGGCTACTAAACCTGTTGCCACGTTATGTTTTAGTTTGGCACTTGGTTGTAAATAGGTCAGTAGTACAGGTAACCTAAAATCCACGAAGGGATTGAAAATCAAAGAAGAGCATTAGCTGTTTCACAGGCTGAATAGAAAAAGAGATGATGAAATCATTCCAGAGGCAGGGAGGAAATGTGATTTCCATGCTGCTTTGATTTATACTTTCTGAGCTGTGCTACAAAGGACAGCAATGAAAGGAAAGCAAAATATCCTCTGGTGATGTTTCAGTAACACTACAGATTATGGAAGGATCGTAGTTGAAGACCAGCAAGCTCTTCTAAGCAAGGCTGTGCAAAGGAGGTACTGATATTCCCTCTGGTCCCAGCTCTGCCAGTGCTTCTGTGCTCTAGGCAGATCTGTGCACCCCGTGTGACACCTTCCGTCTTTGCCCCAGCATTTTCTTTTGTTCCCAACCCTGTTGATAATTTTGGGAGTCAGGAGCATGATTATGGTGAACTGGAAGCCCGCAGCAGCGCTCCTGTATTTTAGTATTATCTATTGGCCCAGGTAGGTTTAACACTGTGCATTAGAGATCAGCATAAAAAGGATTTTCGCGGATTACAAAGAGGAAAAGGTACAGACAAAACCTGTGATTCCTTAGCAATGTTTCCTGCATGTGTTGGACCGGTGCTGAGCAGTATAAATCAGCCTTATTCTGCTGAAGTCTGTGAAACCATATGGGAGGTGGAGCAACAAATACATTAAGGCACTTTTTGGTTTAGCCCCCAAGATTGGAAGGTTAATGTGAAGAACAGTTCCTCCATTGTCACTCAAGTCAATAATTATAACAGGTACAGTCCTATGCTTACGCGCGCAGTAACTTACTCAACTGAAGAAACCTTTCCACAGCTTTTCGTAATTGGTTTCTGCTAAACTGTGATGATGGGTTATTTTCAGAATTGCCTGATCATCAGTGGTAGAATTGAGGAAAAACCTTTTCTGGGATAATATATAGCGATATTCAATGCAAACCTTCTCCTGCCTTCTGGTTGGCGTATAGGAGGCACAGGGCTCAGCACGAATATGGCAGGGAGAGCTGCGAGAAGCATAGTCCATAAGCGAGGTGGAAATTATCCTTAAGCTATAAAAGGTGAAAGACTGCTGCAGCTGATTTGGCCTGGCTGTCTAAGCTTGAAAAATATATGGTTTTTTCATCACCTCACTGCTCCTGTTTCAGCAAATCTGATTTTGTTTTAAGCTTTAAGATGTTTATACTATCCCTTCTATGGGCTTCATACATATCTTGTTCAAAGGAACTTTTCCAAAATGATGGGAGCTTTACTTTTAGTATTCATTTCAGCAGAGTATGTTTAAATCCATTCAGTCTTATGGAACTTGTGACTGGTTTAATGGACGTTAAATGCTTGCTGAATTGGAGCATTAAGGATATTTCTGCAGGGATGTGTCTAAGATACCAAGCTTGAGGAAGTGGACTATATATTTAGTGGAACTCTGGACGTTTCAGTTTCACAAATTTAAAATAATGGTCTATTGTTGCCTGCTTTACATAGGATATTCCTCAGATCTGGGCAAAAAGCTTTAAAATGTGAATCCTCTGATCCACTGAGATAGACATCAAGAGGGAAACTTTACTGTCAAGATTGACTTCACTGGCAAAATTCAGATCTGCAGGGGTAAAACCCTCTCATACATTTTCAATAATTTTGTCTTCCAGACTGCTGAGTATACTCGGGCAGTGGCTTGGGTCACTGACAGACAGAATGAAGATAAAACTCTTACTCAGGCCTTCTTTTTCCAGGATTTTCCAACTGTGTTTTTATAGACTTAGCAAATTTTCAATTCTTTCGGTCTTGCCTCAGGGGGCAAAACTTCCACACTCAAGTTCATCCTTACTGTTCTATGCTGGCATCCTTCCAAACTGGTCTGCATATTTGCTAAGATGTGATGCTCCAAGCTGGACACAGGACTCTCACTGAAGCTGTGTAGAGCAAATTACTTCATGTCTCACACGTCCCTGTTTAAATGTCCTGTTACGATGCTCACTGAGCTGCAGATATTTTATTCTATAGAATCCCTTTTCTACAGCCTAACCAACATAGGGAATGCTTTTGCTTCTTACTAACATGATTGCTCAACGTATTTCATTGAAGAGCTACCAGATATTTTTTCCCTTCTTCTTGCTCTTGGAGGAATAAACAATTTGAACTATTCTAGCTATCTGTTGTTGTTGTAAGTGCAGGTCTGTCTCATATTTGTTGTGTTGCTGGGGAATGTGTGCAGCTTTTATTGCTTTTGAATTATAGCTGCTAGCACTTATCCTGTCTTCCAGCAAATAGCATTTATAGCAAGTTATTTGAAAGCAGTGCAGTCATTTGTACTTAAGACAGAATTATGGCAGCAGCAAGCAGTCACAGGGAAGAATTTAGCCCAATGTTGCTTCTGCACACAGGTAACTCTGCTTACTCATATTCGTTACTCATTTTTATAAGAAAAATTTCCTTAAATTTCTGGAAGAGTGGAAGAACAGGTTTCTACTAGTGCTGGCTAAATCAGAGAATTTCCATTTGCCAAATACGCATTCTGTGACGCTACAATGTTTTATGGAGACTGAAGTATTTCAATGATCCGCTGAGAAGGGGTGATCGCTGACTTACTGCGATACTGATCTGGGATTAGAAACAGGAGCTTGAATTTTCCATATTGCTTCATAACAGCTAAAACACCCTTGCTTCCTCTTTCCAAATGGAAAAGCTCAGATTTTATTCTGAAAGTAGACATTTTTGTCTGATTTTGTTTTCATGGCAAGATTTTGAAATGGGTTTGTTTTCTGTTTTGCATTGGAACAAAAGCATTTGGAAAATATTTTCCACGTTTTGTTGTGGTTACATTGAAAGTTCTCACAAAATGAAATTGTCATTGTCTGGTCAACTCTAATTTGCTGGCATTCAGAAATTATACCAGGCAATTGCATGTCCCCATTCCTGTTTTATGGACATCTCGTTGCATATTCTAGCAACGCATGTTCTGTTCTGTAATCACGACAAAAATGGATTGAATGGGAAGAGGGATTTTTGTTCAAAACTCCAAAGGTCTGCTTTAAGCCAGGGACATTGGTGTGTCATCTTCACAGAAAGAAACCAATGCTTTAATCCAGTGTAAATCAGCTGTGTCAGCCTGGAAGTCAACTGAGAGGATCTCGGTAGAGAAAAGTTAGTGTTAAAAGTTGCCCTAGAGAGGAATAGATTAAGTTCTCATCTTTTCCTTCGTGTTATTATTTAAAGCTTCTGGGGAGACAGTGAATATACCTGGCATCACGCTGATGAAGAGAAGGAGCTTTGTGACAATACAGCCAATGTGAAAGGTTTATTGTTTGGGTTTTATATTCTTTCCAGTCTTTTTTATTTTGAAATGCCAATCACTGACTTTGCCTGTCAAAGTTGAAGAATTTAGTGTTCTTTTCAGAGAGCCATTCCAGCAATGGGTGCTTTAAATATTTAACCCATATGGTAGAAATCAAGTGATAGTGTAGGATTCTTTTTTCTCTCTCCAAATTACAAGAAAAACAAGACATCCCTTTCCCTCATTTAGCCTAATACAGCAGGGTGAAGTCAGGCAGTATGATATGTGATCAGATATATTAATCACAAAATCCTCTTACTGTGATTTCATGAATCTTGATGCCACTTACATGGTATTGAGGGGGATCGCTCTATCACACTAACTCTAGAAGTAGAATGACACACTTGTGCTTATTTGCCTCCCAACCAGTCACTGAGTGCAGTAACCCCATTGAAGCATCCACTGTTATCACCAGGGAATTGTCTTTGGCTTTGCTGGAGCTCTGTTACTTCGCATCAGTCCAGGCTCCTGGACTTCTGGTGACAAAGAGAATATTCTGAGTTTGCTGCCAGTAACTTTTTACTTCCCTTTAGCACCCAAACACCTCTGTAGGAAAATATTTCCAGAATCACACCTTACTGTGAAGAGTGCAATTCTTTTTCTAACAAAACACACTGGTGTAATTTTTTGTCATTTTATGTGTAGCTCCTACTGTCTTATGAGATTGGAAAATGAAATTAGCTTGAGGCCAGTGAGTAGTTCTCTGAATATCCAGTAAGTGAAATAAGCTTTCTAATTAAAGGTGTTTATAGCTACAGAAACGTTGGATTTCAGTTTCTTCTCTTTGAAATAAACGTTTCACCATTGGGTGTTGCTTATTCTGAATATCTCTGGCTGTATTTTTCCTCTGTGGCACTGCTAAGAATTTACAGTAAGGCAGAGCGGATCAGCTGGGTTATCCACGGTAAATATCTATAGTAGATCCCCACTACCTCCATAGTATTTTTATATCCATTGCAAGTCTTGCTTTATATTTTCTTTCTCATTTCCACAGCTGTGTGATGCTCTGAAGGAGAATGTGAGCTTCCAGAGATACTTGAGTTCTCCAGAAAGAATGCTAAACAGATAGTTTCATTTTCATGCTGAAGTGCTTCATTTTAGGCTTCGCTTGGAATATCTTTAGGAGTGTCTTAGATTCTTAGATCTAGAGATGTTGAAGTGTCTTTTTTTTTTTTTAAACTATCTTTGAAATCTCTGTAGGCCCTCCAGCACACGCAGTGTGTTATCTACAGCTATTGCTTTTCCCCCTGCTTTTCAATTCAGTACTGTGACTGCTTGCTTGATGTGTTTCTACTTACTGCTTTAATTCTGTTTCATATCATATGTTATTTATACATCCCTGTGTTAAACTACAGGTTCTATTATATTCTCTGAGCATCCTTTTGGTTGTAGCCTTTGCTGTGGTTCTCTGCCTAAAACCACAGGAGGTGATTTTGCAACAAGAAGCAAGTCTAGGAGAGAAAATTGTTAATGCGAGGATTAAGCACTCATTTAAAGGGAAGCACATGTTCGGTTAGACAAAGAAGGAGGACAAAACACTCTTTGTCTAACCTGACTTTTAGCTGTATGGAGGCTGCTAAAGGTGGTCATCACAAAGGGTGGACTTGAAGTCTATAAAGCAGAGGTCTCTCTTCTCAGCTGTTTTAAGGAAGCTGCAGAACTATAAGCCTAGGATATGCAGGCAGTAAAGAGGAAGGAAAATGACTTAAAACATGGCCTAAATGCTTGCCCTTTTCTCCCCTTCATATGGGAGTGAATTTAAGGGAATAGGAAGAGCCTTGCCTCCACTTCTTTGGCTGTCAACAGGAGTAGGTGGCCCAGTTGGCAACGGGAAAAGAACTGGTAGAAGAGGTGAAGTGAGCCAGCAGTCCTCTCACCACTGAAACAAATAAGGGGGCAGGAAGGGGTGAGTGGTAGCATATGGCCCTTAGCCAATTTCAGGACTGTTCCTGAGGCACTTCATTGCTTATGACAATGAGAAAAGGAGTTCAAGGTAATTCACACATTAATCCCTGGAGTTGTCTCATCCTCTGAAAAGAAAGGCAGAGGAGGATAAGCATTTTGGACCTTGTCTGTGGCTAAGCTGTGAGCCTGTAGTATCACTCATTGATGTAGACATGGAGGCTGGTTGAAGTGGACCAATATTGTCATCTTATGTCATCATCATCACATGCTCTGGCATCTCAATTACTGTTCTAAAATAATGAAAGGAGTTGTCAGGTCAGGTAGGTTAGATGAATTACCCAGCTCAGTTACTCCTATCTAAAATAATCTGTATCACTTTAGTGAGCATCAGCATGCTGCTTACTTGAAAAATTGCACTTTAACCCTGGTTTCCCTCAGACATAAGCAGTCATTAAACAATTCTTTGGGATTTAGGTTTCTTGATTTAGTACATAGCAAAGAAAATGTCAAACCATTTCTATAGAAAGTATTTTAACATTAGAAAAACATTTAGGAATACAGTAGAGGGAAAAAAAACTACTATGGTGAAAATAAACCTGTTTAGAAATGAAGGATTTTAATATGGGTGAACATATTGATTTCTAAATTTACATTTATTAATAAAAATGGATGACTATGCAGTTGCAAAAAATGCAATACAGATCCTAAGCAGGGGTAACCCAATAGCAGTAATGCTATTATAGTTCATTTTCGCATTTTATTATGTTACTAACTATTTAATCCTGTCACAACAATGCTAAGCTTTGTATGGACAGGTAGGAAGTCAATGTCCTCACAGGTCTTCAAGTAGATCTTTAGTACTGCAAGGAGAATCCATGTGCTCATATGATTTCAATTGGTAAGATGAGGAATTGGAAGACAAAGAAAAAATAAAATAAAATTGAAGAATTGCAAAAAAAAAAACCCAGAACAAATGGAGAAGTTATGAACGACCATTGATTTCCAAATTGTGTGAGCTGGATATTTAATTTACATTTACCTTTTCTTTTTTAGTTGTTATGTTAGCGAAATGTGATAGAGCAGGAGCACCACATTGGATTGATGCTACACATACCCAGCAAATCTTCAATGTGGCATACTGATATGATATAACACCCTATAGAAACCACTTTACCTTCAGCTGGAGCATGATTTGTCTGGAGGTTGATGGTGATAAAGAAATCTATGAAGATAAACATCAATTAGAGCTAGATGGGAATTTTTCCTCGTAATGGAAAAAGCAAAGCAAATTACCTTGTATTTTTTCTAAACCCCTATTTTAGAAAAAAAGAATCTATAGAGAGATATAGGTTAAAGTAAGTACATGTGGATTGCTGTGGAATTCTGAATTAAAAATATAGTATAAAATTAAATTATTTTTCTAAAAGGAAAAATCAGTGTTTCAAAGACTTTTCCCTAAATCAGAATTTCACCAGAATTTATACTTTTCTAATAATGATGCTGATAGTAATGTCAGCTGTAGTAATGAGCTGACATTTATTGTTAAAGAAACATTTCCCTAGAAGTTTACTGTTCTGTTGTGGTCTGCTGGTAAAAAATTAGACTCCCACCCCCTTACCCCATCCCGCCCAAGGCTGCAGAGATGACAGAGTTCAAACTCTGCCCTCACACAGTGCTTGTGCAGGAGGATGGATTTAATCCCAACTTGCTTTCTAACAGGATGGAAGATGGATGTGTGGAAACCAGCAGTCCCTCCCCTGCTGAGCCATGTGGGTTTTGTGCTAGAGCAGAGGATTGGTTCCGTGACCCCATCTTCTCCCACACAGGGGCCTAATGGATTAAAAAAACAAAAAGAACACCCTTTCTTTTTTAATATCTTGTAATCAATGTTTCAATTGCTTGAACTTCTACAATGTCTCTGGCAAGCTGGCCTGCTTTGTGTGTTTACATATTTGCTTCCATGTGATGCCCCCTCAGAAAAGTGTCTAGAATGGATGCTCATTGCATCCTCCTCATTTCTCATTAGAAAAAAAATTGGTCTTGTTTAATTCAGATCTTGGTGGCTGCACTGAAAGATAAACCATGCTTGGCAATGATATGGTTTACCTCAGTTACCAGCCGATACAAATTCAACAGCTGCCAATGGTGACTTTTCTGGTCTCTGCTTGGGATTTGTGCTGTTGCTTGGTGAGACTTGAATATGCGCAGGTTTTAGTCCGGGGTCTATAATCCAAAACACATAATAGAACCACTTTGCTTTGGGGAGATGGGAGAGGAATTCGTAATACAGTCTAACAAAGTAGCACTTTTCCATTTCCAATTAGTGTTCTACAATAAAGCTGCCTTTGTCTGCAGTGATAGTTAGGAGAAACTCAAATAAATGAGAACATATGAATCCCGAATATCAATAAGGTTCTGAACTATGTGGGATGCTTAGAAAATGAAAAACAGAGTAGATTAGTGTTGGTCAAAAGCGTGGATGAAAGAAGAGCAATAAATTCCAAGAGCAAATGTAACCAGATACAATGAGACTTGTAATAGATCAAGGTCAATTGTTGACTAAAACAGTTTAGTATAGATGAATGAAGAATAATCGAGACTTTATGAGACTTTATTGTGCGAGTCTTTAAACCATTTAAATAGTTGAAGTAAAAAAGGCTAAGAATCAACAAGACAAGTTGGCATTTCATGTTATTGAGTGATATGAAATAGCAAAACAAAAGATAGGTTTTCACCTATAGAATAATGCTAATTTTTTAGTTCACACAGACTACTGCTTTGGGGGCCTTCATGAAATACAAAAACAAAATGTCAAAAGATAAATAATTTGACAAAGCAGAAGAAAAACTCATGTGTCAGGGGCATTTTAAATGTGAGGGAGATGAAGAGTAATGTTTGAAAGCAGTAAAACTGTTTGAAACACAATGCTAATATATATACTTTAGAAACCAATATCAGTAACTAACCCATCCTTGTTACCATTTTCAAAGCAGGATTCTAAACGATACTTGCTTCTTCTTTGTGACACACATGTCCTGAATAAAATTCAATCCCTTTCACTTGCTTAAAAAAAGTGAGTTAGCCCAGGAGAGTGGATGAATAGAGCCAGCAAAATTCTATTAAAATAACATCAAAGTGTTAGTATGCATTCATTTTTCCCAAACTATTGACTTTAATCAAATCTGTGTTTTCAGTGGAGCTTATTAGAGTTGCAAAATATCCGGTGCTGATCCAGCTTGGTTTACGATAATGGACGGCATTGGGAGCAATAAGACCAATTTTCAGTGCTTTTGAAATTCTGTCTTCCTGTCAGTTCTTTACCAGTGATATCCAGGTGTCATTTCTGTTCATATAAGCTGTGGAAATAGAGAACCACCCCTCTGCCTGGTCTGTGACTAGTATTTCAGAAATACTCTCTCTCCTGGATTTTTTTTTTTGGCAGTGTGCCTCAAGAGTTACTCTGCCCAGTTTCGTCTCCTAATTTTCAGTGCAGCTTTCCCTTATTTCTTTCCCCCCCATTAAACTGGAAACAACTCATTTGTAGCAAATATTTAAAAAAAAAAAAAAAAAAAAAAGCCCTATACATCTAAAAAAACCCAGCCTTTTTGGAATGAGAGGCCAACAATCCGTAAATTTTCTCCTTGAAGTTTTTGACACAAAATGGAGTTGAGCTTCAGGTTTTGAAGTTGTCTATGTCACTCTGGTCCCAAAGTCCACATCAAAAGGCTACCTGATTCCCTGTTGGTTTTCATCCTATTTATTATGTAGCGAATATAGTATATTTCTTTTGCACATAGTTTGGTAATATTTTACACTACTGTTTGCAATGGTTTGAATATTGGAGAGAACAAAGCAGGAGTCATCAAGTCTACTTTTTGCAAACCTTAAATTAAATAGGCTTGGTAATGTGAAAAAACAGAATCAAATCTATTCTTCAATTGGCTAGCCAGCTTGGTAGTTAATTGCAGGTTTTTTTAATATGTACAAGGAACATGGCTGTAGTATATTAATTTGCAAATACAACAAAGTGCTTTCCCACTCCAAGGAATTTTAATGTGGAGAGGCAAGAAACAAGGAGGGTAGTAGTGGTTGCTAAGCCGGGTGACTGATTCCAGAGATACTTGTTCTTTCTGTCTCTGCTGGTTTGCTCAGACTAGTCTGAGCCTCCGTGTTTGCACTTACTGAGCTTCTCTGATTTAACAGGCATTGAGGCAAGCAAGCTTTACCCATCTGACAAAAGCCAAGACTAGAAAAAATCCCAGTGACCCAGCTTGTGTATCAGAGCATATTGACATGAATGTATTTACGGTTTGGAGCTATACCTTCTCATAACCACATTTTTGCCATATGGTGTGCACCTGTGGATAGTTGACAGCACATTTCAGTACAGTGTGACTTTTTTTGGGTTCAAACTTGCCTTGTTAAATCTCCCCAGCTATGGACAGCAAAAATATGTATACAAAAAAGCTTTTCAGAGGGAAGGATAAAGGCTAATGGATTTTAATGATTCTATATTTTTCCAAATAAAAATAGATGGGACATTATCCTTAACATCTGCTGGTGTTTTCTTCTACAATAGGATCTAGCTCCTTAAAAGTGGTCTCGGAATGTTTCATGTGAGCTAGTATTATGATCCTTTATGCAGGTGACCCAGGGAAAAAGGGACTTGCCCAAGGACACCCAACAAATCATGCCAAAAGCAGAACTCAGCTCCCCAGCTGTGTCCTGGACAGCCATGCAACCACAAAGGGCCCATTGAAAGCACTGTTGATGAAGAGGTTTCCCCCATACACTTGGGCTTCACAGTGGTCTTTCTGAAAAGCAGTAATAAATAGATGAAGGGATTGTGGAGCTTAGAGATGCGTGGTGTGCTTGGTGGCGTGTCACTCAGCCACTGAAATAGCATAATTGCCAGTAAGCTTGGGAAAGCTCTGCTCATCCTGGGCTCTGTCTGCTGGGTCTGAGGAATATAACAAGACTGATTCCCATCTGAGCTTGAAGGCCATAAAAAAAGGGCAATCTCCTCAGTGCCTTGCTGTTCCCACTATGATAGCAGTATTATGCTGTGAAACATTAAAATGTCCAATAATCCTGCTTTCTTCTCTCTGGCTGGGCGCAATGATGATTGTATGCTAGACTGTGGGGAAAAACATATAGATTAGTGTTTCAAAATGATCATAACGCTTTTTTGCACTGGTTTACAATCTTCTGAAGTGCTTTACTAATAATCCTTACTCAGTCTCAACATAGGAATGAGACAAAGATTATTGGTATGCACATCTCGCAGGTAGGTGCATGCAGACTAAGAGGAATGGTTTGGTAACTGGTTCTGGTAAATTCACATCTATGTTCACTTTGTACGTTCATGACTGTTGCAATTTTTGGTCTGATTGCTATAGCAGTCTACCAGCCTACCTCACATTTGCGCATGGCAAAGGGTGTCTTTGTATAAATCCAATTAATCTGTAAATGAAGCTAAGTCACAGGACTATGCCCTAACATGGCAGAGGAGTGACTACACACTTTATTTGGGCAGCTCTACTGTGGGAGGTGAAAACCTTTGGTAGGGAAGTGAAGTATACATTTCGAGAGAGGAGAGGTAGCTCCCTGCTTGTTGGAGGAAGCTTTGGACCGATCTTGCCTGTCAGCACCTATAGGATGAGTTTGGAAGACCTGTCAGCAAAATTAATTTGGGCAGCCATATGTATCCTGTCCCATAATAGCATGATGTCTCAAAACAAGGAATACATGCTGTTTGGCTGAACAGCATTTCAGCTGGTCTGGGAGCCAGCTCTCTAGCGGAGTTATTAAGTTGATAAAATGCTGCTTCCAGACATTTTCTGGGGAAAACCTGATTTCTCAAGCATTAATTCGATACAAAAAATTTTGTCAATTAGCCCCATAATCTTATTTTTAACTCTGAATGTGAAGAGCACACACATGTGTGTCTGACTGCCTAACAGCTGCAGTCCACTAGAGAAAATCAGAAGGCAGGGATTTTGTTTGTCTGAGCAGATGAGAATAATTTATATGCACAAGCTATTTATAGAAAGGCTGCAGCAAGCTAATTAATTGTTTATAGGGAGAACTTTAAAGAGCATAACCTGAGATCTGACATTCTGTGTAATAATTATAATTAGAGATGAGCTGGAATCAAAAATCAGGATGTGAACACAGATACATTTTGGGAAAGTTTTGAATCTGATCCAGATCTCAACTGTGCAGCTTTTTGCAGCCATTAGGGTAGGTTAGAATGAAATCCTGGCTTGGAATTTGGCTTTCCGTGATTTGGTAAAGTGCAAATCTGGATCCACATTATGTGATGAGGGCCAGCTCCTAATTAGCATCTGGCATACTAGGGGAACAGAATTAAATGGGGTTGCTATGCTTTTATTGGTATGTATTTATTTGATTTTTTTTTTTTTTTTTTAAAGTAACTCAGAAAAGCTTACTGCGTTATGTGTTAGGATCTTGGAAAGCTAGCACTGACGTTTATAAGGTGATAGTCAAACTTCTAAATTATTTTAGAAATAGCCTAATTTCTGTGAAGTCCTCTTGACCCTTATAATAAAGGAGTGACCTGTTGGTGTTTTCTGGGTCTTGAGGAGTAATGGAAAAGAGTTTGAATGCTCAGGTTGGGAAGGCAGCTGAGGCATAGACATTAATTTATGTCTAGTACTTGGTAGCACTTCTGACTCCAGTGCAAATAGTACCTGAATATTTTGAAACTTGGTTCTGATTCTAAACTAATTAGAAGTCAACTACTATGTGCTGTATAAATAAATATACAATAGTGAACCAGATGAAAGACCAATTAAGGAGCCAGAGAATTAAATCTCAGTCAAATGTTTATCTTAGCCAGTGCACCTCAGTTTATATGAGATATCTCTAGGCAGAAAGAAAATGCATCCAAGAGAAGACTACATCCTGACGGTATAATTCAATCAGTTAGCAAATATACAACTGAATTTCAGATTTTGTTCATTTTTCTTCCACATACCAGAGGTAATTGCTGAAGAGTTTATGACACTTTTCATAGGATACTGGAGAACTTGAAAGGCCTCTTTATCTCTGTGGAGCAGCTAATTGATTTCTTAAGGTAGATCCAGAAGAGCTTGCAGGGTGGTGGTAGTAGCACAGGTGAGCACGCTTGCCTCTGCAGCCAGCACAGCCAGCGGATTGTCAGATAACAACAGAGGACTTGCACATAGTTCTAACACGTTTGGGTCAAGTTAGACCCTGTATGAGCAGTTCTGACCATGGCTGTCCAATGTTCAGCATCACATAAGTAAGGCCCTCATGCACTGTAGTGCTCTTAAATCAGTAGCTATGGGCATGATTCACTGTTGATGCTGTTTTACTCTTCTTTTCATCCTTTCCATCCCAGACAATTTTTTCTGACTGCTGTGGCTGAGCTTTTGCTGCCTTTTACTTTTTCCCTTAATTTCTTGTCCTATTTTGTTATGGGCCTAAACATTTTGCATGACAAATGTGGGACTGTTTTCAGCTTGCTGTCAATGCATTTTCAGATAACAAAACCTCCTTTCACTGGACCAGTTCCTGAGCTGCATAATCTTCTTCTCCAGGAGCTGCAGCTTTAGGCAGGCAGGATCTTCGCTCGTAAGTGAACCACTCCCTGCATATTCAGCACATGCTAGAAACTGCTGGTTTGAACAAAAAGATGGTGCTGTTTTCCTTCATGCTTGTCACAGACAATATTTTGTGCCTCGGGGCAGCTTTTCCAACACCTAAATATGTCACTCTGAAAACATTCTTCCACCACAATGGCTTAAAAGGGTGGCAGTTGTTTCATGCAACGCAAGCTAAACTGCAGATCTGAACTGCCTCTCTGCGGAGCATTGCTGCTAATTCAGTGCTGTTCGAGGAACTATTCATCATTCTTGTCTTCTTCAGTGAACTTACAAGTCTGTATAATAAGGACCAGACACAGTCTTTTATTTATGTAATGGTCTATTTATCAATGGGAGGTGAGAATTTGACCTTATTATACAAACTTCAGTATTCCCAAGATGTGTCAACATTCAGTTTCCTCTTGCAGCTCAGCCCTTCCTAACCTCCTTTTGCATTTTCATTGCTCTTTTCATTATGTAGCTAATTAAGCCATGCTCATATATAAACACCATTACACAGTTTACCAGCTTGTGAAAAGTTCTCAGAGAGAGAGATATATATATATGCATACACTGATATATAGTGTATGCAGCATGGATTTTTTTTTTTTCTGAAGTAGGTTGTAGTTGGTTCAAATCAAAATGACATTTTACTAATGGCATTGCTATGAAAGCGGGCTAATAGAGTCTAACTGTGAGATTTCTTCTCCCTCTGGAAACAAAATGAGAATAAATGAAAACACACAGTATTTTTGTTCTTGTTGCATTTTGTGCCCAAATCAAAATTTCAGAAAATACAAAACAGCCAATATTGAACTAGTGTATAGAAGTTGCTGCTAAGCTTGGATTTAGCTATGAAAGTGAAACCATGAAAAACATCTCATCCATGCACACAAATCAACCCTGACTTGAGATGGTATTATAAGATCTTGTTCTCCACGTGCGTGTGTATCCTTTGCAGAACGTTTAAAGACGAGTAGAAAATCTGTGCACAAGGTGATTTGACATGCATACCTGCATTTTTCAGTTAAACCTGGGCTGTTATTTGCATCTGCTCTGTCCTGCATCACATCACAACAGCCTCTCCTTGTCTTACATGTGAATTTTTAATTCGAGATTTAAATTAATCTAACTTGACTCTTCAGGCAAGAGTCCAAACCCTGTGAACAGAAAAACAGAATTTGGTTTACGAACCCACTGTGAACTGAAGCATGCAAGGTTTGTCTGGCTTTAGTTACTCGTTTCCAGGGATACTTGAGTCTGCTTAAGCAAACTTCTATGCTTCTAATTTTCACTCCTCTTATCAGGAGAATTGTGTGCATTAGGTTTCTTCTGCTGGCCTCAAATACTGCCTTGGGGATGAATGACAGTGAAGTTCAGTGTCTGTTAAAGAATATGCCTTGGTGAATTATATTCTACATGTTTAATTGATACCAAGTCATTTATCTAATTCATAAGGGGACAAGGTAGAAAGCACACATGAATGCTTCATTCAAAGACCAAAATACGGAAAGTAGTCTATTGGATTTGATGTAATGTACTGTAAATATAGGTCACTAGACTTATCCATTAAAGGAAGAAAAAACAATATATGTAATTCCAAGTATAGAATAAGTATCTTAGGATATTGTATTAAACCATGGAGTGATTACTTACATGCATAAAGTCCATGTAACAGACTGCAGCACTGGGATATGTAATACCATGTTTTCCCACACTGGTTGTGTATTAGAATAATCCTTTTTCATCACTGCATGCTGATGGGCATTAATAAAATAAGCCCACTAATTTAACAATATTCTACAACTTTGCCTCAAGTACACTTTTTGTTCTGGCATATAAAAAAAATAAATAAAATGCACAGAACAATTTCTCATCACCACTGGGACTATATGCCAGGATGATCTGTCAGAACTGCTACAGCTTCAATGCCTTTCCACCTATTTCTTCCACCTTTTCCTCTTTCTTTTATTTTTAACTTTCAATTTATTGTTTTTAAATGCAAAGAGATAACATAGCTACCTCAGGGGAGGAATTTTACAGCATTCCACAGTGAAAATGGCATTCCTTAGAAAGTTATGCTATTACTTTACAGTTTTTAAGAAACATACATACAAAACCAATGTAATGAAAGTTTTTAACTAGACTGAACAGTTTCTAAATAGCTATGGGGCAAAGTCCTGGCTCAAGCCTCTGTTAGCTAGCTAACTCCCAAATAATCTGTATTTCATTAAGAAATAAACGATTAGACTGAAATAGTTTTTCTTTAGTTGGAAGTATCAGAAAGCTGTGAGAGATCTTAAAACCTGATTCTGAGTTTTACTTTCCTACATCTGTAGAAGATTGCCTCAGTCTCTGTTATTAAAGTCAAAGCTTTTGGCACAAGAACCAATTTTGCTAAATGTTACCTTTTCATATAGGTGGATTTTTTTTGTAGAAAATGTATAAAGAACCAAAGAAGAAAATAATTTCATATGTAGAATTCACTTTTGGCAATTGTTCAGAAATATGGAAAATTTAGGATTTCAGGAAAAAGGGCAGGATTATACATGTAATTTTTCCTTCCAAAATTGGGTGAGGTAATATTTGGAGCATTACATTTCACTACAGTTTTTTTCAGAGCGTAACAGAGACTGGAGAACCAAGACAGTTTGTCTTTACTCTGGAAGAACACAGTAAAATATTAATCAGTAGGGAGGGTAAAAAAGGACAAAAAGCTGAGATTCCTTTGAGGTATTTATAAGAAGAAGAAAGAAAAAAAAGTTAATTGTCATTATTTTGGATATTTTAGAATTTCAGGGTAAATGCCTTGAGTGAAATGCCAGTATTTCTATAGAAAACCCCCAACAGTTACGGTAATTATTGCAGCAGAACTTCTTCCTGAATCCTCTTTTTTTTTGGTACTGATAACCTTCTGAAATTTTGTTTGGCCTGAAGTTTCTTACAGTTGATCTCTATCAAAATAAACCAAGCATTTTTAGGTTTGTTATAATTTGATTATTTGTACAAAATTCCTTCAACCACTTACGAATTACGTGACTATGAAAAACAAATACAAGCTCTTCGATATAATCCTAATTGAGTTGTAATGCTCTCCCACTGGGTACTTCTCTGTCCCTTTAGGAAATTAAATCCCTTAAAAAATCTAACCCCTAATCCACTTACTTTCTATTGAAAATCAAATTAGGCAGCCAGTGTACTTTCTGATACCTAAGTGACACCTTTGCAGTCCAAATGCAGGTCATGTTCTGAAGCAAAACTGCAATTGCATGTCCTGCTTAGCCCATGTTTGAGCTGTTACCTGCATTGGGGCTATCTCTATGTGATCAACTCTGCCTCCTTTCTCTGTCCCTCCCTCCTTCCTACTGAAGACTACCTCTGGCCTTGCCTGTGCTGGTCCGAGCTACCTGGGGAAAAAAAAGTTGTTTCCTCTGATGTGTGAGCCAACCCAGGTCACTGCTGTTTTCCTGTGATGTTACAATAGTAATAGGGCTTTGGTAGCAGCGATGGTCTGAGAGACAGGGGAAAAGGTTTGTAGGCAGGGGTGATATCTTTTATTAGACCAACGTGCTATAGCTGGAGCCTGTGATGTGTTTGCAAGCTTAGCTGCTTCTGTATATCAAGCTAATGAAAGTTATTACCTCTCCCTGTTAACCTGGCCTTATTTTCTTTAGAGCCACATCAGCAGTACAGTGGCACTTCGAACCGATGTTTAAGCTCAGTTGCTTCCATTTGAGGAGGTCCCTCTTTCCCTATGGAGCAGCCAACCCACTGAGCTGCAGTAGATGGGCAGTAACACACTGCCTGCCTTCATCTGTTCTGTTTTAGATGGAGGAATTAAAGATTCAAGACTGAGAAGGAGGGAGGAAAGTCATGGTTTGGGGATGGTGGTGATGCTGGCTCCCAGACTGCTCCAAGGGCTACTCATGTATTTCACAGGAAGAACAGTCAGTGCATAAATTGCAAGAGGGTCCTTGGAGTGGACGCAATGCTGAGTGCTCTTGGATCTTTTTCTTAAGCTTTTACAGTTTTATTCCATCTCTAATTATGCGTGGAACTAAATCCTTCCAGATTTCTTCAGGCTGCAGTGAGAAAGAGCTATGTCACAGTGGGAAAGGGGTGGCTTTCACTCTCACTGGCTTCCTTTCTGTCATGTCTCAAATAGACACACACTCCCCAAACTTCAGTTCAAGTGGAGATGGGAAAGCATGCTTCCACTCACGTGTGGTGGTCTTTTGTTATGAAAAGATCTGTTAGCACTTTTCCAGCCATGACTGCATGGATGGGTACCTCTGTGGGTTTCAGAGTTGGCAATACAAAGGTCAGTGATGTGAAAAAAAAAGCGAACAAAACATTTCTCTTGGAGTTCTTGGATCTGTGCAAAAATGTATGGAAAAATTGCTAACTGCTCTGCAGTTGAAGGTAATGTCCGTATATAAATGTGCCTGGGCTCTCTTAGCAAGAACAGACCTTGTCTGATAGAAAGGTCAGAGTTGTATTCCCTTGTTAAGAGTTAAAATTCCCCAGCAAAAGAGGAAAAGGGATGTCTGTGTTTGGGCAGAGGAGTTCTGGTACTGGTTCTGGCATGCAGCCAGATAGAAGGGCTTGCTGTGCCGGTGTCACTGCGACTCATGTAAGTCTTTTTCCAACTTATTGGTATCTGTATTGATAACCTGCCTGCAAATTTTTCTAACTTTACCAAGGCTGAACAAGCCTGTTCATGACAAAGGGCTGATGTGATATTTAGCATTCAGTACTGCAACGTCTTCCTTCTATCACAAATATCTACTCTACAATCTCTTTACATAGCAACTGAGCACCTCAGGTATTTGTCCTTACATTGATCTTCTGAGGCACACAATGCTCTTTTACAGTTGGGCTGGGATTTTTCTATAGCTGTCTGAAATATTGTTGTCCAGCCTGAGTGAGTTGTTCAGCAGAACTGTTTATTGTAAGAGATGCTCTTCCGGAAAAGAAAGATCCCTCCTATCCCAAAGCAGTATCTGTGTCCCAATATTGATTATAAAAGAATCACAGAATCACAGAATCAGTACGGTTGGAAAAGACCTGTAAGATCATCGAGTCCAACCTGGGGGGGGGGGGGGGGGGGAAACCAAAACCCACGCCACACAACAACAATAACAAGCCACAACCCACCCAACACCACACAGCACCATGTCCATCAAGCTACATCCCACAATGCCACATCCACACGCTCCTTGAATACCTCCAGGGAGGGTGACTCTACCACCTCCCTGGGCAGCCTATTCCAATGTTTCACTACTCTCTCAGTGAAGAACTTTTTCCTAATATCCAGCCTGAACCTCCCCTGGCGCAACTTGAGGCCATTTCCTCTAGTCCTGTCACTAGTCACTTGGGAGAAGAGACCAACACCCACCTCTCTGCAACCCCCTTTCAGGTAGTTGTAGAGAGCGATAAGGTCTCCCCTCAGCCTCCTCTTCTCCAGGCTAAACAACCCCAGCTCCCTCAGCCGCTCCTCATAAGACTTGTGTTCCAGACCCCTCACCAGCTTCGTCGCCCTTCTCTGGACACGCTCCAGCACCTCAATGTCCTTCTTGTAGTGAGGGGCCCAAAACTGAACACAGTATTCGAGGTGCGGCCTCACCAGAGCCGAGTACAGAGGCATGATCACCTCCCTGCTCCTGCTGGCCACACCATTTCTGATACAAGCCAGGATGCCGTTGGCCTTCTTGGCCACCTGGGCACACTGCTGGCTCATATTCAGCCGGGTGTCGATCAACACCCCCAGGTCCTTTTCTGCGGGGGAGCTTTCCAGCCACTCATCCCCAAGCCTGTAGCGTTGCCTGGGGTTGTTGTGGCCAAAGTGTAGAACCCGGCACTTGGCCTTATTGAACTTCATCCGGTTGGCCTCAGCCCATCGATCCAGCCTGTCCAGATCCCTCTGCAGAGCCTTCCTACCCTCAAGCAGATCAACACTCCCTCCCAACTTGGTGTCGTCTGCAAACAAAAGGAGTTTCTGTGATAAGATTAGACAAATGCCTAACACCTACTGTTGCAGGCCCTCTGGAAAATTGCAACAGGAGTGAAAAGTATCTTCAGAAATGTAGTCCTGGGTTACTTTCCCAGTGCAATAAATGAAGCATGAGGGAGAACATGGAATTGTGGTGTCCTGTGTAGTAAGCACTGTAATGCTGACCAGCCTCCAATTCACTTTGGCTTTCAACCACCTTGAAGAACAACATATCAGTAATTATTACAATATTGTGACGCTATTTTAGTGAACCTTATTTGTTTTCTTTACCTCTTTTCTACCCTTCATAGTGGGAAGGAAAAATCGTAAAATATGGACGTATGCCCATACAGTAATGAGGCCATTTGTGTCCCATCAAAGCGCTGTTTTCATCTTTGTGTTGAAAAGATACTTATTCTATTACTGGTGAGGGCCTTACAGACCTCTGTTTTTCCTGACCACCTATTTAACATAAATTGCCAGCGTCAGAGGGGATACAATGGCCTGTCTATAACTGCATTAAAAGGTGTTTCACGTTTAAAGAAGAAATAGTGAATTTGGGCAGATTTAAACAAAAAAGGACCTTTTAAAAATTTGCATTTCAATACAAAAGTAGTCTTACTGGCCCTGAGTCATTCTGGTGTTTACATATGTGCTCCCAGCTCCAAGAGCACAGTGGTTCCAGTCATGCCTGCAGTAGTTAGTCCTGGCTCAAAAGAGCTGTGATGAAGCTGCCTCACCTCCAGCCCTTAGAATTTCCATGGTCAAAACTCAGACTTGTGCCCAACACAGAAACGTCATGCAGGGTTTCACCCAGGCAGGAATTCAGGGTTTAGGCAGTACCCTGTGTACTCTGGAAAATCCTACGCTAATTGTGCAAGCCCACCGCAGCTGGGCCCTGGGCACTTCTGTGGTGACACTGGCATGGCTTCTGTTTATCCACCAGCCCTTGGGCTGTCCTGCTCCCACTGAACCCACAGAGCTCCAAACAGGATCCCTGCTCGGAGAGGAATCAGGCCGTAACCATTGGGATAATGTTTCTGTAAGGTTTTGTGGCCCACTTAAGCCTGGACTGTTTCCCTTCAGTCTCTGCGATGTTTCCCTCGGCACCCTGTCTGGGACGGCTGTGCTGGCTTGAATAGGGCTCCCTCCCAGCAAACCCTGTGCCAGTGATAAGACACCAAGGGAACCTGGATCGTATACTCATGTAAGCTTTCATTACTTTTTCCTAATTATGATTGTAATTTATTTTTTTTAATCTGCAGAGATTATTACAATTGTATTGAGATTCTTTATCTCCTTTCTGCATACTTATCCTTTGATGATCTATGTATAGTATTAGCTACCTCAACCTCTAATTACATCTGCCTGATTCTTCAGCAAATCTTTTACGGCAACATTAGTCAACTGAATTTGGAACAGAGAGTACCTGAGGTGTCTCATGCAAACCCTCGGATTGAATTCAAATTGTACTCTCAGAAATGAAAGGCAATTTCCAAAAGTTTTTTTTAAATTTAACTTCAAAGCCTCCCAAGTATATTTTATTTTGATAGAACTCAAAAAGAAAACCTTTTTTATTGCCAATATATTCTGCTCTTAGATATATTCAATTTACACCGGTAAGGCAGAAAAGAATCACTACTCTATCACACAACATTTAAGGAGTTTTCAGTAGCCAACTGGGAACAGCAAATAAGCTACAAGCTTGTTGCAAGAGTGTGTGTTTTATATATCCATAAAGAAAAGATCTTTCCTGGCTAAAGTGTTGTGTGTTTCAGTACATACTGCTGATCTTCCTTTTTTCTTCCCACCCACCCCCCCGCCCCAAGTTAGGCACTTTTCTTACAAAAAGAAAGTAATAGGGGCAGTATAGAGATTCATTTTACCATTTGACAGCTGTTCCTCAGAAGGTTTGCAACAAAAGGCTCACGTGAGAAGCCATCAGAAATTCCAAACTCAGGACAAAACTGTAGGCATGTGTTTCTGAACGGTGACAAAATTGGAGAGAAGCCACCCTTTAAGTGTAAGTCAATCTGGATCTGCCCTTCAGCAAACTTGGGCTGATTCATCTTGGTTTACATCAGATTTGTGGAAGTCAAATAGAGGTTTAGAATGAAATGTACTTTGCATCAGACATTAAACAGCAATTTGAGGGTGTCTGTTGCAAGAGGTTTGAAGCTGCAGCTGAATTAAGGACATACTAAATCATACTTAAAATCACATACTCCAGGACCTTTCACTGTTGAGAGCCCTCTCTGCTCCAAAGAGGAAAACCTCTGTCCTAGTTTCCATTCACCCTCACTAATTCAGTTTTGTACCATAAGCTGTGGATACCACAGTTAGCTTTACTTTTCCTTGTGACAAAGGGAAATAGATTTTGACCTTTAATATGTGTGCACAGAGGCACAAATTAAGACTCTGTTCAGACTGATGTCATCTTTGTTTCTCATTTAAAGCTTAGAAAAAGATGCTTTGGCATACCACACTATAGCACGTCTTCCAGAACGGCTTGTGGAGGGTTCACCAGGGTGGGTTCTCCCATGAGGGGAGAACATCCATGTCACCTTATACTGTTGGACAGGTCGAAAGGATCTTAACGGAGATGTAATTTGGCCTGAATGTATTCACAGCGCAGAACCATCAACTCTTTTCATCTGACTAGTTCCTCCTTTGACAAGTTACTGTGTAAATCAAAGGTTTAGCAATTACAAACCCCTTCTTGCCTGTAACTGAACCAGAGGTGTCCACTGAAATGAAAACCACAGGTTTTTTTTCTTAGCTCTCTAAGCATGCTTCTCATGGCCACAATGAAGTTGCATGTAAAATACAGACATGCAAAATAATAGAAAACTGAGTTTTTATTAGAAAATTTAATACCAAAAGTAAAAAGCAGAAAGGAAAAAAAAAAAATCCCCTTACTCAATGGATGGAGGTGTTGATGAATAAAGGATTTTGGAACTAGAGGTGTTAGCCATAGGCCATGACAAATATTGCTATGCTTAAGCATCAGGCTACAGATATTAAACCTGGCATATATCTTAGTTTTATTCTGACTTCTTAGAAATTACAAGTTTGTGACTCTTCTACATTAGGTTCAAATAATCTGTATTAGTGAAGCAGTAATTATTCTGCACTTTTATCATATGTGTGCCAATGGATCTGCAAACAAGAGTAGCAGAACAAACCCATGTAAATCTGACACAGCTTTTTTTCCTCCTCTCTCTATTTTCTTTGGTTTATTTTCTTCAAAAAAGAGTGCATTAGAGCTCTAAAAATACATAAAAAGAAATACTTTTACAATGACTTCCTGGGCTTTGGTGTTTACTTTTTATGAGATGCTTTTCTGTTGCTAGAGGAGTGCTCATCCTGTGCTTCCAGCACCCTTGATAGGTTTTTGAAACTGTAGCAGTAAAACTGCAGTAGCATCTGGGGGTCTATGTGGGCTGAAGTTTCTGGGGTGTTGCACAGCTGCTGGCTGTGTCTGCTGCCAGCTACTTGCATCTTGCGAAGTGAGATGGAAAAAGAGGGCGTTCAGGAGCTGAGCTGGGACCTAGCCTCAGGGAGTGCACACCCAAAGATGAGGAGAATTTTGCCTGTGGTATTAGAACCGTATTGACATTTTCAGAAATAACTCATAGTGCCATTTGTGCTATTTAATGGTCCATGAAGCCAATAGATATGTTAGAGCTGGCACAGTTTCTGTGTGCTTCGGTAGCTTTAGATTAGAGTATGTTCTCTTTTGAAATGATAGGAATTATTTGGTTTGGGAAAAATAAAGAGATCCTCACATTTTAATAGCATTATTACAATAATTTTTGTGTGTTATGCCTTTACTGGTGTGCCTCAAGATGCATGTGGATTGTGCTGAAAATGCGGCATGGGTGACATACGCTAAATGCTGAAAGCTTCTTAAATCTAAACCACAGCTTCTTGTTAGACATCACATGGGGAGTCAATGTTCTCAGCACCTTTTCATAGAAGGAGTATGCAAGTAATGCAGGATAGATTTCACTCACGTTCATCTTTGAACTCTGGCAAAAAAACCACTTGAATTCCTATGTGAGTTTAGACTTGTGAGTCGTTGTATTTGATTCAATGGTAACATTCATTTATTTGCAAGCACATGGAATATAAGACTGGCAGCAAGTTCCAGTCCTGCAAACAGAACGTATTTGTACGTCTGCATTCTTGAAGTCAGTAAGTAGTTTTGTTTGTAAAGATGCTTCCCTAAGGTCTTTTGCAGAATCTTGAACTGACAAGAAAAGACTTTTGGTATAAGAAAAACTAATGTGTTTCTGTGCATTGAATACTGCCAGCTGACACCACTAGGTATTAGTGTATAACTGAAAATAATCAAACAGTAATAGATGTGTATGTAGTCAAAAAACCCCTTTTAAACTATATAAGCTATTTGGCCCTTGGGATGGGGGAGCTCATTTCAGAGCCTTGACTTGTATTGTCTCAAATCTGAGCCAGGCGCTGAGCCCTGGGGCATATATGCTGAAGTGTAGCCTGCTTTCAGTCCAGTGCTGCCCTTTGTCAGCTTGAAATATGTTTACTCCAAATTCACATGTTTATGCAGAGATGTTTCATGAATTCTGCATGCCAGGTCACACTATCTATGCACATTCCCATTGCAAAATGCAATTGTGCTAGTCTGTGGAGGGAAATCAGGTTTTTTTAGGACTGAGTCCAAGGTTGTTTATTTCCATATTTTTCTTTTTTCCATTTCTTTTGTAAAAGCCAGGAAAATAAGCCAATTTAAGCTATGCCCATATTGTGTCTCTGGCACCAGAGAAATAAATCAGTAGCATTTTACTGAGACAATATGTAAATACAGCTCAACCTTCCTCACACTGATCACTTGATTGCCAATTTGGCCTCTAGGCAAGTACAGTGTGGCAGAAATGATACTTCTTTAAAACTCACATGCTACCACCATTCAGCTCTCCATATATTGAGCATTTTTCTGTTTTTAATTAGTGACTTTGATATTAAGCCAACTGGCAAATATTTATTTGATGAAGATTCTCCATTCATTAGCAAAATGAGAAAAAATGAATCTATAATAGCATATAAGTGCCCCATTAAGCAGCATTAGCTATCCATTTGAGAGCTAATAATGTAAAATACAATTTTCCGACCACCAGATGTTGATGAATAAACTGGTGCTAAATTGGTGGCAGTAAAGCAATAAACAGGTCACAGGTCAATTAGTTCCACCAGAAAGAAGCAACCCACTGGGAAAATGGCAGCAATGCTGCGATGGATGCTTCGGGGGTGACTGACTGGTGTTTTATTCATAATTATGTGCACGCAGCTGAGAGAGACTGAAATTCAGGCCAAACTGATGTTTACCTATATGGGTCACTGTTGTTTCTTATTGCAGCAAAGCCAGGAGATCTCAGCCAGGCCTCGGGGCTGTGGCAGTGCTGTCCCCTCCCCAAGCAGCCGACGATGCTGGATGGTAATTTTGGCCCCACTGGAAGTGATGGCTGAACAAAATCCCATCAACCTAACTGGGACTGAGCCTCCTAGAGTGCCTCATCCTGTACAGATATTTGGATATGATTCAGCCTTGACATACTCAAGTGAAAGCCATTGTGTGTCTCCTTGGGTGCCAATCCAGGAAAAAAAGATTTATTCTTACATGTAATTCCATCCTTCAAGAGGAAAACGCCTCAGTACATGCTGAGCTTTGATTTCAGATGACTTGAGCAAAGGAAGATGAGAGCTACAAGATAAGACAGCTGAGCTGGAGGGCCCAGCAAGGGTGCATAGGATGAGACTAACTTTGTGCGAGTAATGCATGGTCGTGCAGGGAGGATCACAGCCTCAGCATTGTTCCTTTCGTCTTGCATAATTAAGATACTTGGAAGGAGTGAGTCAAGTTTTCTGTTCCGATACATCTTTTTGAAATAGTGCTACAGAAATTAATGAACTTTTTTAATCATCCATTTTATTCTGACCTATCACCTTTCCTTACAGCACTAGCATGTAAATCTTATGCATACTGCGTTAAACTGTGTTAATATATTCCACAAATCACTCCCAAGGTTTGCTGCATTATGTTGAGCAGAAATATGATGTGACAGAATAGAGAGCAGAGAACACATGCACCTTTTTGGGGACACACTCCAACTCTAATTAAGTACAAGTCTTCACAAATACTCATTCTCTACAAAAAGTACTCTAGTGTTACAGTGGCCTTTATTTTCATTTCCACTTGACCCCTACAAAGTTCTGTCATCTTAGGACAGTGTTGGAAAGCAGACTTAAGGGATGAGAAAAAGTAAATATCCATCCTAGAGTGCAAACTGTAATCAGTTGTGAGCTGGTGGCATTCAGTATGTGTTACTCGGCAGACGAGAGATGTCCGTGATCCACTGTGCTTTTTGTGCTGCTGATCATCTTTGTCATGTTCAGAGTTTTCTTTTTCTGGAATAATAGATCACTGTTTTTCTGTCTGAATAGCTATTTCCTCCTCCTTGTATGCAACACAAAGGCTATCGCTTAAGTATAAAAGCTTCTCATCAAATCTCTGCAGGATGTTCTTTGCCCAAATCTGCACTTTAAAGACACTTTTAGCAGTGCAATATCTGAATTACATCAGATATATGGCAGCTTTTTTTCTGAAAATAGCAGCTCTGAGCAGGATTTAGAGTTAGAGGCAACAAAATACTATTGGAAGTGGCTGAGTAGAAAAACTTGTGGAGTTTTCTAAGTAAAACTATATGGGTTTTTCAAATTCAAACCTCTAAAAAGTCTGTGTAATACATTTTTCTTCCCTCCAAAATAAAGGTGTCCTTTTGGAAAATTCCACTGGGTGCAATTAGTAGAGATGGTCGAAATACTCATAGTGAAAGCTGAAGCTGCTTAAAATCCAAAGTGGTTTAATTCTGAATTAATGCCATGATCCTGCACCCACTGATACCTGTGCTTAGCTTTAAACACATGGCAATCAATTCAACCTAACTAAAAACCCCCTGAAACTCTTTATGGATGTAATGATATAAGTGTTAGATTTGTAAGATAGAGGTGATGTCAATAAGCTTTCCTCTGGCTGTGCCCCGAGATGCAGGTTGGGGTCACCCCAGGGACCCTGAGCTGATGTTTCCAGGCCCGGGTGGCAGAGGCTGCCAGCCCAGCATCGCCCTGATGTGCCTCGTCTGCCTTGCGGGTTGAGCTGAAGCCACTTGTCCCCACTGCATGAGAGCCCATGCAGCTCACATGACGGGGAGGGAATTTGATGTGCTGTGGCGCATGTGGCGGTGCATGGATGGGGGTGTGAGGATGACATGAGACATGCTGGGTTAGATGACCTGAGGAGGAGGAGACAGGCTGCGACACTAAGCTATTGATTTAGTGCTGCGCGTGCTGGAGGCACCGAATTTCTCACAGGACAGGCTCGGAGAGCCCCAGGTCTGGGTTCTGCCTGTGTGTGCCCACAGCTGTGCTCACCCCCTGTGTTTTACTGTGTTTTACAAAAAACCCATTTAAATATTTTATGATAGGGCCAATTTTATTCTCTCTTTTCCCTTAAAGGAAGCACTGATTAATGTTGCTTTGTTTTCATCCTCTGTTATAACTTGCTCCCAAGCCTAGAAAAATCCTATACAGAGACACATACACACTTTCTTTCTTTCACAGAAGAGATATAGTGACTTCTTAGTGTAGAGAATAGTCTTTTTTTTAATATCATGGTCTTGTATCGGTGTCCTGATATTAGCATCTGGATACATCTTCTTCAGAGAGAGGGACTTCTTATTATGAGTCAAACCCAGGGTGAATGATCACAAAATGAATTTAAAACAAAGAATTAAGATACTGTTACTAATTGACAGTTCCATTTTCTTCCTTTCCCTTTTAAATCTGTCTGTGTGTGCTTATACATATATATACACATGCACGTATACATACACAGAAAGAGTACTCACCCTAATTTTAGCCTGTATGTCTCAGCAGATGCACATACAGAAAAAAATAAATCAGTAATTTGCTGAGGCACAGTTACAAGTGGATGTTTGTTTCTGAGAGTCTAAGAACTTGTAAATGTCAGCCCAGATCCCATGGCTTTGTCTCCTGTCAGCTTTCACACTCAGCTTAGCTGGGACACATAACAAGTAAACCTTTTAGAAAATTCAGCCTTCAGTTAGGGTTTATGTTTTAAATGAACTGTAAGAATCTGTCTTTGCTGTCCACTGTTTTGCATGGGGAGTGCATTTACAGACAGCCAGCAGTTCTGTGTTGTGTCTCTTGGCATGTGCCCTCAGAGCTTTGAGCTTCAAGCTGGGACCCAACTGCCCTGGCAGCTCACTGACACTGTCCTGTCAGTTCATATATGTCAGAGGAGCAGTTTTAAAGAAAGGACTGGTGAGAGCTACTTCTTGGTCATGGCATCTTTTGCGGTCTCCTTGAATTCTAATGCTGAAAATTCAGGCTGTTCACCTGCCCCTCACTCTATGACTGCTGTGGTACCAGAAGAGGGAAGGGGGGAAGTCATAAAAAGTGTGTCCTTATTCTCCTCTGTCATTTTGTTTAGTTGTTTCAAATTTCTGAAATGCAAGTTCAAAGAAGGGGTAATTACTTTCTGCAGTGGGCATTCATCTAACAGGAGAGTCATTTGCAATGAAAATATTTTAAGACCTAGGTGAAATGTTGCTAATGATTTGCTTTGTCAGGTCCTTAGGTAGCTTTCAGGCTTCACTGAAGGTAACAGGAGTTTGTTCTCAGCATGACCACGGAGGAAGTGTTGTCTTAATTTCTGGTCGTATCACACTTGCTTTTTATAAAATCAATTTATGATCATAATCTCATCTCTTTGTGGGGGACAGTGATGGGGGAGAAGGGGCTGGATTGCTGGAATCAGACCCAAGGCACAGAATGTGTCACGGTAAGTGCAGTGCAAATGCACCCAGAGCAGGCACTCACTATCTTCCTGGAGCTTCGCATGCTTTTTCCTAGTTACATTAATGGGTTGGCTTCATAGCCCGGAAATCTTTTTTTTTTTATCTTTTTTTTTTGTTTGTTCCTTTTTCTTTTTTTTTTTTTCTTTAAAATGTTGTAACTCAGCAGACTGTGGTCTGTGTGCCAGGATGCTGTTTATACCAGGGTTGCTTCCCACAGGGTATAATTCTGTGTCAGACTGACATTCTTAGTGAGCACTGCTGAGGCCTCTGATGGACAACTGATTTCAAGGAGCACACTCTATTATAAGAATCTCAGATTTGGGCTGTCTGCAAAGTACAAGGTTCTCTGTGCTTTTCTAAAAGAGTTGGTTGCAAGGAGAGAGAATCCGGCGCTTGGGAGTGAGGCTTTACCCACTGGTAGTTGCACCTCAGCGATTCTGCACACAGCTCGAACCCATTTAAGGCAGGAGCAGACAGGAGAGCATTAAGACCTGTCTGACCCACTGGCAATGTAAGAAATCTTCATTCTTTCTTCTTTTTTTTTTTTCCTAACATGTTTCTTCCAAAGCACAGTGAAATCAGATTTCCAAACTACAGCTTAAAATGTAATAATCATTTGTCACCCAACACCAGCCACAACTTCAGTTAGGGTCCTCGTGAGGGATCTGTGAGAGGATGCTCAATGTCACCTGGATGTTTGTCTTGCGACAGTGGACTTGCACAAACAGAAATTAAAAATATTTAATCAACACTGAGCCAGTTTGATGATAAACTTGCTTTTTAGCCACAGGAACCTGAAAGTTCAATCACATTTTTTTCCTGGGAAGGGGAGGAAAATCTTCCTCTCTTTACCCCCTCCCCATTTTAGTTGTTATTCCGGTATTTAAGTCTGTCTAGGATAAAGGATTAAAGAAATAATAGAATTAGAAAAATATTACAGGTGAATTACAATATTAATGTAGGTACAATATGGTACTAATCTTTTATAATTCTTTTCTATAGAAACATCCATCAGACTGTTCACAAACTATTGCATTTAGGTATTTCAGACACTGAGTACTAAACTGTTTTCAGAAATATTTTATTGGGAAATTTCACTCTAACTTGTTCAGTCTAGTTAGACACCTTTTCCTACCATCAGTATAGTCTGTTTCTTTATGGTCGGTTCAGGCGTCACTGTGAAGAAATGCATGCATTTTTTACAAGAAAAAATTCACACAGAAAAAAGAGCATTTGGTGCAATGTAAGGAAACACCAGATTTCTTGGCCTGTTTTCTTTTATCTCCTCCTGTTTTCAAATGAACTCTCAGATCAGGGTGGGTATAATAGAATTCAAATCCTAAACTCACTTATTTAATCTCTTGTCGAAGTCATACCTTAATGTCTATCTACAACCCTGGTAGAATGAAAAATAAAGAGTGTTGTCATGTCCGGAAATGTAGTTATTTCACTTGCCATTTCTTGTTAGTCCGTTCTTTCACCCATGATCACTGAGTGGATAAAATATTTAAAAGAATGTGCTGTGTTCTATCGAACGCTGTTGAGATGAGCAGCAGGGGCTGTCAGCAGAAGAGGTCATCAGGCAATTTCACTCTCTGCTTTCTTTTGGGGCCTTTGTAAGCCAAGTGTTATGAAAAATAGACCAGTCACACAGAAGGATCCATGGTTTAATACACAGTATGTGTTTTCAGTAGGAGAATTTGGCTTGGATCCCAGGGATTATAATGACTTATTTCTGATGTGCAGTACTTCAGGTCTCTGGGAAATTTATTTGTGTGTGACCCAATATAAGTGATAATTTAAAAATGGATTCAGATCTTTTGTGATGCAGGTATATAGTGCACCTACATTAGCTAGGGGTTCTGTATCTACAAACTAGTGACATGACAATGTATAGCAGTGGGATCCAATAGTCTAAAAGGCTCTAGCTAGATACAGCCAGTTTAGGATGACTTAGGCCTGATTCATAGAGGTCCTGAGCACCTGTTATTTCAGTGTTCAATCAAAGGTGTTCAAAGCCGAGTTGCTCAAGATGAAAAGTCATCAATAACCAGGTTCCTTGAGGTAATGTTATAGTCTTTACTAACTGCTGTATGTGGGTAGAGCTTTGTTGCACCAAACCCTACACCTCATGCACCTGTTCTTGACCTTTCCTCAAGCAAAATCATGGCCCTTCTTAGTGAGCTGCAGGACTTTTGCATATCTGACTGAACCGGCAGATCTTATCTATATAAAGAATTCATATATGCTATAGGGTCTGCTACTCATCACGGGCACAGAAGGGTGAAGTATGCCTAGTGTTATCTGTTCTGCATACAAAAGAGGTGTGGATGCCATAACTTTTTACTCTGAGGACAATTGACAGTAATCCCACTGAGATCAAGTCCAAGGATCTTGGCTTGTGTCAGAATGGACACAAATCCACAGTCCTAATAACAGGTCATGATGCTAAGTTGCACTTTATCTCAACCTGTCTCCCACTGCCTCATAAAGGAATGCTTTCATGGGTGTCATCATTATTTTAATACTATGTTGGAACCTGAATGGTTTTGGTTCTTGAATAGTGTTCTGAGAGCTCCCAGTAGTACTGCAGTTGTTGACAGCATCATTTCCATTCGCTCATTTCTGAAGAGTTGGGGTTTTTGGTTTTTGTTTTCCTTTTTTTTAATCAACTGGAAACTCATCCCAGCTGAATCCTGTCATTTTTTAAAGACAAACATAAATCCCTTTCCCCTCTCTTCTCTTCGCCCACCCCTAACTCCTCTGAAGGTCATGCCTACCTTTATCAGACAAATACCAACTTCTTTTTTTAGTGTTGTGTGAAGGAAACTCATGACAGCACTGGGACACCCAAGTGAGTACAACATCCCAATCTATTGTCTGATGTTCAAATGCATGATGACAGATGTCAGTCTAAGTGCAGAGGGAGAAAAAGAAATAAAGGACATGAATGAAGTCATCCAACATCACACATCAAGTCATTGGCAGAAATGAAATCTGCACCTTTTTCTTAGGTGTCTTTGCCCCTGTTTCTTTCTTCAAAAAAATAAAGCACCATAGGGTGGAGAGGTTTGTGTCCCTATCTTTCTGTCCCTCTCAGTACTTGAGTACAATTTTGGTTTCATTTTTCCTAATAGGTCTTCTCCACAAAGATGAATAATTACTGATAATATTTTACATTTCCAAGCAGCCTTCTGCAGATTTGAGAAGTTTAGTAAGTAGACCCAATTTAACCTCTGAGTTGTCCTGCTTCCAGAATACAGATGTTACCACTGGACAAAGATATTCTGCAGTTATTACAGGTACTTTCTTAACTTCCATTCTCATGACAGTGGGACTCACCATCCAGCCTTTGAATGGAAGAGTCACCTGGATGATAGATAAATTATATTCTCTTTTATCTCTAAATGTTAATAATGGGAAATAAGAGGAGTGCTTCTAGTTCTGTTATACCTTATCAGTATGTGTCCTGCCTGCCCTAAGAACATTCTCTGTTTGCCAGGATTTACTTGAATGTTGCAATTATACAATTAGCGTATTTACCCTATGCACATAATTATACAGAGTTACTCTAATCATGTCAATATGAGATAGGGAGAGAAAAACCCTGCATTTAATAAGTCCCAGTGAAATTCAGATGAGAAACTCAGCATTGAAAGAACATTAAGGGCTTGATACAACACCAAAATGATTCATATTCAAATACCAGAGAAGAATATGGGATTGCCAGAGAGCTGCTGGTTTTAAGTATTCAGACATTCATCTTCCAGTGTGAATTTCCTTGACTGTGTACAGTTCATGGCAGGCTTTTCTGAGAGAATGAACTCAGGTGCAGTGACTAATAGATTTGTATACATATTATACAAATACATACACAAGAGGGTGTACTTTAGGTGTTCTGAAAGCGATTATTCTTTAACTACCACAAAACCATAGCATGTCTGAACAAAACAGTGCAACAACTCAGACCTATTGCTTTAGTATGGAGTGGAAGAAAGAGCAAACTTCCTCAGTTACCACTCTAGCCTTGGAATGGTGTAAATAAATCGGTAGCCTAGGATGCTATTTAATAGCATAATTATTTTTCCTATGTTAGAAGCTGGCATTGACATTGAATTGTTCTTCCAAACTTCTGATAGTACCTCATATTAGGAAAAGCACTATCGTAGCAAATGTCACATATAGTTACTCCAAGGTATAGCAGGGAGAGAATCTTTTAACTAGAAAAGTTGACTGAAGCTGCAGGGACTTCATGTGAACGGAAACCAGAAAAATAGATCTTGCCGACATTCACCTTTTTGTTTTTTGTTCAAAGGTGAACTGGTATGGTTTTGAGTCTTTCCGTTGTCTGAGGAGCCCTCGGTGATCTGCTGGGAAGACAATAGGTACAACGTAGCTGTTCTTGAAAGAACAACTATGCAAAGGAATTGATGTTAAAGTTGTGGTTTGCAGCTGGTTTGCCGTATTTTGAGGTTGTAGTTAAGTTTCTTATTCAGTGGATAATAGGGCAGGAGGGGAAATTTGAAAGGTCACGTAGCCCGTGACTCTGACCCAGGACCCGTGAAACTGTACATGACAGGGAGATTCCAGCCTGTTCTTAAAAACCTCCAATGATGTAGAGTCTATTTGTATAAGTAATCCATTTCAGGACTTCATTGGATTTACTATTAGAAAGGTATTCTTACCATCTAACTTAAATCTATCTTGTTGCTATTTAAACTCGGTATTTCTTGTCCTTTCCTTTTTGTAGCTCCTTGAAGACTTTTGTCATGTCTCGCTTGAGGCTAGAATGGTAGAAAGCCAGCAGCAGCTTGCAGGGAGCTAGGAACCACTGCCTGCTTCTCTTTTTTCCTCCCCTCTTTTTGATTGCCTTTTTCAGTTATCTCGAGTGTCTGCTTTTACAGCATGCTGTGAGTCAACAGGGTTTATAGAGAGGGTAAAAAGGCCTATTTTGAGCACTTAAGCCACTTGCTACACCTCTGAATGAGTAGAAATGCAAGTGGAAGTGCAAAATATTGGTTCTTCCAATATTTCATTTTGGAGATGGGCAAGGCAAGCTCCTCTGTCGCAGAGGAAATGCAGTGAGAAGAGGAAAGTGCTCCACGAGTCATTCCTGGCGGAGGGACTGAATCTCAATGACGTAGCCAGATTACTGTCACTCAGTTTTACGGGAATATATCCAAGGTGAAGATGACTATGAGAATTTCCCTTACAAATGCTTCCCAGAGGTGACTTGCATCAACATGCATATGCCAAGTGGAAGGTGATTGCACCCCTAAAAACTTAAATCTCCCAGAATTCACATATGTCTACAGGATTAAGATTCCTCTTAAATGCATACCAATTTCCCTGAAGTGGGGCATAGCTGTAACTTGTACAAGATTTACATGATTTACATCATACACTGTATGGCAGAGATACCTGACATAAGCTGTTGAGAGATCTCCTGGGTGTTGAAAGCAGCGTATGGGATGCTGTAGGCAGATCACGTAAGTTTTATGAGTGACTGCTTTTTGTTAATGCACTGATGAGTAGAAAGCAGCCAGCTCTTTCAAAATCTTCCTTTAGGGATTTGTGTTCTTACTGTAGAAATGTTAAACTGAATTACATGTTGTGTGTCCAAAACAAGCTGGCTCATATGTATAATACATACTGTGCCAGCTCTTTTCTTACCACAGACCAATCAGTCTCCCACCAGGAGAGACCATTCTAAAATCATACGAAGTCCTGACTACCTCTTTTTAATAGCTTATGACTTGTCTCCAAAGCATAGTTGAATCTAGAGGCTATTACCAAAAAAGACAGTACAACCTGGTACCAGCCGCTGGTTCAGCATACAGAAACACAGCCATTAAATAAGAAACAGTAGTTTTGTAACTTTAATTGCTAATTAAAAGTATACTTTGTGTTCTGTGACCTTGAGGCTAGGCATTCAAGTGCTAAAATGTGACCTCTATTTGACAAATATTATTCTGATGTGACCTATATTTCACAGATATCATTTTAATTGGTCTCTAGCACTTACAGCAGCATAAAATATTTTTTTCCTGAATCTCATTCGTTGACTAATATCTATTACATCATTAATTTGTATGTAGCTGTGTTGTATTTTTTGTGTTGGGTAGATTTAGATGCCCAGAATTGCATTGTTTTTCCCTTGAATATTTTAGACATCTCAAAGTTTTGCAGGTTTAGAATAGTTAATTCAGAGGAAATTATAGATATCATAAAGAAGAGAGGTTATTTCTCATAAAGGGTCAAATTCTGAAAAAAAACAAAGGAGTTTAACCATGGTTAATGCATGCAATATTGAGGCTTTACTGTTCTGAATGTGTTTCATAGGCAGGAGTGTTGAAGACTGTGCTCCACTCTGATAACATCTGCAAAAGCAGATATGTATTCTGACTTCGCTTATTGTTTAGCTGCACAGCACTTCTTTCAGTTATGTCCATCGCTTAGCCTGGCGCAAGGGTTCATCACTATGAAAAATGCTAAGACTGTTTTAAGTGATATAAAAGGAACTTCAGGCTTTCAGAGAGGAACCCAGGACTTTAGAGAAGAGGATGTCTTGTGATATCACAGGTTGTAGCTTACATTGATGATCAGCTCTAATTTGGACTAGAGTTTAAAACAATGAGAGATGGAATCCTAGAATCTCAATGAATGTGTGAAAAAGTGGGAGCAAGATCTTCAGCTCTTATAAATTTGTGCATCTCTAATTGATTCCAGTGCTCACTTATACCAGCTAAAGGTCTGAGTGTTGACTGGTAAAGAAGAAGACAAGAAGTTCTCAAGGGATTGCTGTGGAGCAGGTGGATATTTTTCATCAGGCTACCCAGCGCGCTGAGCGTGAACAACAGCTGCTTGGGGAAGAGCTCTAAAAATGTACTCTTGCAAGTCTCCAGGAACAGACTTTAAAGCAGAGAGAGAGTGCGTGTGGTTCAGCAGCCAAGCAGAAAAATATATTTAAAAATCACTATTCTCTTTCCTAATTACCTTTGGGAACCCAGGAGAAGTGACGCTTTCACACAGTAATCAGCAAAAAAGTTCTGTGGTCTCATGCAATTTTGCTGAGTTGATACAATCCTAAATAAGGTGTCTTTCAGAGAAGATTTCTTAGAATCCCTGCAGGAAGAGAAAGAAAAAAGTCTGAAATCCCTCCTGAACGGAATTTCTGATTTTTAGTATTTCTCCATCATCCCAAGATTTGGGATCTGACTAGTCAGCTTTTAGCTGCAGCAGCTTTTTTTTGAGGACAGTCAGGAGTGAAGCTGAACTTGGAGCATGGTGTAACTGCATGTTTCTGTGCCAGCCATAAAAAGAAAATAAAAAATCATTTAGATAAAATTTTTACTTTGCTTGAATTTTAAGGAGCCAAAGCTCAGAACAGAGTCAAATTGAGAACATTTTCTCCTAGATCCAGGTAACTTCAGTTCCTGAGAGATAGTTTCTGTGATTGTGAGATGAAAGGTCAAAATGAGCAAAAGAAGTCAATTTAAGAAGTGGCTTCTTGAAAAGATAAGGCTGTCTTCCTCCTTATATGCTTATCATGTAGTTTAGTGTCTACATAAAATGTCCTTAAAATATTCCCTTTCACTTTGCTGTTCCTAGGGAAGGTTTTAGAAAACCATAGTAGGATTTGGGATTTCTCAGTAAAAGGAGGTGAATCCATTCTCCTCCCTGCAGCTCACTTTTCCCATGTGTAAAAGCAGGTTAACAATGTTTATTTGACAAAGAGCTTTAGGGCCACGTTATTATCTCAAATGCTTTGTAACTGGAAACACCTTACCTAGTTATATTTTTACCATTACTGCTAGTAAAGCTAAAAAAAGAAAGGGAACAGTAATAAGGCAGCCAGCATTCACCTTCAGCAGTGCTTCATGCCTGACTCTCCATGCCTTCTCATTTACAAGCGCAAGAAACAAGGGACAGCGTGTCCAGTGTTTCTGCCAAGGATCCTCATATTTGTGGCTCTGGACTTTAGCTGCCAACAGGGCTCAATGGCTCTGCAGTGCCGGCCAGGCCAAAAGAGATGAGAATTGACCTCATGACTTTAAAAAAAAAAAAAAAAAAAAAAAGGAAAGAAAAGAAAGAAAAAAGATGTTTCGTAGAAAAGGAGAGAACTATTTGCTTTCCTCGCCACTCTGTGTGACAGCGATTTGTGGGGAGGTTGGAATCGGGGATCTAATAGGAGAGAAAGCAATGGCTTCTGTGTTGTGGTCAAATTAAACTAGAGTTTCAAGAGCTCTTGAAATATTTCTATTCTAGGAGTACATTTTGGGGGTTTATGTCAAAATTATTCTGCAATATTTTTAAGAGACTCCCATATGCACCAGGAAAGCTGTTCTATTGATGTTGATAGGTTGCTTATCCATTTCCTCCAAGGCTTGAATTCACTGGGCAGAAAAGTCTCTTTAGTCAGTTTTTCTACTGAGCCGTGGCGTATTCTCTGTTGGGAAAGGCCATGGTTTTATGGACTGTGTTAGAAATCCAGCACGAGAGAAGGCAATGTACTTTCAAAAAGTACAGTTGTGAAAGAGCTGGTCCTCTCAATATTTTTTTATGCTTTGTTGTTGATTGCACCCTTTTCTATTCCATGTGAGAAAGAACCCTAGAAAACAAATGAGAGGTTTGGAACTGCTCAGAATATTTTAATCAAAAAGACTTTTTCAATTACAAAACCATTTTTCCCCAATATTTCAAAAATCAATTTTGATTACGTTTCTTTTTATAAAAAAACCCAAGGGAGATTAAGTGCTTTGATTGTGTCAAAAACCTATTTCAATTTCTGTGGGAGGAGCACTTTTAAAAATTCCAAATCAACATTTTAGCAATGAAGCACAAACATAAGGATATTCTTATGAGCTTAAAAAGTTGAAAACCAGCCCCCAAGATATTGATGGATCTCAAGCCAAAGGAAAATAAAAATAAATTCCCAGAAAATGAATTACTAACATTGTCATCATAGCCACTAGTAAATATATGGTGCTGGTTTTCAAGGACTAAAAATCTTTTGTTTTGAACTTACTGACATTGGCTGATCCAGCCTAAATGCTGAGAGTAGAGAAGGGCTGCTGCTGTCAGACAAAGTCTTAGGCTGCTGCATAGCTTATAAGCATGAGGGATATATCGGACATACTTATTTTGAATGTGTCTCCTTCCATGTTTCTTTTCACCAAATGTATTTTAGATGCACACCAAGAACAAATTCAGTAATTCAGCGTGCTAAATTTTAGAGTCAGCGATTCCCCTGTAACATCCGTTGTATTAAGGTTACCAGGAGGAGAAATCAAATCTCTATGGTACATGGCATGAAGAAGAGAGAGGGAGCGCTTCGTTCCTGCCTCTCTCTCTTGCTTTCTATTTGCTGCCCTGCATGCCTGCTCCCCATTCCCCCTGCAGCCCAGGTCTGGGCTGTTCAGCCCCATGGCTGCAGTCTTTGCTGTGATCCATGCTGCCGCAGCCTGAGGCTCACAGCTGTGCCCAGACGCCTTCATGCCTTTGCCGTCATCATCTCTCGGCTGTTTACTCTGTGGCTTGGTGTTACAGAGGCTGTGCCATATCGTATGCATGTGCTTCGGTTTTGTGGAGCAGATGCTGCCTGACACTGGCTTTCTGAATTTTGTTTAAATTCTGCATAAGGGGGATCTCCCCTGAAGTTTTGTTTTCCTCTTGCAGTCAGTCTTTCCTGTGCTGCTGTGTACTGCACACGGAGACTTTTCCTTCCAGCACTGCAGACCTGCTGATGATTGCAGTTTGCTTGTTTTTAATACAGACTATGCCTCCCTCCTCATCCTTCCCCTCCCTGTGATGGTTTTGCCTGGGGAAGCAGTCCCAGCTAGAGCCCACAGTCTGATTTTGTCCACTCCTCCATGTACTGGGAGGTTTCACTTCAAACAGTGTGAAGCTCTTCTTGCTTCTCCCTGCAGCTGTGATAATTTTTCTTTGCAGTGTATTTTCTGGATACAGCCTTTCTGTTGTGCATTCATTTGAGAAAGAGGATCCGTGACTTTCACGTGTTAAAAGTCTTGTTGCTGAAAAATCTTTCCAAGAGCATCAATAGGGAGCAGCTGTGGAGTTGCATCTGGATGCAGGTAACACGAGTGCTTGTCCATGCAACCTACCAGTATTCGAGCTCTCCCTTCCGGAGCTGTGAGAGATCCCTACTGCCCACTGCACCAGAGATGATGGTCTGAACTCTCTGAATCTGAGCAAAGATGAAATGCTGCTTCTCTTTCCTCAGGCTTGGTTTTGGGGAGGTTGTGTACCAGCAACTCTTATGTGTCTCCCAGCTGTGTCCTTTGCTTCCACAAATGAGGTTTACGTGTCATGTAATGCAGCAATTTATGGCTGAACGTTTTGATAACAAGTAGTCCTGTCTGCAACGACTGCTTAGCAGTTAGGACTCTGGTAAGTTAATCTAACAGTCCCGGTGATGGTTTTTAGGACATTTGCAAGAAATGGCCAAAAGTGCCTGAGGAATTTAAGCATCCTCTGTAGGCCTTGCATTAGGAAATAAGGCGTTTCCCTGTTACCTCAATGTTGTGACCATGCTGCTCCAGACCCCATCACCTTTATTCTTTCTGTGTCCTCATAAAACAAAGACATCTGTCCAAAGTAAAAGAAATTTGATTTCTCCATGGATTTATTCTGGAACAATCATGTCAGCTAATTGTCCCAAATGAGAGACAGCCTGATTTGCACAGGAAGTCCAGAGATTGCTGGGTGCTAATACCTCTAAATGCTTTAGAAATATCTTACCCTTTATTTTCTGGCTCTCACTGACTTGACTGTTAACCTGTCTTAATGAACAGCTGAAGACAGAGTTAGGAGGTAGCCTGAGTTTGTGGGTTTTTGCCCTTCAGAGGTTGTACTTAAAAGGTAGAAAAACCAGATCCGCTTCTTGGTCTAATCTGACCCATACTAAATCATTAACCATGTTAGTCTCATCCCCTCAGTTTAAATGTGAGTGGATGCTTATTAATTTCTTAATATAGGTTTGCTTTTAAATGATTCCTATTCCGTTTCATCGTTTTCATTGCACTTTATAGAAACTTGGCAGAGGCCTGAAGGACCTTTACTCTCTCCAGCTTGTCACTCCAGATGGCTTTGCATTTCCACAGCAGATGAAATGCTCTGGTCATGGCAGTGCAGTTGCATGCATTTACTAATCCGCTTTGCCAATCTCCCGGACCCTTGTAGGATGCTTCTGTGCACCACATTTGAAGAGGTTGCATTTAAATTGGCTTTTGAAATTCATGTTTCATTTTCTTATTTTAATTACTGTCCCTGCTGCTCTCATATTTAGTTCTTATACTCTGCTGGAACAGTTAGGGACTATTCAGGTTTCTTGTGATTTTGGTAATAAATTTAGATCTGATATTATTGCTATTATACCAGGATCTAAATATCTAATTAGTGCCTCCCATGATTATTTGAATAACACAAAACATCTATAGTAAAAATAGGCAAAAGAGTAGTATCTCCACTTTACTGATGGTGAACTGAACTCTGAAAGTTTAACTGATTTGTCTCAAGATGCTCAAGAGACTGTGGCAGAATCTGGGACGTCCATTTTTTGTGGCTCGTATGACTTCTGCTTCATAAATTCATGAAACCCTGTGGGAGTAGACCCACAGCAGGAGCTTGGAGAACCAAACTTATGCCTGAGAGTCAGTAAAATGAGATTCCTCACAAGTGCCGTTTCACTAAAACAGTGGGGAAATGTTTCTGACTATTAATTTACTTTTCATCTCCATTAATATATTTGAGTCAGAAGTGGTATGAAATATTGTGCCATTTGCAACTGAATTGGAGTTTGGACTGTGTCCGGGTCAGGCAGGGAAGTTGTACTCAGCACATGGAGCCAGTATATTTCAGAAACTCCCCTCTAGGCACTTAATGGGTGGCAAACATGCTTCATATTCATGAAGTGTTGTTTTTCTGAAAAACAGTCCTATTATGTTACTCTGAAATATACTTACTTAAAATTATGATCCTATGGTGTTTCTCCGAGTCTGTCTTTGGGTAATCCTCTGGCTTTTGCCTCAGGTCTTGGTGTATGACAAGTGAAACCATGCTGTGACACCGATGGCTTCAATTTCGTACGCCTGTTTTGTAGTACTCAAAGTAAAGCTAGCAAATTGATTCATGCTCTGATTAGTGGTTTTGCTACTTTTGAAGTACTTCCGTACCTCAACAGATCACATCTCATTCCACTCTCAGGACCAGACGCCTTTTTCCATTTGCCTAGTCCCTAAAAATGCTTCAACATTGCATGCAGGGATGTGTATGTTGAAGATGCTCTGCTTTGACCTCTCTGGGGTTGTTTAATACATTGCACAGGACTGTGGAAAGGGAGGAAAGCACTCCTGAATTTGTACTTCCACAGGAGAAGTCTTGCACAGTCAGTATCAACAGCTTGTGAAAACAACAGAGACCTGGTACGTGGTATAAGCAGATCTAGTAGGCTGTTTGTCTTTCTGTTTCTCTGAGACCCACGGCTCCTGGCAGCAGCACAGGAGGCATAACTGAGTAAGAGGACATTGCTGAGAAGCTGTAATGAAGAGGGGACTTGAGTGGTTTAAATTTTCGGTTATACTTAACGCTGATTTTTGGCTGTTGTGATGTTTAGAAGGGGAAATGTGGGCATTGTATTTTCATACCACTTGTGCAGAAGCTGTGTGGGACCAGTTGGGACCAGCTGTTGTGCTTTGCAGTGAATCATGTTGCAAAAAATGAATGTTTAGAAATTGCACGTCAGTAAGGAGACTCGCAGTCTTCAGCAGGGCTGAGAAACTGCTTGGCCACTTGGCTCTGTCTTTTTGTAGGTCCTTACTGACGCATTGTGAGTTCAAATTTAGTACTAGAATGAATTATTCACCACTGAAGTGAAAAAAAGAATTTTTAGCTCAAAGTTTCAGGCAGTTTTCTCTAGCCCTGATAGTTAGAGGAAGCCCTAGTTAGATAATTAGAGGTGCTGTAAGCGTTCTTAGTTGAATTCAATTATAATTAACCTGGGGCCAGAAAAAAGGAAATCTGAGTATCTCTGAGAAAGGATAAACATGGTGGGGAACTCAGACCATTTTTTTAATCCCTTGTTTGTGTAGTATAGAACTTTTAAGACGATTTCAATCTTTATTTTGTGTACCGGATGATTCCAAGCAGAGGAATTATTTATTGCTGCGGTTGCATTTTTTTTAGCATGTTTCCTTGATAACAGACCTATTCTAGTTGATAAGCTCCAAAATCCTCATTCCTCATCCCTCTCCTCCAGTGACATGTGAACCTGCCAGAAGATTACAGTTGTATTAGGTTAAGTGCCTATGAAAAGGGGAAGAGTTTTAGCCAACTAGTTCCAAACTTCTCCTGTTGCGATCTATAGCAATGCCATTACTGTCGGATCTAACATTGTGGCTTAGCCTAACCCTTCAGTTATGCACTTAGAAAGTCACAGCCTGTCAGAATAGCATTAGTGTCATTTCCAGCACCTCGCCTACCCACTGCCACCTCAGATCATGCCTGAAATATTAACTCATGTGCTCTCTTGTAGTGATAAAGTGAGGGTGATCAGCTAGTTGTCAATCAGCCTTTCAATCTCAGCTTCTAGCTTGCTCATAAATGATACTCCCATTAGCTAAAACAAAGTGGGTGGTTTTTCTCATATTTCTCATCTATTTTCTCATCAGAGAGAAATCAAAGATGACACATCCATGCTCTGAGCTTCAAGATGCTGCAGACTGGATTGCAGAAAGCCTTCTTCAGGTTTGGGGGGGTGGCTGCTCACCAGTCTCTGCCATGGCTCTCAGCCTTTACTTGTGCACATATGCACATTTAGGAATGACATCCACAATGTTGCTGTAGAAAAAGGATACATCTCCATGTAACTAAGCTCTCAGTATTTCTCAGCATTCCTGCTAATTACTAATGACAGAGACTTTGTCTCTAGAGCATCACAATATTTTGATTTGCATTTTTCTCACCAGGAGGAAAGTTGACAATGAGGGAGCAGTCCACTCTCTCAAGACACCTACCGTCAGGAAGAGAAATTTTCCACGACTCCAGTAAAACACACAAAGCACTCAAATTTCAGACAAGATATTGTTTGTTGAATATTTCTTTCTGTCTGAGATAAAGGGAAGCAAACTAATTTTAAAATTATATCCCTGGGGGAAGATAAGGATACCAGGCTTATTGGTTACAATGAAATCCCTTAGCTATTTAAGCAGTTTAAAGGAGCCTTAGAGTAACTGTAAAGTCAGGTCTCTGTCAGGTGCCTGTGTTTAACTTTTTAGCTAAAAAAAAAGGAAAAAGAAGCGTTATGTAAATCTTCTAAGCAGCACATACAATAACATACTCTTCATGACAGAATTAAAGCCTGGAAAAGTGTGGAGATATGTTGCTTTGTCAGGGCTTGTGCTTTTGTAGGTATTCTCTGAATTCAACTACAGTGTACAACTTGGTGCTCCACTTGGAGCCAGGATGTCAGAGCATGTCACGTAACGCATTGTGCTGCTCCATCTTCTGCTAGCAGATAGCTCGGAGCTGGATCACCTCTGAAACGTACTGCTACTGTGGTGGGACTCTGGGGAGTGGTAACAGTGTTTCATAAGCTGTTTTTAATGTTCTTGATTAGTTTGGTATCAATTACCTAGTGATTGTTTTTTGTACAAATCCAGGATTTTACACATTTGGATTAAGTTTATACAGTTGTGCATTTAATTTGCATGGTCTGTTAGCAAAACACTAAACAAAATTCTTTTGGTCAAGTTGTCATCAGACTAATTAGAGTTTCTGTTTAGTCTGAGACCACAATGGTGGTTGGTATCATCTCAGAGACTGGCCTACTTAAAAATACAAAAAGGAAAAATAAAGGTAAGAATCATGAATAGGGAATCCTTAGTCCCAGCATGCATTTGTGGGGAAGGAAAGAAAATACTCTGCTCTGACACAGCCAGTCCAGAGATTTCTAATAAAACTGGAGCTGTTTCACCCTCATCAGTTCTGTCTTCATGACACTAAACCTTTCAAAATCGACTGTAGACTTTATTTTAGAAATTTCCACCTAAGTGAAAATGGTAGCACTTCTGATTCTTTCAGGCTAATTTGCAGTGTGATTATAGAATAAATTCAGGTGTATTAATGAGAGACATCTCCTGTACTCTCTGCTTCATTTTATGGTTATTTAGAAACAACGTATGGAACAGTTACCACACTCACAACCTAGAAAGATAGGGGCAGTAGCAAAGCTTGTGAGCTAAAATCCAGTATTGCTACATGCATGAAATCATAGATAAGTGTGACAGGATGTGACATCTAAGATACAGTTTGACTTACCAATGAGGGACAAAGCTAAGATAAGATGTACTGCCTCTGGAGAGGGAAAAAAAAAAAAAAGAGAGAAGAAAGATTCACTGTAGGAATAATTTTGATTTTTGAAAGAAATCACAATGCTTCAAAATGATTGTGCTATAATGGTTATAGCATCAAAAGCAAGGATAAACTCCTGGGAAGACATATTTGCAGTATTTCCATTTAACCATTTCAAGGCAGGTGGGTGGATAAAATACAGGAATTGCCCACAGCAATGACTTCCCTTTCAATACATACAGTTTACTCATGATCTCCATGTGGTTTATAGGGCTGGGTAGCCTACATCCATAGTTTTTCCCCTTCTGAGACTTGCTGTCTCCCAGTAACCCCAACTTTTATAATTGATGCCCTTGTTAATAATTGTTTTCTCTCCCTCTCAACCCCATTGTAGTAAATGTCATCTAAAAAACTTAGTGCACAGAGAAGGCAAAGAAATACATGCATAAGGGAGCGTGAGGCTGTTGGGTTTTCTGTGTGATAGCAACAGTGCAAGTACTGTCACTTGCGTTCACTTCCGCTCTGCACAGTATGAATGACCATATGAACCTGGGGCAATTGAGATCTGGACCCTTTGCCTTTCTGATTCGGCACATCAAGAATTTGTTCATTATAAAAGTGCTAAAAGTCATAATACCGTATTCTAATGGGGAGGGCTACAAAACAAGCAAAAAAAAACCCAAAGAAAAGGCAGCTTACAAGATCACTGAAATGTTGGTGTTGAAACTGGTGTGTGACATTGATATACATAGAAATGATTTGACTCCACTGCAACCAGCAAAAGGCCCCAGTGACCTTGCTGAAGACACTGGAGCAGGGTCGATCTGAGCATAGGCAGACTGATACCTGTGAATACTGCTCAAAAAGCCAAATTAGCAAGCACTTTTGCATGATGTGTCTTGCTGCCTGGGCATTTTCCCACAGTGCTTGGAGCTCTGATTAAGGCAGTCAACCATAAATCACTAAGGCACGTGTCAATGAAGCCCTTACGATGCCACTGGGGATAGAGGAATCATATCCTCTTATTGCTTTAATCGTGAGGCTGGAGTCCATTAAAAATCCATTGAAATCTATGAACTGGTGCTAGTTTTAAACTGGTAATTTATGTCCAGTGGATATTAGCAGCATTTTTTTCCCCTGTATCTGAACTATTGCCAAGAGCTGCTCTAACTAATGTATGATATTCATGTTCAGGCTTACACAATATAATCTCCTTCACTTTCTGGGTATATATCAGCAGGCAGCAGTAATGGGCATTGTCTGAATCAAAGCCTCTTACAGAAATGTTGCAAACCAAAATGAAAAGTCTAGAATAGCTCACTGTCAGTATACGGAAAGTATTCCAAACTGGGAATTGATCAGTGGATTTTCTGCCATCATCTTTCAAACTGCGTTTTGGAAGAACTCGGACAAAAATTCAGTAATAGGTACCTGATGCCCAACATTCACCGACGAGGATGAGCTGTACAATAATAATAAACCAAATGCTTTTAACAAACAAGGGCAAATTCAGTCTAGTTAATTACTTTGTTATTTTTGGAGTTTGAGTGTTTCAGGGGCAATCTGTCCTTGTACTCATCTGATTTGCAAGACACAGTAGAAGCTCTTCTCCTCCATGCCAGCACTTTTGCATGGTGGCCTTCAAAATTAGGCAGCCAGCCCTGCACTTCTAACTGACAAAAATCAGTTTCTACAAAGGGGTCCAGTTGAAACAGTGCAGAACTGGTGTATATTGTACTGTATTAAGAAACACTAAAGAAGAAAAGCAACAGCAATGGCACAGCTGGCACCTGTATTACTGTGTATACACGCAAACAACGTAGAAGCAAAGACAGCTTGGGCAGATGTATCCCGAGGCTGGGATGGTTCTGGCAGCTTCTGGGCAGGGTCGTGACCCATTTAAAGTAATCTGACTTTTCCGCTTTGTACTGTAAAAAGCCTCTAACCACTTTATGGCAGTTTCCATTTCAGTTTTCTTGCAGAAATGGACTTTGAATCACAGAGGTCAATGTCTTCTCATTTACTCATAGTATTAAAAAATTCTGGAATTTAAAACAAAGGAATGCAAAATCTTTTGTTCCCATTGCCCATTTTCCACTCTTAAATGATGTTCCAAAGTCCTGAGGACTGCGGGTAGTTCAGCTATCACATCCATCTCTAATTGCCGGGCCTTTTCAAACCTTCATCTCTAGTCACTGCACTTCCTTTGCCTTCTCCCCCTCTGCTCCACAGGTCTGCTGTCCGCCTCCCCATGGTGCAACCAACTGAGCTGCCAATAAAACACAGGTGTACCCCCAGCAAGTGCCGCAGGGACACGCTGGGGCAGAGAGGATGGTTACCTATTCACAGTGCATCTGTCTCCAGCTATTTCGCCCATCTGTCACCGTGTCTTACTACTAGCAGGTGAGCACCTAGCTCTGGAGGGCTACAAAAGCAGAAAGGAAACTGGCACTTGAAGGGTGATGAGATAAGCATAATATTGGATGTAAAGGTGTGGATCACAGTTGGAAACCCATAAAGGGATGTAGGAGCAAATGTTGAAAGTTGTGGTGAGGGTTTTTGTGCTCTGCATTTAGAAATGATCATCAGAGAGCAATGAGGCTGTCCTGATCAGCCAGAGGCAGACAAAAGAAACCAAGTGAAAACAGGCAAAGGCTCAAACGTTTCTAAGCCAAAGTGCTGGTCTTTATTTTTTTCAAGTGAGACTAATTAATTCCTACTGGAAATCTACCAAACTATTTACTCTTACTTCTGGTAGCAGCAGCCACAGAGGTAACCAGAAATCTCTAGGTAGTACAGGTGTTTGCTAGCAAGAGCAGCTGTTACTATTAGAAAAAAAAGAAAAGGTTTCCTTCAGTTTCAGCTTCATAACCCAGATGACAAGTTCTGAAATTAATTAAAAAAAAAAAATCTCCAACAGACACTTCATCAAAACCTGGCTCATTGCTTGGCTTTGTTTGCAGCTGTTTTGCTCCTTCTGGGGTTTGGCACGGGATAGCTGTTGTGGTGGCTGCGTTCACCCTTCTGCATGTCCTTTTTCTGGCTCACCTTCCATTCAGAAGCCAGGTTCTTTTTTCCCTTGTTTTGTGCTCATTAGTGCAAAAGAAGCAACTGTGCTGCTGTCTCAGCTGATGCCTCAGCTAGACAAAGGAGAACAGCTTCCTTAGGCGGATGGAAGGTGTTTGTTTTGTACTAGGTGCTCACTTGGGACAAAGAGTAAACAACAAAACTAACTCCTTCCCCCCATCCTAACATTTTTGTTAGTTTTCTCCTATGAAGATTCTCCTTTAAAGTGGCAAGATTTATTGACTGGACTTGAAGGCATCCAGATAATGCCTCAAAAGGCAAAATTATACTTATGTCAGCAGCATTAAGGGAAGTTAAAGTTGTGGATATAAGCAATCCAAACTAAGCCAGGAAGCTTCTGTTTGATTCAGACAGCTTATAGCTGGCTATCACTGAAGTTTTCTTTTGACAACTGCAGAACTATATCCTTTTGATTTTTCATGTACAAAGTCCTGCAGTAGTTCGAAAGTGAGGAGCAAGATTTCATGCGTGCTACTGACTAGAGAGAGGAAGAAGCATTTTGAAATTATTCAACACAAGTTATGTTTTATTCTTACTGCTTTTCTTTTTAGCACCAGAAATCAGTGCTGATGTCATTCTTGTGTTAGCTGCTTAGTTTAGTGAGAATAAAGGACAGCTAAATTGGGTCCCTGCAAAATGCAACACCCAGATGGCTGAAAAGACAAGTGAACAAGTGCTGAAATGAGAGGCTTTTGTCTTGGGTTTGAAAAAGAAATAAAAATCAGGCAGCATACAAGTAATACACATGACCATAAACAGAAGTGAAGTTCATTTTGAGCCTGAACTTTGCATTCCTTCACATCAACTCGGGCAGGCAGTATTGCTATACTTACTCTGTGTTAAAAACAGAAGCAAAAGCAAAGCAATGCAAAGAGAATCAGACCTCAAGGAGTCTCTTTGGCAGTATTTCAGTTTTTGCCGGTGAAGTGCATTTCACAACCTCTGTGCAGGCCAGGTGGTATAAGGGACACGAGTTCTTATGGTGATCCTTTGCAATGACCTCCTAGCCAAATGCTCAAGTGCCAAGGAGCATCCCAGGTTTTGTTTCTATCCCAGATCCTGATATTTCACTGAATACATTTCAACCCCTTGTCATCGCAACATTATCACTGCAGAATGACAGCAGGCTAAGCCAGTAAGTTAACCTGGATCTTGCTGTATGAGACATTACAACAGAGGCGAGAGTAGTGGCTACCAATTGGGGGACCACTAATCTAATAATTATCAGGTAATTACACAGCCACAGTGAGCCAGGTGTGGCTGCTTTTAGAAATGTCCCAGGAGGAAATGAAGTGGAGAGGGAATTATTCTAACATATGGCAATTTATCAGTTGCTAACACCAGCAAGACTTTGTTAAAAGATTCCCCTCGGGTTCCCTATGACAATGGCATGGATTTATGACTGGTGATGAACATCTCTCTGAATAGTGCAAAATGAAGTAAAGGATTACAGGCTTCTGGGTATTCTGTGATCTGGGATACAGGTGAAACAATTTCCACCATAGAGGGTGTCTTGTGACAGAAGGCAAAATGATTGCTGGTAGTCTGTGAGTTTGGTAAGGTATAATATTATTTGCTTAGATTGTTTCACACAGGAGCTAGAGAGAGAGTTGGTAGCCAAAGAACCCAGAAGAAACTTGCTTAGTTTATCTTAGAAGATACTTTTTCATCTGATTTTCTCTGTTTTTCCAGCAGCACTGGTTATATCAGACATAGCAGCATAACACATAGGTGCTAAAATTAACAATGCTGTGTTGTAACAATCTCTTTCAAAAAATGGTGACTGGAGGGAACTGCTCATGAATAAAACTGAAAAGGAAGGAGGAGCGATGCATCATGGAAATGTTGGAAGAATTCTCCTTTCAAAATTTAAATGTGAAAATTTGTTGACAAGCAATATAGATTGCTTTAGGTAGGGCAGTGATCATGTACAGATTATGGGGTTTTTTTCTTGTCAAAAGTACAAGATGACAAATGCTGAATTTTGTTTCACTGTAGGTTCACCCCATTACTATGCATAGAAACTATTTTACCTTATGCCAGACATATGGAAGTGATCAATGTATGTAAATTACATGAGGAGAGGTAAAATACAGCTTTTTAGACTAGGAAATGTGTACTTGTTTCTGGTTATAAGACACTGAAACCACACCAGAGAAGGAGACTTCAGGTCTTAAGTTTTCCTTTAAAATAACAACTGGCGAGTCGGTAGAATAGCGATGATTTTTGATCATCACCATGAAAGCACAATATTGTCCTGAGCTGAACCACTCAGTCAGGTCTCTCGGACACCAGGGTTTGAGAGACAATTGCTTGCCTGTGCGGGGCCGGACTGTGGACCTGTTCTGTGCGGAGGTGAGCTGTTCTGGGACCCACTTATGAGGGTGTACGTACTATGGGCGAGTGCTCAGCAGTGTAAGCCAAGTTTCTTCAAAGGTGGGGTTTAACAGGCAGGGCCAGCTTAAGTGTCTGCTGTTCATTTTCCTCCCCTGATGTCATGGTGTGCCCATGGTGTAATGATTTGAACCTACTCTAAAAACCAGGGGTTTTGAGGGGCTGAGTTATTTTGTTGGTTTCTGAGTGACCAAGGGAGGAAGAAGCAAGAGCCTAAGTCAGCTCTGCCTTTCAAATAGTTTGTAATACTACTGTCCCCCAGCTGGTGTCTAAGAAATTATTTTATGACCAAAATGCATTCACTTTGCTCCCAAAATTTTCCATTCCAAGAAAGTTGATTTTTTTTTTATTTTTTTTTTTCCTATTCAGTATTGCAGAGTAAGAAACTAATCTAGAGTCTGGCAGGGCTTTATTCTAAGGCATTGTCATATCTTTCATTCTGAATTGAAAAATGGACAGATCACTGGGTTTCATAAATGCATGGAGAAGCTGTCAAAGCTCCTATTTGCATGTGAATGGTCAGCTGAGGTAGGAAGGGAGATACGTAAATAATTCTCTGGCTAGCTCCTGGCAAAGATCATTGCATTTCAAAGTGCTGTGAAAAGCAGCATCATAAAACTTTAACCTATTCACTGGTAGGGAAACTCCCATGCCTTAAATAGAACTGCGGTAATAATGACCACTTGGGGAAAAGCGAATCTTAAAAAGCAATATCAGGTCTCCCACCACTATACATTTTCTGCTTCTTTTAATATTTCAAAAAAGATAAGCTAAAAAAGCCGCTCTCCCTCCCCCCCCGTCCAAAAAAAAAAGGAAGAAAAAAAAGAAAAAAAAAGCGCACGATCTAAGCAGTAAGCAGATGTAGACCTTCATTGAAAGTCTGGCAGACAAGTGTGATGGGAGTGGAAGAAATGTAAGGGATTTGAGTATTATTCTGAATTGTGTCTGTATCTGACCCTGGAGGCACCCAAAATAATCATTACTTTAATCTTCCTTAGAATCTGCTCATCATTTCACTATTCTGCTCCGCTGTTGTACTCCAGTACGTGCTGAACTAGGTAGAATGGGTGAATGTGTTTGTTTAAAACTAAATGTATACTTCAAGAGATACAGTTCTTCATGCATCCAAAAAGGCGAAAAAGTCAAAGTAAACAGTAGAAAAATATGGAACACAGGGTAAAATAAAAATCTTAATAGGCTCTGAGCCAGACAATTTTCTACATGTTTTATTGTACCTCGTGTCTGCTTAGATAGAATTAGCATATGTATATATGGAGCGAGAAAGATTTACTAAGCCATTTATGCCTGAAACAGCTCCAAAAACTGTGATCAGGCAAGGACTAGAATATGTTTCCAAAGTAAAGTTCACCTCCAAAGGTGATGTGAATTATCTACCTACTTCTTAATCATGAGATAACGTGGGGCTGTTGCTGTAGTTTATCGATATCATTTCCCTCGATATTGTTTTGTAGTTTCCATCTACTTAACTCGAAATAGCATGACGTATATTTCATTCAAGCTCCATAATTCTGTAAATAGCTTGTGCCACCCTTGTAATCGTTTACAGCACACATTTTCTTTCTCAAAGAGCTTCTGCACACTAATTTGATCTGGTTACATTATGCTGAAAAGAACTCACAGAGACAAAGTTAGATGCAATTTCATTCACTGAATTTATAAAGGGCAATTATTCAAAGGCTCTGGGATTTGTTCAATCACACTAATATTCCTGTAATGAAATGTGATTTGTCTTGGTATTTACCAGGAGATTAAAAACGAAAAAAAGGACTGATCGAACAAACTCCTACTCACATGATGAGTCCCACTGATTGCAACGTACATGGCACTTGCGATGTTAAGTGCCCTTTTAGGAGGTTATACAAGTTCTTCTTCACTTATGAAATAATAAACCAACAACACCAAGCAATTGTAAGGATCACTTGAAATTTCTGAGCTCTGCCCAGTTTTCGGAAAAAATGAGGCAAAATCTGTTCAAAATACTGTTCTGTTCCCAGATTAAATTTTTCATTCAGTAACAATCCCCCTTGATCCTGCTTATCCCATGGCTCCACTGCGCTCTACCACAAGAAGAGCATTCATTGCCTTGCTGTGGTTCATTGCATCCTCATGTCCAGTATGATACAATGTCAACTGAAGTCACTACGGAAGACCCTCACTCAGTCTGGTGGATCTTTGAGTCCTTTTAAGGATGCGTATCAATATGAAATTCGATCAGGTATTTTTGAATGCCCAAGCAAGTTTAAACTGAGTTTTTGCGCAAAGGAATGTCATATCTTATCCACGTCCTCCTGTTAACAGGTCTTTCCACTGAAACCTTCTGTGCAGAAGTCCATCTGTGTGAATCACAGAATCATTAAGGTTGGAAAAGACCTGTAAGATCATCAAGCCCAACCATCAACCAACACCACCATGCCCACTAAACCATGTCCCGCAATGCCACGTCCACACGTTCCTTGAACACCTCCAGTAATGGTGACTCCACCACCTCCCTGGGCAGCCTGTTGCAATGCTTTACCACTCCCTCAGTAAAGAAATTTTTCCCAATATCCAGCCTAAACCTCCCCTGAATGTAACACAGAGCACACATTAGACACAAATCAGCCTTGAAGCAATTCCACAGATTTGAGCACAGTAACTTTAGATAAGTAACACTGCAAGTTGGAATAGGTGTTCCATAATGCAGTTGTTCTGTTTCAATAACCATTCCCATATCTATCGAAAAAGGGCACAGCACTGTGGAAATTTTTATGTCTTACTGGAGTCTTACTTACTTACTGTAGCTATGGCTCCAGACACTTTGAGTGAAAGTTGCTACTGCCTGCTTCGCACATGAGCTCATTGGAGAGGGCCCAGGAGCTCTCCCCACAGCAGGAGACTCCAGAGCTGCTTTCCTGCCACTCCAAATAGCTGCTAGTGCTAGCAGGAGAGCAAGGAATCCCTGCTCCTTTTCAAACATCAGTCTGACAAAGTGGGACAGCGAGCACGGGGCCATGTGCTCCCTCACCCCAGACATCTTGTCAATGGGCTCTCAGTGCTCTTTGCAAAACAGCAAGAGAAATCTCAAATTGCAGCCACTCAGATGTAGCCACTTGTGCAGACACTTCTATTATCCTAAAATTTATTGTCGCCTATGTCACATGTTAAGAAAATGCAGAAAGTCTCAAATGCAGTAGGGGGTGGTGGGGCAATAAAATTTTTCACATTTTATGACAGGTACACATTTAAAGAAGGAAGCAAAAAGAATGTTTTCTATTAAAAATAGGAGCAGAAACCATTTGTGGCATAAAATCCAATAGGAAACACATTTGCTCTACTTCTGATCTCTGGTGCAGTTGTCTGTGAAGTCCTTCACTAGTCTGTAAGGGGCATCGATTTAATTAATTGGAGCTGTTACTTAAACTATGTTAGCAGTCAGAGAACAACCCACAAAGTAACTCATTAGTAAACAGGTCTATGATGTCGTGGAACAGACGCATCCTAATACTTCTCTAATGCTGGCTAAGGATGATGTTAAAAGTTAGAAATTGCATTATGTATTAACCTATATACAAAAGATTCATATACCCAGAAGGCCACTTACTCAGAAGTCTCTGAGCCTGTTCAAGTGATAACTAAAGGACACACAGACATCAGACATCTGTGTAAAGTTGCTAGACAGTGGCAGGGTACGTGGAGCATAAATGCAACACGGGTAACTCCTTCCTCTCCTTTGTCCTACTGAGACCAGATGCTCTCTTCCACCCAACTGCTCTTCCAAAGGGATTTTTGTGTCTGGCTAAGCTCAGCCTGTGCCTCTGTGAAGCTAAGCTAAGGGAAGAAACTTCCCAAACTCTCTGAATTCTGAAAGTATCCTTAGGTGCATGCATGCATTTACCTACATAATGTAGGTAACATAATGAAGCTATTTACACACCCGTACTTGGACCAGATCCATTAACAGTGCAAAATTACGCCACGCCCTGCTGCAAGTTATTTTTAGCTGTTCCTCAATGTAAATGTCTAATTCAAAATTAAGTTTCAAAATAATCAATGATGTGTTTTGTGTTTCAGTGGGTATAAACATATGCGTTGCATAGTAGATGATTTAAGCATGAAAGGTCTTGCATTCCTAAATCTGTTACAGAATGTGGGTGGGAGGTGGATCTTTTCTCCTTTGCTCATACCAGGAAACAAAGAATGAATGAATATTTGTCATGATGTTTCATCAAGACAGCATTAACATTAATTGAAGATGCACGTGTACGTTGTGGAGAGAATGACAGCTTGCTTACAGTAAAAATTTCTGAAAACCAGGACGTTAGCTTTTAGTATTTGTACGGGGTGTTAGTATGTTGGTATTGAATTGACCCAGACATGAGCCTTCTATAGTAGTCAGTTAATTAGGCCAGGTATGGAGGAGATCAAACGCTATTTAAAAATCCCAACAACAAAAAGCCCAAACCCAACCCAACCAAAACCAAATGAAAAAACCCACCCAAAAAACCTAGCACAATTTTCTTCAGCTCTGACATAAGGACTATCAGGATCTATGTCTTCTCCTGTTCTCGTGTTCTTTCCTTAACCATCCATGCATGGTCACCAGTAGTCCCTGCATTAGATTGGCTTTTGGTCTGGCTGGATATTGCTGTTCTTATGTTCCCATCTCCAAGATCAGCCTGGAGATTTCTCCATCAATGTCAGGATTCGTGCTCAGTCCTGCCTCCAGGGACAAGTTGATCCCCATGTATACCTGCTAAGCAACAGTTATAAGAAAGAAATAAGAAATAAAGGGTTGGGTTTTTTAGCAGTGTCCCTGTGTCTTAAACTGGAAATGGAATGGTATTTTATCCTGACATGCATTTAAAAAAAAAGTACAAAATAAAAAAAACAACAACCCCAACAACAGCAAAAATCCCAAACAGAGCTATTTCTAATAAAAACATTACTCATACTAGTATCATAGCCCTGACTTTACATTTATTGGCATAAATGCAAACTTACAAAGCTGTGTGGATGCTTGCCATATGCAAATCCATCCATCCATAAATCAGTGTACAGACTGGAGGCTGCACAGCTGAAGTGACTGTAATGGTAAATGAAACCTTTCACCACCAGGTCAAATGCAGTTCAGCATATGTGGTAAATGAAAAAGCGCCATCATACAGGAATTGATCTGTGGCGTGTGTGAAACGAGTGACTGACCAGTTCACACTGTCAGCCACCACAATAGGCACCCCAGGTTTGAGCTGGCAAGTAAGACAGAGCTGAGCTGTGATGGCAAAGCACTGAAGCAACCTGGCTGATGACCGTTCTCTCAAAGTCATGCATAAACAGAGAATTTGCCTTGTGGGACTGTCTGGTAGTGTATTACAAGGATTAGGCAGGCGTTTTCCATCAAAATGAATTGTCAATGAAAAAGGAAGTTTCCATTTAATCAAAATTTTCCACCAGTTCTATCCAAATGAAAACATTACTTTGGATCGTTGTGCTGATCTAAGGCACATAATATTGTATTCGTCTGACATTAACCTCTGTGTGTTCAGGGTAACAGCGAGGTTTATAAGAGCTTCGTGTGGTTTTGCTGCTTTCTTCCCCATTCTTCCCTGCACAGGACCATAAATCCCATTAAAATATTTCAGAGTACCTCAGAAATCAGAATAAGGCTTATATGATAGCAGGACAGCATAAAACATACAGCCCAGTGCCCAGTCTCAAATCCTGGCCAACAGCTCCAAATTGGGGATGAAGTATGTTTATCCTCTGTATAAGGTGCAGTTCAGTGTCAGAGGATGCCATGTAAGACAGGACACACTCAGAAGCGTTTCCAGACTTCTCGATTTGGGGATATGGCTTGGCCATGTCTGGGCTGTGGAGTACGTGCCCTGTTTTTCCCCATCAAAGCCTAAGAAAGCTGGACACCCAGATCAGAACAGACATAAATAAAATGATCAAAAGCAAAAGTTATACATTCCTGGATTTCATTTTGTTCTAAGTTGTCATTCTGTGACAAGTTCAGCATTTTGACTGTTTGTCTTCATTTGAAAACAGATGTTGGAAGATTGTAATTGCCCTTGAGACAAAAAAAATTCCTTGCTTTTCTCGGCTTTACTTATTCCTGCTCTGAAACTGTGTCATCCCAGAAAAACAGTGCCACATAAAGCTCCTGTGTGAGTTGTGAAGCTCCAAACCATCTTGACACATACAGCTATGTGTTAATGTCCAGACATAGTCCTCAACATTTCTTGCAGCAAAAACAGCATTAAAAATTAATGTCTGATTCTTTAATAGAATTTAATACATTATTAAAAAAAATAGTGTTGTTATTGGTTATAGTTTGCTTAACAGAACTATTGCTCTGCTTTTAAAGAACAAAGCTTTTAAGACATTGATAAGTTGAGATGTGTTTGCCTTCACGTTTCAAGGATGTTTATAATGTCAGGAAGATTGGTCTTGTGGCTAAAACTCTGAATTGATAGATGACCTTCAATTCCAGAATCTTACACAAACTTTCTATGTGACGTGAGATGATATCTCTGTGCCTCAGCTTCCAATCTGTAATTGCTTTTTATACACATTTGTTTTATTTTCCATTGACATTGCATGTTTTTTGGAGGCAAGGACTGTTTCTGCGCAATGAGATTCTATCTGGACTTTTCAGAACAAGTAGTACAACTGATAAATAACACAAGTGTTTAGTTCAAGGCTCAAACAAACGTCTGAGTACCAAGAAAAAAGCCTTACTCTTGCTTCCTGGTAAGAAAGCAATAAAAAAAATTAAATATATTTTAAAAAAAAAAACTTTGAACAATTCCTTAACAGTATATCCAGCCTAATTTCACAAACCCAAGCAATTTAGTCACTTGAAAGATACCTTTCTGACTTTTGCAACTGAGAAATGAATTTTTTTAGAGGCTAGTTCCTTTTAGAAGGAGGAAAAAAAGGTGTTACTTAAAAATATCACTTTTATAATTTCCTCTTGTTCTTAAAGTTTCTTTAAGTGATTATTCCACTACATATAAAATTCAAAAGCTGACAATTTTAGTTTTCAAAATTTCTCCCTTACATATCATCATCTTCATGTTATGCAGTTCTCTAGATAAAAAGGCTGCAAAATTATTCAGGTTTGCTACATACATTCATTTCAATATGAAAAGCCTCGTTTGTCTCACATTGCTGTTGAGGAGCAGCGGTTTCATTTTCATTCTGATTGGTGCTGAAACTCTTTGTTTGTGCATTCCCCTCTTTTTCTTTTTTTTTTTTTAATTTTTAATCTGTGGTTTCAGGTGTAGTTTGTTATATCAGTCGACTGGAACACTATAGATTATCGGGGACTTCCAGGTGTCACACAAGAAGAATCACTGTTTTCCAAAACAAGCTGTGCAGTCCCCTAGGTTCTGGCATAGATGAATATATGGGTGTTACTAGGCATAGAAAACGTTTCTGAGGAGTTAATCCCATGTTGTGTTTGAATGTTAAGGAAACCATCTACTCATTCTGAGGGGTTTAAGCTTTCTTCAGGAGGTAAGTCTGGAACAATGGTCCTTATTTACAACAGGTTTCCTTTATTTTCCATAAGGAATATAAAACCAGAATTTCTCCTTTGCTGGAGTTGCTCCTTCCTTGATGCAAGTGCGCACTGCCATTGCTGATTCATTCAAATACAGATTATTACAGTAATAATAAGTGACAAGCTATGTGTTATTTTGAAGTAACACACGTTATGGTTCACATCATGCCTTCAGAGACCTGAGCAATGTGTTATTTCACATTGACAAATGCTCCAAAGTGTTTGCGCTTATGAATAAAATATTCTCCATGTAACTTGACTTTCGAGTGTGCATTGTGCAACAGCATTAGGATGTGGGCCTCACCACAGTCATCCTAAACCTCTATCACCTTCCTCTTGGATTACTCCTCTCCCTTCTGTGGCGCTTGTTCAAAGCTTTTGGAAAGACACCAGCGGACTTTGATCAGTCCTTTAAACCGGTCGTGCCTGCTTGCTACTGCCTTGGTCTGTATGACATTCTGGATGTAATTCACGTCCTCGGTATTGGTCTATGGAAGTGCAATCTGAAGCCTATTAAATTCAGTAAGAGTCTTCCTGTTGATCTCGGTGGCCTACAAACGAGGCCACAGTCTTTGGTTATAGCTGGTGTTACAACACGAGTTCTCTTTCTGAGCTCAACCCCAACAGTTGGCCTTACCTGAGGGGACGGGCCAAGGTGCAACGTTATTTGGTTGCCCGGGATTTCTGACAAAGTCTTTTTTAGTGGTACGTCAACAGCGCTGGATCTTGCTCTGCAAGCTGGAAAGTGCTTTAACATACAGGAATGATGCAAGGGTCAATTTTTGCATGGGCGCTTGCCAGCTAAATGCAAGCCGTGGTTTGGTCCCTTGAAACTGAACTATTAAATATGCGTGAAAACTGAGAATTAAGAATGGTAACATAAAGCAGCATAGGACCTGGTGTTACACAAACTACTTTGGGCCCTGAGCAAACTGTATCGTGTCTTTTGTTAGACTGCTCGGGGTGCTGCAAGTCTTTTGGGGCAGATAAATATACAGTCCAGGCGTGCCCACCAGAGCCAATTCCATCAGACGGATAGTGAATTTGTTCTCACGTAAGAAATATCCAGGACTGTGTCTTGTTGCAAAATCCAGAAAAAATGTGAATTAAATCATCAGCACATCTTTTCCAGTTCCAGTGAAATTTACCTCCTACATAACATTTCCAATATAGAAAGTATTTCAAGAGGAAAATCTCACATGGATTAATGTTTATTGGTTGCCAAGGCAATAGTTTGGAGACCTCTCTAGCACAAAACAGATAATATTATAAGCAGAAGTAGATTAGTATGAGGAGAAAATCTGTTGACTTCGGGGAAGACAATGCTCTGAGTGTTTGTTATACCTTTTTGAGATTATAGTAATTTTGCTTTGGTCATTTTTCTGTTCCTTGCTGTACTTTTGTACTGTTATTTGTATGACAGGAGAAATGAAATATCCCCATGAAGACTGGATGCCACTGTACAATGCAAAACAGTGTTTCTGTGTGGAAAACCTGACAGTCCATTTAACAAGCCAGCCCTAAGGTAGGCAGGGAACTGAGACACCATAGGATAAGTGGTCAGGCCAAGGTCATACTGTGGCTTTTTGGGAGACATGGGAAAAGGACACAACCACATCAGTCCTGAATTATCCAAGTTTTGAATGAGGAAAAACTAAAAAAAAAGGTATTAGCTGATTTTGTTTCTGAGGAGTAAAAGTGAGGAGCTTTAGCAGATGCTACTGAGATTGACAGCTGAGAAAAAAGAGTTGAGATATAAAAAAGGAAAATAAATGCTGAGGATTTCTGTATTTATTTCTTTTCAGCAAATGAAGTCTTTAAATTCTCTTTTGTAATCATAAGACAGCATCAGTATATTGGGCTTTTCCAAACCAAACATGACTGCGGATCTAAGCAAAAGAAGGCATTTAAAACAACATTCACTCTGAATCATTTCAAGCCTAGCAACAGATTACAAGAGCATTTCAGACAGGAACAGGAGCTGAATCCTGCACAGTTCTGTTCCAGAGTACATCTGTACCAGCTCTTCCTCCTTTTTTATATTCTCCCTACCACCATCATGATCCAACCCGTGTTATGGAAGAAGGCGAGAAGTTACCATGTTCCTTTAGAGATGAACTTGCCCAACTCCTTGCCAATTATTGCTAGGTTTTGTTTTCTGCCATTGTACCTCTGCAGCTCTTTTTACAGTTCTTCTAAACAAAACCAGGACAAAGTGATAATGAATTTTTAGATCCTTTGATTGACTGATTTCAAATTATAGTCAGTTTTATCTATAATCTTTGATATTTCTGAAGTTGCTCTGAACCTCGATTTTTCAAAGGTAGCTAGTCAGCAGAAGTGTTGGATGTTTAACACCTTTGAAAGTACTGTCTTTTAAAAGAGACAAGCCAAATCAAAGTAATATTGCTCATTCATCCTTTAAAAGCTGTGTTCTTCTCATCTCTGCCCCACACTATACATTTTTTTAAATCATATCCGTAGTTCATAGATCCCTTTTAATCAGATGTGAAGGTAGCCTTTGTAATTTCTAGTATATATATGCATGTGTACATTCTAATATATGTATTATAGGCTAAGATAAAAATATTGCAAATATATTATATGATAATGTCTTCTGGTTACTAGAGAGAGATAGAAACAAATTAAAAAAAAAAAAAACAAACTTGACTTTTTTGTCAGAAATCCAAGCCAAACTTTCCAGACTTGGAAACATATTACCCAATCTTTTTTCTTACGTAGTAGTTTCTTTTACTTAGCATAGTGGTTTTCACTGTCCTGAAGAAGTAGGCCAAACCACTTTTCTGATATTTTTCACTCCACTGGATCAGAGGGCTGCTCATCTCTCTTGCCATGAGATTCTATTTGCATCTCAAGTTAAAATTTTCTGTCTTGTCATCTTGATTGTTTGCCTGAGAATCTTTCAGGTGAGATCATCTTACTGTCTTTATCAGAGAGATCTGGCAAGATACTAGAGTTGTTCAACGTTTTCAAGGATGGTGCACAGTACCCTGACAGAGTCGAAGAGTGATGAGAGCAAACAGATTTTGATATCTAGTTGTCAGAAAACTCAGATATGAGATGCTTTCTAACTCAAGGACTGAAGGTTTTGCAAAGTTTATTCAGTGCAGAGGTTTCTTAATTGTTCGTGACAGTGTTCACCTACTCCTCAGGTTGTAATTATGTCAAACAAGCAGATATTTGTTTTCTCCTGCTGCTGATGACCCCAATGAATTCGGCACATTTTTCCTTAGAATACGGGTGTCTATTTCTATTTCCATTGAAGGTTTGGCTCAAGGTCATATTTGGTCAATCGAGAGACAGGAGTCCAGTGGCACCAGGCGGGTACTGAAGTTAAAAGTGATTGCATTGCATAATCCGAATGTCACCTATTTAATCACGCTACCTTTCTTAGAGGAGCTTCCCAACTTGGATGACTATTATGGATTTGTGGCTATTTGCTTGTTTGCTGGACGACTGAGGTGAGTATGAAGGTCACAGGGGTTCCAGGCAGGGCTGCTAGAAGAAACCTGCATATTACAGTGGTCTGGGAAAGCAGTTTGATGTAGAATCCACTCAAGCCATCGTTAAGATCCTGAATATGCAGTGAACAACATTTCCTTGCATGAATGGTAGAAAATGACCCTACATGTTAGTCTGTCATGCTTGGTAGGAAACATATACAGGTATGTTACAGCATTTAGTAAGCCAAAGCTTACTATTCTCTGTGATTACAAACCCCCCAAGAAATGTATGGCATTATGCCAGCTCCATTTGGTGCATCCACAAAATGTGCTCAAAGGTCAACTCTGAGCTTGCTAAGATGGCTAATGCAGTTGTCAGTATGCTTTCACCATACAAATTGTTCAAGAATAAGCAGCTCTGTCCGCTGTAGGGCTCAGCTGTAGAGAAAGTGTTCTGTCTGGAGACAGGCATGCTAGGCCCAGAGTTTTGGAAATTATTCCAGTCATATCAACAGCATCTATTGGCGGGGTCTGATGAAGTAAGTGTTGACGAAGGGTCAGGGCTAGCAATACGTATTGACTAACATCGATCATCCCATCCCTGTGGGCCATGAGGAAACGTGGCAAGAAGTAGAATAGGGAACTGGTGCTCTGTAGTAAAAGATACAGGCCTAAAATATTTCTAGGGATGTGAATATAATTTCTCTAAATGGGTCTTGAAATAAACAAATTAAGTAGAAGTGGATAGTGTAAAGCTTGGGAATATGGCCCTATGCTTTAAAAATCCATAATGAAGTGAATCCAGACATTTTGATTCCATTTCTTCTCCACATCTCTATAAAAAGCAAGTGCAAAAGGAGAGTATGGGCTTGACAAAGTGACTTTTCCATAGAGCTTAAAGCAGCAATCTCACAGAAGTGGAGCGTAAGGCTTCAGACCAGTTTTCAGTAAGAGGAGCTTAGTCCCCAACCATGATTTGTACCTTCAAAACCAAATTAAACTTCTTCATGCTTCAACTGCTAAATGGAGCTAGTGCTGCCAAATCATCTTTGAACCATGTCTGGAGGCTGAAGGATGAAAAGTATTGATATTATTAATAATGACTGATAGCCATGGACATTACAGGGGATTTGTCTTCACTAACTTATGACAGAGTTATAATTCTCTTGAGGCAATTACAGACTTCTATTTACCACATAGTGTGGTGGCTTGGGGGAACATTAATTTACAGAAAGATGAGAGCATTGTGAGGCAAAATAATTTTCAGTATGTGGAAAATAAACCTCTCCACCACATTTGCTAATAAGCCTGTGACCCAAATGCTGATTAGGTCACATTAAAAAAGGGGAGTGTTATCACTGAAGAGTCAAACTGAGAATTCCTGAAAAGTTAGGCGTCTCTACAGAAATGAAGAGAATTGTAGTCATTTTACCAGGACAGAATTTGGCTTTGTAATTTTGCTTCTGAAAATAGGGTTACCCTGCACAGCAGTTCTTGACCACTCACATCAACACATCTTTTTTTTGTTTGTTTGTAAATGCATTGATTTTTAACAGTAGCAGTTTATTGTTCTTAAGGTCTAAGGATACAAACAAAGCAAGATCTCAAAAGGAGAGAGAACATTTTTTTATTAAAACTGGAAGAGTTGGAAAATGTAGTCAAGGCTTTGGTCATAAACACACTCCTTCAAATCCGCAATAAGGAATAAGGACTATTGAGAAAGAAAAGTATAAAGTTTTTGTTTGATTGGTTTTACAATACTGTACAATTTAGAACATTACTAGAAGCTCTGGCTTATGATTGAATATAGTGAATCTCTTGTACATTGCCTTAGATTTCTGTTTTGAATTCATATTAGAGTTTGTGTTGAAAGTAAAAGCTCTAATAACTAGAAAATAAACCAAAATAATCAGATATGAACTTCAACAATATGAACCTGTTATACTGAGTATAAGTGCCTGTTTAAAGGGATTTCTGTTCATCATTCTTTGTAATTCAGTGTGATATTGTATTCCATCACCAGCAGCTTAATTTATTTCTTTCACCATCTGTTCTTTTTTTTTTCTTCTTCCATGCCAAAAAATCAATAGCACTCAATGAGCAAAACGAAGCTATTCTGTAATTCAACGAAACTGGTTTTATGCTGTTGTTATTCAGAATATATTGGCTTATTTCTTACACTGGTTTTGTTTAGCTAACCAACCCTTTTGTTTTCTAAACCTGTAAAATTTGAAACAGTAAATACTGTGTGTGAGCTGCTAGTACCAGCGCTTTTGTGGCTGTTACTTCATGAGACATATATCAGGCCAGTTGGTTTTTAATTATAGGCAATAGCTAAAGCCTAATAATAAGTGTGGGTACCCTTGCCACAACTCTATCCGGCTCATCCCTTATACAGAGCAGGCTGAGCCACTTGCATAAACAGACCAGTAGTCAAAGCACTTTCCATGCCAAGCAGTATTAATCTAGCGATATCTCGAAATGTCCTTGTGTGTTCCCTGAACCGCCAAAATAATTATGTAAGTTTTGGGAGCTCCTAGAACTACAACTGTGCTCTCATTAACACCTCCTGTCCCTGTGGAGATATAAATATATATGAGTCTTCAGAATACAAAGTTTTAGATCAGAGCACTTTGCTGAATACAGGACCAAATGAAAACTAAAATCAGTAACGCAGAAACTCTCTTCGGGGTCTGAAATAGAGAAGTAGTAAGGACCACATGTGCTTGTTCATCAAGGTGATGTCCATCCATCTGTGACAGGCTTACATAGAGAGCCTCATGCCATGTATTGTGAAGAAATGGTGGTAAATGAGAGGGTTTAGAAACCTCACACTGCAGCTTCAAAACTGTGATCAGTCTTCTGGCCTAAACTGGAATAAGTTGGACATAGGTAATTTAGCCATTGAAGTGCCATGACCCACAAAGCACTGTAGTATTTAGGCTCAGTTTGACAGTTGATTTTTAAGGCTAGATATCCTATGATCTTAAACTTGTTGCTTCTTCTGTGTAACATGATGTCACCGAATTTCACATCATAGTGTCAGTAAGTCCGTATTTTCAGCTGAGTAGTTCTAAATGACATGCAGAAGATGGAGTATATGATTAGCCAAAAAATGCCGTGGCAAAACTCTCATAGTTCTTATTAGATTAGACTCACACTTTTCTGTATAAGAAAGGCTAGTAAAATATATTTTACTATGGAAAATATAGCTAGCTGCACAGAATTCCTTTCCACATGCACTTATAATTTAATACAATTCTTTCTTTCTACTAAATACTATTACTATAATGCCAGGAATTATGTTGGATTTCAGGTTCATATCCCAACTGTACAATTCAGGATATGCTTCAGACCTGTTTATTCAAATAATTTTATTCAGACTGTGGCTAAAATAAACAGAGAAGCAATTTGAAGAAACTCGACGCAGGTTTTTCTGAAAGTCTAGTAGACATAATGATTAATATTTCCAGGAAGGCTGATGATTAGAGAAAATAATGGTATAGAGAAGAGCTTTCAGAAAAGAAGAAGAAAAAAGACGGAAAAGAGCTCTTACTGAAAATTGCTGGTAACCTAAACCACCTGCAAAAATACAGTATTTGCAATAGAAGACCTTAAAGTTGAAACAGAAGTGAAAATAATACAATTATTAAATTAAGGATAATTGACAGATAAAATAAAGTGATTGATAAATGGCAATAGTGTGCTTGCTGTTTTTCCTCTCTGATTTCAAACAGAACGTGATATTCATTAAGGATTCATTCAAACGGATGTGATGAAAGACAGAAAACTAGCAGGAAAAATATATCATGGCTTTACACAGTTATCATTATAAGATGTAGCTCTTTGTCAGTTACCAATTCATCAGCACTGAGAGTGCTTGCCTTCAGTACCTAACAACATCCTCATGCTAACAGTGCTCTTTTCTCTTGAAGTCTCATTTATCTTCCTACACAGGTCATTAAAGTTTGAACCTGCTTGCTTGAAGTTGTGTCTATGGTTGCCACTTTCTCTGCATCCACCCCCACGCTGTTCTTGTGCTCCTGAGATCTCTTTATTTCAACAACAGCAGCAGCAGCAAGAGTACTGGAGTTTTTGCTGGTAGAAAACTGAGGAAAGATTTTGTTTTAGTTTCATCTGAGTTTCTAATTTTGACAAGTTGCAATAGTTTTCCCTAAGCTACAAGGTCTCGCTTTTAGTGGGACTTGGTAAGTCTTAGAGCGTCTGCTCTCAGCTACGTAACACATAGTACACATACATTGCCATTATTTGGATATTTTTCCTTGCTTTGCTGTTCACTGGTTCTGTTTTAGGTGCCTGTGTGCCATGACAGAACACCCTAATTCATCGTTGTGCTTGTGCCTTCCTACTTGAGGAAAGAAGTTTACCCCGTGGACTGCTGTAACAATGGTGGGATATATAAAAAAAAAAGGTTTGAATTTCTATGCGAAAACTACATGAGTTGTTAAAATGAGAATATAAGTAACTGCATGGGAAACTGGATATCAGAGATGTCCATGTGCTCCTGAGCTTTTGGCTTTCTCCTTATTGACGGTGAGAGGGGTGTCAGTTATTACAGAATCACAGAGTAATTTAGGTTGTAAGGGACTTCTGAAAGTCACCTAATTTAACACCGAACCCCTGCCCCAAGCAAGGCTGACTAAATCAGGTTGCTCAGGGCTCTGTCCAGACAACTCTTGAGTGTCTTCAAGTTGGAAATTCTACAGCCTGTCTGGGCCTCTCTGCCCGTGTTTGGCCACTTTCACGCTGAAGAAGTTTGTCCTGATTTCTGATCAAGATTTGCTGTGGTGCCTCTTGTCCTGTCACTGCGCACCTCAAGGAGAGTGTTTTCTCGGCGTCCCGCCCCGCCCGCCCCCCCACCCCCGCCGGAGCGGGGCAGGACGCGGAGCTGCAGCGCCCGGTGCGCGGTGCCGAGGGGCCGGTTCCCGCCCGCCATCGCCTGCGGCGGGAGGAGCTCGTGGGCAGCGCCGCCCGCCCCGCCCGCCCCTGCCGCTGCGCCCCGACCGGCCGGGGGGGCTCGGCTCGGCCCGGCTGCGCTCGGCTGGACTCGTTCCGGCTCGGCTGCGCTCGGCTAAGCTCGGGTCGTTTCGGCTCGGCTCGGCTGCTCTGGGCTCGGCTTGACGGGGCTCGGCTCGCCCGGCTCGACACCACTCGGCGGGACTCGGCTAAGCTCGGGTCTTTTCGGCTCCGCTCCGATCCGCTCGTCTCGGCTGGGATCGGCTCCGCTGGACTCCGCTCGGATCGGATCGGCTCGGCGGGACTCGGCGGGACTCGCGGGACTCGGCGGGGCGGGTCTGGGCCGGGCCCGGTGCCGGTGCCGCAGCCCCCGCGCAGGCGAACCGGCCCGGGCGCTGCCCACGCAGGAGCTCTCCTCGGGCGGGTCCCGGGACACCCCTGCCGAGCTCCGCCGAACCCCCCTCGCTGGGCGGCAGCCGGCGGGACCGAGAGACCCCGGCGGGCGCAGGGCAGAGGCGCGGCGGTCCCGCCCCGCCCCTCCCCGCCCCTCCCGGGACAGAGGGGTCCGCAGCGGCTGTCCCGGGGCTGCTGCCCCACGCCCACCCGTGCGGCGGCACCGAAGCGGGTGGAAGAGGCCCCCGGCTGCCGACCCCACACGCGCCCCCCCGCAGGAGCTCCCGGGCCGAGGGGGCCCTGGCCGGGGACGCCCGGCGGGCTCCAGCCCCGGGACGCGGAGCAGCTCCCACGGGAGACGGTGCCGCCGCCGCCGCCGAGCCCCGCTGCGGGGAGCGGGGTGGGGAGCGTCCCGCCGGCGACCCCCCACGTCCCGGGTGGGCAGCGCGCGCGCGCACCCGCGTGTGCATTTGCTTTTCCTCCTTTCGCAGCAGTTTGGAATAACGGGGCGGGGGGGGACGGAGCCGGGGCGGGGGGGCGGGCGCGGCCGGGGTGCAATTTCTCCTTAATAATGTCATAGTCCCGATTCTTTGCAGTAAAACACATTATCATTAAATTGCCATGACGGCTCTGCTCCGCTCTGAATTGTTTATTGCATCGGGATTTCAAGCGGAAAAAACCTCCGAGTCCAATCATCAAGAAAAAGCACCAAAAAAGGCAAAGTGTCCATTGGAAATGCTGAGAAACACTCCATTCTTTCCCGTAAGCAAATTCCTTTGCTTTTAAAAGTGGTTCGTTATGTTTCATCATTATTTTTAGTGTCCACACCTGTCCAATAAGTTCCTTTAGTTTACACCAAAGGATAAGATTTACTATTGTTAATGTTGTCATAGCTATTAGTAACACCAATATCGGGTGGGTCATTATGTTTAAGATTTTGGTAGCTGACAGGGCATAACCCCTAAACACATCCCATCTGCATCATGATGGACAGTAATTAAAGTCTTTCTTCCACTTTCTTCAACTTGTTTTAACAACCTTTTTAAATTTTCATGATGTAATAGTTTTCTTATTAGAGTGAGATTCATTCCAATAGGGGTGGGATGTCTATCCTGAATCAACGTATAATTAAACTGTAGCAATTGATAGGTAGTAACAGGAGCCGTGTAGGTAAAATCACATCCTGTAAGACTAACAAAGTTGCAAATGCAAATATTTGAATGGTTGCTCGTGTCCACCATTTGATCATCTACTTGTACAAAATCCCATTGACTTCTCAGACAAACACATCCCATACCCCTGTAAATTATGATGGTTCTTAGGGTCTCGTTGGGATGCACCTCAAAGTGACAAACCTTATGTTCAGTGTCAAGACAAATGTCTTGCCCTTTGATGGTGTTTCCTTCACAAATAAATCCTTGCTGGTCTCGTACGACACAGGCCTCGACATCAATAGTTTGCCACTTATTCCTGTTTTTCATAGCCCATACCCTATGTTTTGGGGGATAAAGTACAGTTCCGTGGTAATTTAATCCTAGCACAACAATCGGGTATATGTTATACACTAAAGCTTTAGATATTGTCAGTACAAAAGCTGTAGCTGTGTTGTTAGTAGGGTCAAAGGTAAAATTAACCAAATGCCACCACGATGGGAATCTCCTTTCAAATTCCGTTGCGTTATTCCAAATCACCTTTCGGATTTCTTTTGGTAGGATTCCGTCTTCACCTTCCCTAATGATTGCAGCTGCTATTGTCTGTATCCATAATTGAGCTTGGATACAACTGAGTGCTGTAGAAACATTAGTCTGAGCCACGTCTAATGCATTTATAATTAGTTCATTGTCCTTTTCATTAAGCTTTTCCCACTGTGGTAACACATTTGCTGTAAGCCATTGGCCGGTTCCTAAAGTTAGGAGGGAAGATCTTAAAGGGTTCTGTATTTTGTTCAGATCACTGGTCACCGTGGCGAGTTTGTTCCTTATTATCTCAGTATCTATACTACTTAAAACTCCCAGTTTTCAAGGAGGCAGGGCCCCCCTTCTCTCCAGCACCTCCAGCCGGGGGTTCTTCCGCAGCCGCTCCCCAGCCCCGCGTCTGCTCCGCCCGCCCGCCCCGCTCCGCTCCGTGCGGAGAAGACCTTTCCCAGACGCCTTTCCCGCTGCCGCCGCTCCCGCCCGTTCCCCGCGCAGGTCTCCGCCGGGCTCTGTGTGCCGGGACGGGACCCCTCGGGCTCCGTGTGCGCAGCCCTGCCCCGCACGCTGGGGACGGGCAGCAGCGCCATCCCGCTGCAGCTGCCGCGGGGACAGACCCGCGGGGGAGAAGGGGCGGGCGGGGGCGCGGGTGGGGGCCGCGGGAGGCGGCGGGGCCGGGCGGGCTGCGGGTGCGGTCCCGGTCCCTACAGCGGGGCTCTTCGCCCGCTGTGCACAACGCCCGTCAGCACCGGGGGCCGAGACCTCGGTCCGTATCGCCGCTCTGCAGAGCGGGGTGCCGGGCACTGCCCATCAGCCAGCGCACCCCTGGGACACACGGGGGGTCCTTCGTAGGGAACAGCGACAGAGACAGAATCACATCGCAGTCACGGACTGGTCGCTCACACCAAAGTCCGTCTGCGCCTGTCTTCATTTTAATGTCACTCGTTACACTGAGGGGGACCTGTGTTTGCATCGAAAACCTCCTCCGAGGGGTCCATTTTTTACTATTAAAATCACTAACTGAGCGTAGTTTAGGATCCCAGTCTTGATGAAATCCCAGACTCCTTCTCCACAACAACTCCCACGTCCCCACACGCCATCGCACACACTCAGTAGGTTGTTGCTGTTACAGGACATGTTGAAAAACAAGGGTTAAAAGTAAGAGAGAAGAATGTAAAGAAGATACTTCATAACAAGTGCGCTTGGCACTTAGAAATATTAGAGGTAAAGACTGTCTCACCGACTCTCTGCTAACTAGCAATAACGATTAGCGCAAGGACGAATCGTAGAAAAATAGAATGGACTGCCAAAATAGTGCCCTAGAGTTAACTCGTCTCATTATAATCTCATTCTAATGCTAAGGAACACACCTCCTGGCTAGAAAAGCCCCAACCCAATTAAGCCCCCTACTCTCTGAGCATGCGTGGCGAATTAAAAGAGAACTGTAACTTTAAGATGAAGTAAGAAAAGTATTAACCAAGAGTTAATTAAGGGGTAGAACCAGGAGGCGTAATTAACTTTGTTAACTGTCTTAAATACCGGTCATGATTTTAACCCGGTGTGCATGTTAGGAGGAGAAATCCCCTTGCACCCGGCGCCACCATAAACATGCCTGCTTTACAATTCTCTGTCAGTTGTGAAGTTTGTTTCCGCATGTCACTGCCCACTCGAAGGCCCTCGCACAGCACCGTTGTCTTCTCCAGGACGTGTATCCCAGCGACCAGGGTGAGTCTCCATCCCCAGGGATACCTGAATTCCGTTGCTATAATCTGGTTCCAGACACAGCAATTTCCCCCCTTTTGAGACTTATGGATATGTTTTACCATTCCCACAAGTCTGAACCTCCTTAATTTCCATTGCCTTCTGTTGTATCTTGTCAACAAAGGGGTTAATTTCTTTTTGCACCATTAAAATATTATTTGAAGGCTTTTTCTGAAGAGATGATTTCAGCCAATTAGAACATAAAGGTGAGCATTGTATCATGCAACAGCTGATCAGAATCCTAAATATCAGGAGGAAGCCAGCTATAAACAGCTGCTTTAACCATCCAAAACCGGGCAACCAGGAAGTCAGCCAAGAAAAATCCAAGCCTTCTCTCTCTTTGGTGTTTTCCGCTAATTCTTTCAACTGTTGGATCTTTTCTTCTGTGATCTGAGAATCGTCTGTCAAATTAAAACAACACATTCCTTTAAATTCCTCACATCCATGGGTATGTCTTAAAAGCAGAGAGTCAACAGCTGCTCGGTTTTCTGACATGACTTCTCTAATCTGTGTCATCTCTTCTCTCAAGGCAGAGAGCACCTGGGAAGGAAAGTTAGTATTTTTGATTAATTCACAAGCTAGTCTCTTTATACTGTGATAATTCATAGCTACCCCAACTCCAGGTGCAAGGATGGCAGCTGCCATGATTTCACTAGGGCTCTATAATGTCAATTGAGAGTTACAATCTGGAGACAGAGCAGAGACTTGTCTCTTCTGGCTAACAGTTTTCTTTTCACATAAGTCTTCCTTTTTTTGGTAACATTGCTGTTAACCTTGCCATTGCGCATGGTCCTCCAGTGACGTTTACAGGGATATAGATATATGATCTCTTTCCACGGAGAAGAAACCATCCTACTGGCAATTTAGTATGGGCCCAAGCATAACTCACTATCTCAGTTTTATTACGTTTCAGTGGGGGCTCGAATCTTGAAAGATTTTCACATTTAGACCGTGGAGTGCAGTTCACAAACTGAACACAACTTTCAGCTGGAAACATGCCCTTAACTCTCACTCTTAGCTTACCTTTTTCCCTGATTTTAGTTGGTTTTCCCCAAATATACATGCTGCTGTATGTCATATTGATATTAAAAGATCTTAAAACAGTATAATTTTCCAAAAGCGTCGGAGGAGTAGGTACTCCTAACAGGCAGGAGGTGAAAACTTCCTCTACCGAGGTTCCACCAGCTAGACAGAAGGTGGTGGTATTTATTACTTTTCTTGCCAAGCTTTCCCAAATATTTCCAGATCTGTCCCATTTTGGGAAAAACACATTTGTACCTCCAACCTGGAAAAGAAACAAAACCAGATAGCTTTTCATTTTGCAACCCGATTACGCAATAGTACAGTTTTCAAGGGTCCCGCCGGAATGGCTCTCCACTTGTCTTCGGGTTCTGGCGGAGGAGCTGGTTCGACTCCCGTGTAGTGGATCCAGGAGCTGATTCCTTCTACCTTCACAGCGCTCTAGGTGGTCAGTAGGGTTGTAGAGGGTCCTTTCCACTTCTCTCTCAGCGGCTCATCCTTCCAGGTGCGAATATAAACCAAGTCTCCAGGTTGGAAATTGTGTACTGGCGAATCCAGGGGCAAAGGAGCTCCCTGACTGAAGTACCTCTGTAAGGATGATAAAACGCGCGAAAGGGACAGCGAATCATTTCTCAACATTCCTTCCCCTATAACATGCATTTGGTCACTTCGGTTACCTGTGCTTCTGACCGTATGGGGTTTTCCCTTAATATTTCAAAAGGGCTTCCTCCTTCCCTTGCTCGAGGGGTAATTGTAATTCTCATTAAAGCCATTGGTCAAACATCCACCCGCTTAAGCTGAGTTTCTTGACGTAGCACGGGAAAGCTTCTGGCCACCCTGAAAACATGTCTGCTAACACTAACCTAAACAGGTTACTGTCTACTTGAAGGTTCTTGTACCGTACCATTGTCTTCACCAGGATGCGGATCCTAGTGACCAGGGTGAGTTTCCATCTCCGTCCTCAAGGATACCTGAATTCCGTTGCTATGATCTGGTTCCAGATACAGCACATGTAACTGTCACCTGAACGATTCCCACTTGCACAGTGATCAGTAGTGATTTTGCTTCAGCGATGTTTGACTGTGTAAGCAAAGTCAAATGAATGCAACAATAATAAGAACTCCCAGCAGAGCAGCTGTCATCGCAAGAAAGTCTCCAGAAGTGCACGCGTGCACACAGACACACACACATGCAAGGTCTATCAGTATTATTAAATTATTATTCTTCTCCCCTTCTCAAACACTTCCTCCGCTGTGTTGCCCCACACAATGATGTCATCAATACACTGCAGGTGTTCGGGAGCTTCACCTTGCTCCAGTGCAGTCTGTATCCATCCATGACAAACGGCAGGACTATGTTCCCACCCCTGGGGCAGTCGATTCCAGGTGTACTGGACACCCCTCCATGTGAAAGCAAATTGTGGCCTGCACTCTGCTGCCAGAGGGATTGAGAAAAATGCATTGGCACCCAGCCGGGATGCCGGCACTGAGGAGTTCTTCTGCAGGCAATTAGGAGAAATCTCTGGATGGGCAGCCCGTGTCCGTATGGGGGATTTCAACTTCCTGGGCACCAGCGGGGAATACCGGTCGCCAGCGGCATTCCTCAGGGCTCAGTCCTAGGGCCGGTGCTGTTCACTGTTTTGATCCATGGTCTGGATGCGGGAGGTGAATGCCCCATTGGCAAGCTTGCTGACGCTCCCAAACTGGGCAGTGCCGTTGACTCTCTTGAGGGACAAGAGGCCTTGTAGAGGGATCTAGAGAGATGGGAGCATTGGGCAATCGTCAGCGGCACGATACTGAACAAGTCCAAGTGCCGGCTTCTGCAGCTGGGAGGGCATTACGCCGGGCAGAAGTTTAAACTGGGAGAGGAGTGGCTGGAGAGCAGCCCTGCAGAAAGGGGTCTGGGGGTGCTGGTGGGCAGCAGGCTCAGGATAGGAGTCAATTTGGACAATGCCCTTAAGAAGATGCTTTAACTTTTGGTCCGCCCTGAAGTTTGGGTTGTGGGCTTTTTCTTTTCTGCTGTTCTCCTCTTTCCCTGGAGCAGAAGAAGTCTCTGTGGCCCCCGAGAGCTGTGGGCGGTGGTGGTGCAGCTGCTCCAGGGGACAGGAGTTTTGGGGCGAGGAGGATGCTCAGGGCGGGTCAGCATGGGAGGCGAGACGCTGAGCAGCAGCGGCAGCGGGAGCTGCAACGTGCCATGCTGACGCCAACGGGACTGTGCCTGCCCGGGGTCCCAAGCGGCTCCCACTGCCCCAGCGGGATCACTGGGACTGCCCTAAGGAAGGGGCTTATCCCCCCGACCCCCGGCACTGGGGGGCTGCCCCGATGGGGACCTCACCCTGCACCTTCTGCAAGCTAGAGCCGGAAAGGTGAGGCCACTTCCCGAAGGCGCCGTTGGCTGCATTGGCCCCAGGTTGTGGAGCCGGGATGGGAAAAGGGGGACAAAGAGAGATGAAGTTTCCAGGCACTTTCTGGCCGGTGCAGTGATTTTCTTTCTTCCTATTTTTTTTCCCCCCTTCCTGGTCTTGCGTCTGCCCAAGGTGCAGCCAGAGAAGGGGAGGAGGGTCCCTGCCTGGCCTGCAGCTCCCTCCCTCGCCATTCTTGGAGTGATTTGGGGTTATTTTGCTGGGCAGTGAGGCAGAGCCTGGCTCCGGAGCGGAGCGCGGTGGGACCCAAGGAAGGGTGTGATTGTCTTGAGGCTTTGAAGGGCTTTGCACCGAGCCCTGTCCCTGCTGGAGGGGACACTGGTCGTGTTCAGGACGAAGGCGTTGCAGCCCCCGTTGTCATGTGTGTCCGTCCCCAGCCTGGCCCCCAAGGTCTGTCCTTGTCCCGGGGACTCCATGCTGCTTTCTGCGTGGGGCCGTGTCCGTGTGTCGTGCAGGGACCCGTCTGTCCTGGCTCCCCTGCCGAAGGGCTGCTTCCCCTGGGGAAGGGGACAGGGCAGTCCCCCGGCTGCCGCCATTGTCTGCCCCGCTGCTGGTGACTCAGCCCTGGGGACGGCTCGGTGCCCTTCGGGGCTCGCCGGCTCTGCTGTGGGGCTCTGCGGGGCTTTTGCACCTCTTGGGTGCCCTTTCCCGGTGCCCCCTGCGCTTCCTCCCGCTCCCACACAGGCACGGAGTAGTTCAGGAGAAATGGCTTTTAATGAAGAAAACAAGAGAAGCGGCCTCACCAAATCTACTATACCACCACCACCCCCCTCCCCAAATACCCAGCCCTCCTCCCCCACCCCCCACTCCCCCCATCTCCCTCTCACCCCTGCTGTGGGTCTAATCCCCCCCCCGCCACCCCCGTGCTGCCGGCGAGAGCCCTGCGCTTGCTGGCTGGCTTTGGCGAGGTGCTCGTGGCCCGCTTCTTCCCCCGCTTCTCTGCCGTGGCAGGCTGGGACGGTGGCAGGTCCCTGCCCTCATCCCCCCACGGCTCCTGGGGCTCCAGCCCCATGACGAACTCGTCCAGGCTGAGGATGGCGTCGGCGGTCTCGGGGACGCTGTAGTCGGGGCTGAGCAGCTCTTCGGGCAGGGAGAGCGAGGCGAAGTCGCAGTGGGGGATGGCTGTGCCGGTGCCACCAGGGTCCCCAGGCCTGGGGCCGCTGCTGGGAGCGTCCTGGCTGACCCCCACCGCGCCCGGGGAGCAACCAAAGAGCCTCAGGGCCTCTTCGAGAAGGACCTCCTCAGCCACGGCGAGGTCGCCTGTGGGGTCCCCCAGGGCTTGCTCGTGGGGGGCAGCAGAGGGGCTGGGGGGGACGTCGCTGCCCGGGGGGATGTTGCTTCCCGGGGGTGCTGCCCTGGGGGTGGCACTGCCGGAGGTCTTGGTCTCTGCGGGCTGCCCCTGGATCTGCTGGTAGCTGGGGAAGGACGTCGGCAGCAGCGGGGGGGCTGGGGTCACCGCTCTCCCCTGCTGGGTGTAGGGTGGGAGGTGTTGCGGCTGTCCCTGGGGGCTCCGATGGGCTGCCCAAGCCGGGGGGGTCCCGCAGCCCCCGGGACCCCACAGGGCAGCACCCGGCAGAGAAGCGGCAGCGCGGCCAAGCGTGGCCGTGGCCAGTGGAGGCAGATGGGTGCTCGTCCACGGGATGTGGAAGAGCTGGGGGTGGAAGCAGCAGCCGCATGGAGCCCTCTGCAGACCTGTGTGGGGGAGAGGGAGCCGTGCTGGGCCGGGGGGACCCTCCAAGGGCACCCGCCGAGCCGGCCCCGATGGCCGAGGTCCCCCGGCTCTGCGCCAGGCACGTGGGGAGCTTGTGGCCGGGGCACTCGCCGTGGGGTGAGCTGACGTGCCAGCGGGACCAGGTTGCAAATTGGGGAAGGAGACTCACTTCCAGGGGGCTGACACGGGAGAGGTGGCCCCAAGGATTTGGGAAGTTCTGTGGAAATGGGATTTAGTGGGCACCCATCACCCAGGCAAGGGCAGGGGATGGTCGCCCGGGCTTGCTGAAGCCCTGTGCCATATCTGCCGGGGGGAGCAGGGGTGGTGGGGATGCTGGGAGTGCTTGGGGGTGGTGGGGGGATCCTGGGCATGCCCAGGGGTCGGGGGTGCTGAAGGTGCCGAAGGTGGCAGGGTGCCCGAGCAGAGAGGGGTGCCATACCTGCTGGTGGTGCCGGGGGGGCCACCACCACTGGGGGTGCCCAGGCTGCGGGGAAGGGCTGCTCCTGCCCGGGCAGTTGGCACAGGTTGGGTGAGCCTGCAAGAGAGACAGGAGCGACGGCCATCGGTCACCTCTGCTCTTGCCCCCAGGAGCGTCCCGGGCTGCAGGGGTCGGGGTGGGTCCCTACCTCGGGGGTAGAAGGTTTTGGGGAGCACAAAAGGCTGAAGGAGCCAGGGCGCCGGGGGGGCCCAGGGCCCACGCGCTGGGAGCCGCAGCGGTGGCCGCGCCATGGTCCGTTGTGGCTGTTGGCTGCTAAGGACTCTCTGGGTCTCCCAGGACGGAATGCGGGGGCTCCCTGTGTTCCGCCCCACCCCAACAGCCTCCCCAGCTCCTCCTGGGGAGGGAAAGGGTTAAGGGGGGCTGGGCTGCCCCGGGCCCTGCAGGCGGCTGTTGGGGGCTGTGGGTGCAAATGCCCTTGGCTGGAAGCCTTGGTGCCTTCCCAGAGCTGGGATATCCTTGGGACTAGTGGGACTTGGTGGAAGGGGTCCCGCTGGGATGGAGGGTCCAGGCTGTTCAGGAGGGGTGGGCAGTGCAGGCGAGGTGGAGGTGTCGTGCTGTATGTGAGGGAGAGGTTTGATGGTAGAGCCCTTACAGGTGGCGATGATGTACGTGATCGAGAGCCTCTGGGTGAGGATGAGGGGGATGGAAAGCAAAGCAGATGTTGTAGTGGGTGTCTGCTAGCCATCGCCCAGCCAGGATGCCAGCGCTGAGGAGTTATTCTACAGGCAATTAGGAGAAATCTCGGGATGGGCAGCCCGTGTCCGTATGGGGGATTTCAAGTCCCCAGGCCCCAGCGGGGAATACCATACTGCTGTGACGAGCAGGTCTGGGAAGTTCCTGAAGTTTGTGGGACAGAACTTCTTGTTACAAGTACTCAGGGAGCCAACTAGGAAAGATGCCCTCCTAGACTTGCTGGTTGGGAATGGAGGAGGACTCGTGGGAGATGGGATGCTCTTGGCCACAGTGATCATGAAACGGTTGAGTTTAAAATTGTCAGTGTCATGAGAAAGAAGGACAGCAGAGTTGCTATGCTGGATTTTGAGAGAGCAAACGTTCCGTTATTCAGGGAGGTACTTAGCAGAGTCCCCTGGAAGTCTGCTGTTGAGGGCTCAGGAGTCGGCGAGTGCTGGTCAGTCTTTAAGAAGCGCCTTTGAGAAGGTCAGAAGCAGGCAATTCCCCTGTGTCGGAAATCAAGCGAGCGGGGCAGAAGACCACTTGTTGAAGATGGTCGCCTGACTGATAGGGACGGAGAAAAAGCAGAGGCATTCAATGCTTTTTTTTGCCTCAGCCTTTAATAATACTGATAGACCTTGGGCTGCCCGGTCCCCTGACTCGGTGGAGCACGAGTGTGGGAACAGTGACTTTCCATTTGTGGAATAGTGAAGCTGTCAGGGGCCCGCTGTATCAGCTGAATGCTCACAAGTCCATGGGGCCTGATGGGATTCACCGCAGAGTACTGAAGGAGCTGGCAGATGTTATGGCAGGACCCCTCTCCATCATCTGCCAAAGGTCTTGGGACCCAGGAACCTACAGACCTGTGAGTCTAACCTCAGTTCCTGGAAAACTTCTGGAGAAGATGGTACTGGGTTCTCTTGAAAGGCTTTAAAAGAATAATGCAATCACCAGGCACAGTCAACATGGGTTCACAAAGGGAAAGTCCTGTTTCACTCATTAGATACCCTTCTAGGGTAAGGTCACCCAACCAGCGGATGAAGGGACGGCGGTGGTGTCGTGGTTTAAGCCCAGCTGGCAACTAAGCATCACACAGCCGCTCCCTCACTCCCCCCCTGCCCCAGCGGGATGGGGGAGAGAATCGGAAAAGAAAAGTGAGAAAGCTCATGGGTTGAGATAAGAGCAGTTTCGTAAATGGAATTGAACAAAATAAAATAATAATGATAATAATACTAAACATTGTCATGAAAGGGAAAATAAAACCAACAACAAATAAAAGCCAAGAAAGACAAGCGATGCAAATGGAAACAATTGCTCACCACCCTCAGACCGATGCCCAGCCTGTGCCCAAGCAGCAGTCCCCCGGCCAGCTTTCCCACTAGGTCATATACTGAGCATGACGTCATATGGTATGGAATATCCCCTCGGTCAGTTGGGATCAGCTGTCCAGCTGTCCCAGCTGTCCCAGCTCTAAACAAGTTCAGAGCCCAAGTGTTTGTGGTTCGTTTTAGAGGTTACCGGTGGGAGATGAGGACCAGCAACAGCTTTCAGGGCTGGCACCTTTACTGTAGGAGCAATCGCTGGATGTTCGCTATATCGGTGTTGAGCTCTGGCCAGTGTGAGCAGGAGAGCGAGTGTATGTTGAAAGTTTTAGTAGCCTAAACAAGTTCAGAGCCCAACTTCTTGTGCACCCCCAGCCTACTCGCTGGTGGGGTGGTGTAAGAAGCAGAAAAGGCCTGGACGCTGTGTAAGCACCGCTCAGCAATAACTAAAACATTATCAACCCTGTTTTCAGCACAAATCCAAAACTCAGCCCTGTACTAGCGAATGTGAAGAAAACTAACTCTGTCCCAGCCAAAACCAGCATATTCTCCACCCCTTATTCCTTACCTTTTATGGCATGCTCAGGTAGCACACTATCCAATACGTTCTCCTTAGTTACCATCACCCTTCCCACCCTTTGATATAGGACACGGACATCATTCCCTTAGTTTATGGATCACCCCTGTGAAATGTCTGTAAAATGTCCATAAATATCCACAAATGTCCACAAAATGTCCACTGAGTTCATTTCAGTTCATTTTGGGCTCCAGCTGTTAGGGTGGTCACTCAGGACAGGAGAGGTGTTGTATTGCATGGAGTTCTTGGGCACCACAGCCAGCTCAGGTCGGGTCACTGCTGCACTTGCACTGCTTCTTGTAAGGCTTGTCCTCCGTTGGTACAGGTGGTTCCTGCTATAGTAATTCCTGTAACACGCAACTCAACTTATGGGTTACAACAATTTAAAAGTATTTCCATGACAATCTCCACCCCTGGTCCCTTTGGGCCAGCTTATAGGGTTTAAGATTGCAATGAACTCCTCCTTTTGCTCCTAGCCTGGCTAGCAACAATGGGTTCTTGCTATAGCAATTCCCATAACATGCAGCTCAAATCATGGATTATTTTCACCCAGAATTAAATTGCCTTGAGGTACACACTGGACTCCCCCATCCTTCTGCATTACCCATCAAGTACACCCAGGTCCTTGAGCAAAAACAACCCCGCCAATAGGTTTACCTTTTCCTGAGGAAGGAATAACCCAGACTGTTTTTCCCAGCAAGTTCTTTTTATGTACTAAGGGGATCTTACCTCCTTCCACAGTGCACAGGGGTTTAGACTGGGCAGGGCCAGGTCGACTGGCAGAGCCTCTAGTGTTAACTAGCCAAGTGGCTTCTGCTAAATGTGCGTCCCAATGCTTGAAAGTCCCAGCACCCATTGCTTTCAGTGTAGCTTTTAACAGCGCGTTGTTATCGGTGCTATGAAACCCATCTTTAGAGTGAATAAACCCCCATGAGCTCATTTTGCAGGTAGAGCATACAACAAAGCTACACCTTCCTCCCTGCTTTCTCTTCTACTAGATTTTGCTTTTTTCATATTGATCTAAGGAGAGCATTTGAACTTTTAAGTGAGTTGCCTGGGGTTTTTCTGAACAACAGTTTAGGTCATGTACAATAAAAACATTAGTATTAATGCTATGATGGTCTTTTAGTAGCTAAAATTAGATTCTCCAGGAAGAAAATTGTATTTTGAATTACTGTGAATTCTTGTGGGTTTATGTATTTAGTATTTTGCCCTAGATGATGACTTCTAATAACAATCATTATACACATTTCACAGACATTACGGTGAACGATTTAAACTTTAGGAAATTTCTTTTTTAGAAGCCAGTCTTTACAAAGGAAGTTAGAGCGCTGGCCCATTTTAACATAAATGGTAAAGTGCAAATGAAAATTAATTCAGTTTGCAAAATTTGTTTCAGGATGTGTTTAAGCAAATGAAAATCAACAAATCAAAGGTCATTCTTAGAAGATGCAGAAATGTGGAGCGAGTGCCTTGGAGCACATCTCCTAATTAAATCCCTGTAGAGGAAATCATGGTGAAATTTAAAGACCAGAGTCATCGCATCTAGGGCAGGTCAGCACATCAATTATCAAGATGACTTTGACTGTCTTATTGCAAATGACTAACAAAAAGTAAGCTAACGTATTTGGGAGTAACAAGATGTAATAGGTTCATAATTTCACTAGTGATAACCTGTTTCACTATAAATTCCATATGCTTACATTTAATATGGCACTCCATTTCCAAAGAAAATACTTCTGCATCATAAAAGTGTTATAAAAGACATCACTGTGAAAGACAGGTGGAATTTCTGAATCCCATTCACTTCACTTTTTGCATGTTTATCCATTTCCTAATGCAACATATGCGCCATGAACATGGTCTTCCAAAACCTGTTCACCTGTGAGGAGGACACCGAGCTAATGGTGCTCAGGTATTTCTGAAATGGCTTCTTAATCCTTCTCCCCAAGATTTTTTGCTAATCACTCTTATAATAAATTGATTACAAAGTTTTAATTCTATTGGATTTCTCCTACTTCACTGCAAGCGCTTACTCTTATTTGTTTGTTTATATTGACTATTATTTAGTGTTATTGAAGATTATGTTTAATTACATGTGAGGTACTTTGGGCAGCTTATACATAAACAACTGATGTAGTCAAAGAGACAAAGGAACAATTCTACAAGATTTTTAATGTTCACATCAGTGTTCTGTGTGACAGCAAAAATGAGTGAGGCTGTCTTTCTAAATGCGTGTGATTCTGTCACCTGACACTAAGGGGACAGACATTACCAGGGGTCGGGAGCAGGGGGTACCGATCACACCTGCATAGGGCAGAAATGCCAGAAATAGCATGGGGGTTCTTCAGTGGTTGTGTAGTGGATGATGCCCCTTATTGTCAGGCTGGAAACTTCCATCTTAATCTTAGTTTGGCTTATTCTGTATTTGACTTGTGCTATCTCCTTAACTGAGTAGCTTAAATACTAGCTAACTTTTTTAAAAATATAAAAAAATTGCTTGTGCCTCTTTTGGTACAAGTGGCTGAATTTCAGATTTGAAACATTGTCCTTGGGGGTGCAAAAACCCCAGATTGTTTTTATTTTTTTGGGGCAGGGTTTGTTTTGTTTTTAATCTCTTTAGACTGACAAGGGCTACTAAACCTGTTGCCACGTTATGTTTTAGTTTGGCACTTGGTTGTAAACAGGTCAGTAGTACAGGTAACCTAAAATCCACGAAGGGATTGAAAATAAAAGAAGAGCATTAGCTGTTTCACAGGCTGAATAGAAAAAGAGATGATGAAATCATTCCAGAGGCAGGGAGGAAATGTGATTTCCATGCTGCTTTGATTTATACTTTCTGAGCTGTGCTACAAAGGACAGCAATGAAAGGAAAGGAAAATATCCTCTGGTGATGTTTCAGTAACACTACAGATTATGGAAGGATCGTAGTTGAAGACCAGCAAGCTCTTCTAAGCAAGGCTGTGCAAAGGAGGTACTGATATTCCCTCTGGTCCCAGCTCTGCCAGTGCTTCTGTGCTCTAGGCAGATCTGTGCACCCCGTGTGACACCTTCCGTCTTTGCCCCAGCATTTTCTTTTGTTCCCAACCCTGTTGATAATTTTGGGAGTCAGGAGCATGGTTATGATGAACTGGAAGCCCACAGCAGCGCTCCTGTATTTTAGTATTATCTGTTGGCCCAGGCAGGTTTAACACTGTGCATTAGAGATCAGCATAAAAAGGATTTTCGCGGATTACAAAGAGGAAAAGGTACAGACAAAACCTGTGATTCCTTAGCAATGTTTCCTGCGTGTGTTGGACCGGTGCTGAGCAGTATAAATCAGCCTTATTCTGCTGAAGTCTGTGAAACCGTATGGGAGGTGGAGCAACAAATACATTAAGGCACTTTTTGGTTTAGCCCCCAAGATTGGAAGGTTAATGTGAAGAACAGTTCCTCCATTGTCACTCAAGTCAATAATTATAACAGGTACAGTCCTATGCTTACGCGCGCAGTAACTTACTCAACTGAAGAAACCTTTCCACAGCTTTTCGTAATTGGTTTCTGCTAAACTGTGATGATGGGTTATTTTCAGAATTGCCTGATCATCAGTGGTAGAATTGAGGAAAAACCTTTTCTGGGAAAATATATAGCGATATTCAATGCAAACCTTCTCCTGCCTTCTGGTTGGCGTATAGGAGGCACAGGGCTCAGCACGAATATGGCAGGGAGAGCTCCGAGAAGTATAGTCCATAAGCGAGGTGGAAATTATCCTTAAGCTATAAAAGGTGAAAGGCTGCTGCAGCTGATTTGGCCTGGCTGTCTAAGCTTGAAAAATATATGGTTTTTTCATCACCTTGCTGCTCCTGTTTCAGCAAATCTGATTCTGTTTTAAGCTTTAAGATGTTTATACTATCCCTTCTATGGGCTTCATACATATCTTGTTCAAAGGAACTTTTCCAAAATGATGGGAGCTTTACTTTTAGTATTCATTTCAGCAGAGTATGTTTAAATCCATTCAGTCTTATGGAACTTGTGACTGGTTTAATGGACGTTAAATGCTTGCTGAATTGGAGCATTAAGGATATTTCTGCAGGGATGTGTCTAAGATACCAAGCTTGAGGAAGTGGACTATATATTTAGTGGAACTCTGGATGTTTCAGTTTCACAAATTTAAAATAATGGTCTATTGTTGCCTGCTTTACATAGGATATTCCTCAGATCTGGGCAAAAAGCTTTAAAAAGTGAATCCTCTGATCCACTGAGATAGACATCAAGAGGGAAACTTTACTGTCAAGATTGACTTCACTGGCAAAATTCAGATCTACAGGGGTAAAACCCTCTCATACATTTTCAATAATTTTGTCTTCCAGACTGCTGAGTATACTTGGGCAGTGGCTTGGGTCACTGACAGACAGAATCAAGATAAAACTCTTACTCAGGCCTTCTTTTTCCAGGATTTTCCAACTGTGTTTTTATAGACTTAGCAAATTTTCAATTCTTTCGGTCTTGCCTCAGGGGGCAAAACTTCCACACTCAAGTTCATCCTTACTGTTCTATGCTGGCATCCTTCCAAACTGGTCTGCATATTTGCTAAGATGTGATGCTCCAAGCTGGACACAGGACTCTCACTGAAGCTGTGTAGAGCAAATTACTTCGTGTCTCACACGTCCCTGTTTAAATGTCCTGTTACGATGCTCACTGAGCTGCAGATATTTTATTCTATAGAATCCCTTTTCTACAGCCTAACCAACACAGGGAATGCTCTTGTTTCTTACTAACATGATTGCTCAATGTATTTCATTGAAGAGCTACCAGATATTTTTTCCCTTCTTCTTGCTCTTGGAGGAATAAACAATCTGAACTATTCTAGCTATCTGTTGTTGTTGTAAGTGCAGGTCTGTCTCATATTTGTTGTGTTGCTGGGGAATGTGTGCAGCTTTTATTGCTTTTGAATTATAGCTGCTAGCACTTATCCTCTCTTCCAGCAAACAGCATTTATAGCAAGTTATTTGAAAGCAGTGCAGTCATTTGTACTTAAGACAGAATTATGGCAGCAGCAAGCAGTCACAGGGAAGAATTTAGCCCAATGTTGCTTCTGCACACAGGTAACTCTGCTTACTCATATTCGTTACTCATTTTTATAAGAAAAATTTCCTTAAATTTCTGGAAGAGTGGAAGAACAGGTTTCTACTAGTGCTGGCTAAATCAGAGAATTTCCATTTGCCAAATATGCATTCTGTGACGCTACAATGTTTTATGGAGACTTAAGTATTTCAATGATCTGCTGAGAAGGGGTGATCGCTGACTTACTGCGATATTGATCTGGGATGAGAAACAGGAGCTTGAATTTTCCATATTGCTTCATAACAGCTAAAACACCCTTGCTTCCTCTTTCCAAATGGAAAAGCTCCGATTTTATTCTGAAAGTAGACATTTTTGTCTGATTTTGTTTTCATGGCAAGATTTTGAAATGGGTTTGTTTTCTGTTTTGCATTGGAACAAAAGCATTTGGAAAATATTTTCCACATTTTGTTGTGGTTACATTGAAAGTTCTCACAAAATGAAATTGTCATTGTCTGGTCAACTCTAATTTGCTGGCATTCAGAAATTATACCAGACAATTGCATGTCCCCATTCCTGTTTTATGGACATCTCGTTGCATATTCTAGCAACGCATGTTCTGTTCTGTTCTGTAATCACGACAAAAATGGAAGAAATCAATTGATAGTGTAGGATTCTTTTTTCTCTCTCCAAATTATAAGAAAAACAAGATATCCCTTTCCCTCATTTAGCCTAATACAGCAGGGTGAAGTCAGGCAGTATGATATGTGATCAGATATATTAATCACAAAATCCTCTTACTGTGATTTCATGAATCTTGATGCCACTTACATGGTATTGAGGGGAATCGCTCTATCACACTAACTCTAGAAGTAGAATGACACACTTGTGCTTATTTGCCTCCCAACCAGTCACTGAGTGCAGTAACCCCATTGAAGCATCCACTGTTATCACCAGGGAATTGTCTTTGGCTTTGCTGGAGCTCTGTTACTTCGCATCAGTCCAGGCTCCTGGACTTCTGGTGACAAAGAGAATATTCTGAGTTTGCTGCCAGTAACTTTTTACTTCCCTTTAGCACCCAAACACCTCTGTAGGAAAATATTTCCAGAATCACACCTTACTGTGAAGAGTGCAATTCTTTTTCTAACAAAACACACTGGTGTAATTTTTTGTCATTTTATGTGTAGCTCCTACTGTCTTATGAGATTGGAAAATGAAATTAGCTTGAGGCCAGTGAGTAGTTCTCTGAATATCCAGTAAGTGAAATAAGCTTTCTAATTAAAGGTGTTTATAGCTACAGAAACGTTGGATTTCAGTTTCTTCTCTTTGAAATAAACGTTTCACCATTGGGTGTTGCTTATTCTGAATATCTGTGGCTGTATTTTTCCTCTGTGGCATTGCTAAGAATTTACAGTAAGGCAGAGCGGATCAGCTGGGTTATCCACGGTAGATATCTATAGTAGATCCCCACTACCTCCATAGTATTTTTATATCCATTGCAAGTCTTGCTTTATATTTTCTTTCTCTTTTCCACAGCTGTGTGATGCTCTGAAGGAGAATGTGAGCTTCCGGAGATACTTGAGTTCTCCAGAAAGAATGCTAAACAGATAGTTTCATTTTCATGCTGAAGTGCTTCATTTTAGGCTTCGCTTGGAGAAAATATCTTTAGGAGTGTCTTAGATTCTTAGATCTAGAGATGTTGAAGTGTCTTTTTTTTTTTTTTAAACTATCTTTGAAATCTCTGTAGGCCCTCCAGCACACGCAGTGTGTTATCTACAGCTATTGCTTTTCCCCCTGCTTTTCAATTCAGTACTGTGACTGCTTGCTTGATGTGTTTCTACTTACTGCTTTAATTCTGTTTCATATCATATGTTATTTATACATCCCTGTGTTAAACTACAGGTTCTATTATATTCTCTGAGCATCCTTTTGGTTGTAGCCTTAGCTGTGGTTCTCTGCCTAAAACCACAGGAGGTGATTTTGCAACAAGAAGCAAGTCTAGGAGAGAAAACTGCTAATGCGAGGATTAAGCACTCATTTAAAGGGAAGCACATATTCGGTTAGACAAAGAAGGAGGACAAAACACTCTTTGTCTAACCTGACTTTTAGCTGTATGGAGGCTGCTAAAGGTGGTCATCACAAAGGGTGGACTTGAAGTCTATAAAGCAGAGGTCTCTCTTCTCAGCTGTTTTAAGGAAGCTGCAGAACTATAAGCCTAGGATATGCAGGCAGTAAAGAGGAAGGAAAATGACTTAAAACATGGCCTAAATGCTTGCCCTTTTCTCCCCTTCATATGGGAGTGAATTTAAGGGAATAGGAAGAGCCTTGCCTCCACTGCTCTGGCTGTCAACAGGAGTAGGTGGCCCAGTTGGCAACGGGAAAAGAACTGGTAGAAGAGGTGAAGTGAGCCAGCAGTCCTCTCACCGCTGAAACAAATAAGGGGGCAGGAAAGGGTGAGTGGTGGCATATGGCCCTTAGCCAATTTCAGGACTGTTCCTGAGGCACTTCATTGCTTATGACAATGAGAAAAGGAGTTCAAGGTAATTCGCACATTAATCCCTGGAGTTGTCTCATCCTCTGAAAAGAAAGGCAGAGGAGGATAAGCATTTTGGACCTTGTCTGTGGCTAAGCTGTGAGCCTGTAGTATCACTCATTGATGTAGACATGGAGGCTGGTTGAAGTGGACCAATATTGTCATCTTATGTCATCATCATCACGTGTTCTGGCATCTCAATTACTGTTCTAAAATAATGAAAGGAGTTGTCAGGTCAGGTAGGTTAGATGAATTACCCAGCTCAGTTACTCCTATCTAAAATAATCTGTATCACTTTAGTGAGCATCAGCATGCTGCTTACTTGAAAAATTGCACTTTAACCCTGGTTTCACTCAGACATAAGCAGTCATTAAACAATTCTTTGGGATTTAGGTTTCTTGATTTAGTACATAGCAAAGAAAATGTCAAACCATTTCTATAGAAAGTATTTTAATATATTAGAATTTTAATATATTAGAAAAACATTTAGGAATACAGTAGAGGAAAAAAAAACCTACTATGGTGAAAATAAACCTGTTTAGAAATGAAGGATTTTAATATGGGTGAACATATTGATTTCTAAATTTACATTTATTAATAAAAATGGATGACTATGCAGTTGCAAAAAATGCAATACAGACCCTGAGCAGGGGTAACCCAATAGCAGTAATGCTATTATAGTTCATTTTCGCATTTTATTATGTTACTAACTATTTAATCCTGTCACAACAATGCTAAGCTTTGTATGGGCAGGTAGGAAGTCAATGTCCTCACAGGTCTTCAAGTAGATCTTTAGTACTGCAAGGAGAATCCATGTGCTCATATGATTTCATTTGGTAAGATGAGGAACTAGAAGACAAAGAAAAAATAAAATAAAATTGAAGAATTGCAAAAAAACCACCCAGAACAAATGGAGAATTTATGAACGACCATTGATTTCCAAATTGTGTTAGCTGGATATTTCATTTACATTTACCTTTTCTTTTTTAGTTGTTATGTTAGCGAAATGTGATAGAGCAGGAGCACCACACTGGATTGATGCTACACATACCCAGCAAATCTTCAATGTGGCGTACTGATATGATATAACACCCTATAGAAACCACTTCACCTTCAGCTGGAGCATGATTTGTCTGGAGGTTGATGGTGATAAAGAAATCTGTGAAGATAAACATCAATTAGAGCTAGATGGGAATTTTTCCTCGTAATGGAAAAAGCAAAGCAAATTAACTTGTATTTTTTCTAAACCCCTATTTTAGAAAAAAAGAACCTATAGAGAGATATAGGTTAAAGTAAGTACATGTGGATTGCTGTGGAACTCTTAATTAAAAATACAGTATAAAATTAAATTATTTTTCTAAAAGGAAAAATCAGTGTTTCAAAGACTTTTCCCTAAATCAGAATTTCACCAGAATTTATACTTTTCTAATAATGATGCTGATAATAATGTCAGCTGTAGTAATGAGCTGACATTTATTGCTAAAGAAACATTTCCCTAGAAGTTTACTGTTCTGTTGTGGTCTGCTGGTAAAAAATTAGACTCCCACCCCCTTACCCCATCCCGCCCAAGGCTGCAGAGATGACAGAGTTCAAACTCTGCCCTCACACAGTGCTTGTGCAGGAGGATGGATTTAATCCCAACTTGCTTTCTAACAGGATGGAAGATGGATGTGTGGAAACCAGCAGTCCCTCCCCTGCTGAGCCATGTGGGTTTTGTGCTAGAGCAGAGGATTGGTTCCGTGACCCCATCTTCTCCCACACAGGGGCCTAATGGATTAAAAAAACAAAAAAAAACCCCCTTTCTTTTTTAATATCTTGTAATCAATGTTTCAATTGCTTGAACTTCTACAATGTCTCTGGCAAGCTGGCCTGCTTTGTGTGTTTACATATTTGCTTCCATGTGATGCCCCCTCAGAAAAGTGTCTAGAATGGATGCTCATTGCATCCTCCTCATTTCTAATTAGAAAAAAAACTGGTCTTGTTTAATTCAGATCTTGGTGGCTGCACTGAAAGATAAACCATGCTTGGCAATGATACGGTTTACCTCAGTTACCAGCTGATACAAATTCAACAGCTGCCAATTGTGACTTTTCTGGTCTCTGCTTGGGATTTGTGCTGTTGCTTGGTGAGACTTGAATATGCGCAGGTTTTAGTCTGGGGTCTATAATCCAAAACACATAATAGAACCACTTTGCTTTGGGGAGATGGGAGAGGAATTCATAATACAGTCTAACAAAGTAGCACTTTTCCATTTCCAATTAGTGTTCTACAATAAAGCTGCCTTTGTCTGCAGTGATAGTTAGGAGAAACTCAAATAAATCAGAACATATGAATCCAGAATATCAATAAGGTTCTGAACTATGTGGGATGCTTAGAAAATGAAAAACAGAGTAGATTAGTATTGGTCAAAAGCGTGGATGAAAGAAGAGCAATAAATTCCAAGAGCAAATGTAACCAGATACAATGAGCCTTGTAATAGATCAAGGTCAATTGTTGACTAAAACAGTTTAGTATAGATGAATGAAGAATAATCGAGACTTTATGAGACTTTATTGTGCGAGTCTTTAAACCATTTAAATAGTTGAAGTAAAAAAGGCTAAGAATCAACAAGACAAGTTGGCATTTCATGTTATTGAGTGATATGAAATAGCAAAACAAAAGAAAGGTTTTCACCTATAGAATAATGCTAATTTTTTAGTTCACACAGACTACTGCTTTGGGGGCCTTCATGAAATACAAAAACAAAATGTCAAAAGATAAATAATTTGACAAAGCAGAAGAAAAACTCATGTGTCAGGGACATTTTAAATGTGAGGGAGATGAAGAGTAATGTTTGAAAGCAGTAAAACTGTTTGAAACACAATGCTAATATATATACTTTAGAAACCAATATCAGTAACTAACCCATCCTTGTTACCATTTTCAAAGCAGGATTCTAAAAGATACTTGCTTCTTCTTTGTGACACACATGTCCTGAATAAAATTCAATCCCTTTCACTTGCTTAAAAAAAGTGAGTTAGCCCAGGAGAGTGGATGAATAGAGCCAGCAAAATTCTATTAAAATAACATCAAAGTGTTAGTATGCATTCATTTTTCCCAAACTATTGACTTTAATCAAATCTGTGTTTTCAGTGGAGCTTATTAGAGTTGCAAAATATCCGGTGCTGATCCAGCTTGGTTTACGATGATGGACGGCATTGGGAGCAATAAGACCAATTTTCATTGCTTTTGAAATTCTGTCTTCCTGTCAGTTCTTTACCAGTGATATCCAGGTGTCATTTCTGTTCATATAAGCTGTGGAAATAGAGAACCACCTCTCTGCCTGGTCTGTGACTAGTATTTCAGAAATACTCTCTCTCCTGGATTTTTTTTTTTTGCAGTGTGCCTCAAGAGTTACTCTGCCCAGTTTCGTCTCCTAATTTTCAGTGCAGCTTTCCCTCGTTTCTTTCCCCCCCATTAAACTGGAAACAACTCATTTGTAGCAAATATTTAAAAAAAAAAAAAAAAAAAAAAAAGCCCTATACATCTAAAAAAACCCAGCCTTTTTGGAATGAGAGGCCAACAATCAGTAAATTTTCTCCTTGAAGTTTTTGACACAAAATGGAGTTGAGCTTCAGGTTTTGAAGTCGTCTATGTCACTCTGGTCCCAAAGTCCACACCAAAAGGCTATCTGATTCCCTGTTGGTTTTCATCCTATTTATTATGTAGCGAATATAGTATATTTATTTTGCACATAGTTTGGTAATATTTTACACTACTGTTTGCAATGGTTTGAATATTGGAGAGAACAAAGCAGGAGTCATCAAGTCTACTTTTTGCAAACCTTAAATTAAATTGGCTTGGTAACGTGAAAAAACAGAATCAAATCTATTCTTCAATTGGCTAGCCAGCTTGGTAGTTAATTGCAGGTTTTTTTAATATGTACAAGGAACATGGCTGTAGTATATTAATTTGCAAATACAACAAAGTGCTTTCCCACTCCAAGGAATTTTAATGTGGAGAGGCAAGAAACAAGGAGGGTAGTAGTGGTTGCTAAGCCGGGTGACTGATTCCAGAGATACTTGTTCTTTCTGTCTCTGCTGGTTTGCTCAGACTAGTCTGAGCCTCCGTGTTTGCACTTACTGAGCTTCTCTGATTTAACAGGCATTGAGGCAAGCAAGCTTTACCCATCTGACAAAAGCCAAGACTAGAAAAAATCCCAGTGACCCAGCTTGTGTATCAGAGCATATTGACATGAATGTATTTACGGTTTGGAGCTATACCTTCTCATAACCACATTTTTGCCATATGGTGTGCACCTGTGGATAGTTGACAGCACATTTCAGTACAGTGTGACTTTTTTTGGGTTCAAACTTGCCTTGTTAAATCTCCCCAGCTATGGACAGCAAAAATATGTATACAAAACAGCTTTTCAGAGGGAAGGATAAAGGCTAATGGATTTTAATGATTCTATATTTTTCCAAATAAAAATAGATGGGACATTATCCTTAACATCTGCTGGTGTTTTCTTATACAATAGGATCTAGCTCCTTAAAAGTGGTCTCGGAATGTTTCATGTGAGCTAGTATCATGATCCTTTATGCAGGTGACCCAGGGAAAAAGGGACTTACCCAAGGACACCCAACAAATCATGCCAAAAGCAGAACTCAGCTCCCCAGCTGTATCCTGGACAGCCATGCAACCACAAAGGGCCCATTGAAAGCACTGTTGATGAAGAGGTTTCCCCCATACACTTGGGCTTCACAGTGGTCTTTCTGAAAAGCAGTAATAAATAGATGAAGGGATTGTGGAGCTTAGAGATGCGTGGTGTGCTTGGTGGCGTGTCACTCAGCCACTGAAATAGCATAATTGCCAGTAAGCTTGGGAAAGCTCTGCTCATCCTGGGCTCTGTCTGCTGGGTCTGAGGAATATAACAAGACTGATTCCCATCTGAGCTTGAAGGCCATAAAAAAAGGGCAATCTCCTCAGTGCCTTGCTGTTCCCACTATGATAGCAGTATTATGCTGTGAAACATTAAAATGTCCAATAATCCTGCTTTCTCCTCTCTGGCTGGGCGCAATGATGATTGTATGCTAGACTGTGGGGAAAAACATAGATTAGTGTTTCAAAATTATCATAATGCTTTTTTGCACTGGTTTACAATCTTCCGAAGTGCTTTACTAATAATCCTTACTCAGTCTCAACATAGGAATGAGACAAAGATTATTGGTATGCACATCTCGCAGGTAGGTGCATGCAGACTAAGAGGAATGGTTATGGTAACTGGTTCTGGTAAATTCACATCTATGTTCACTTTGTACGTTCATGACTGTTGCAATTTTTGGTCTGATTGCTATAGCAGTCTGCCTACCTCACATTTGCGCATGGCAAAGGGTGTCTTTGTATAAATCCAATTAATCTGTAAATGAAGCTAAGTCACAGGACTATGCCCTAACATGGCAGAGGAGTGACTACACACTTTATTTGGGCAGCTCTACTGTGGGAGGTGAAAACCTTTGGTAGGGAAGTGAAGTATACATTTCGAGAGAGGAGAGGTAGCTCCCTGCTTGTTGGAGGAAGCTTTGGACCGATCTTGCCTGTCAGCACCTATAGGATGAGTTTGGAAGACCTGTCAGCAAAATTAATTTGGGCAGCCATATGTATCCTGTCCCATAATAGCATGATGTCTCAAAACAAGGAATACATGCTGTTTGGCTGAACAGCATTTCAGCTGGTCTGGGAGCCAGCTCTCTAGCGGAGTTATTAAGTTGATAAAATGCTGCTTCCAGACATTTTCTGGGGAAAACCTGATTTCTCAAGCATTAATTCGATACAAAAAATTTTGTCAATTAGCCCCATAATCTTATTTTTAACTCTGAATGTGAAGAGCACACACATGTGTGTCTGACTGCCTAACAGCTGCAGTCCACTAGAGAAAATCAGAAGGCAGGGATTTTGTTTGTCTGAGCAGATGAGAATAATTTATATGCACAAGCTATTTATAGAAAGGCTGCAGCAAGCTAATTAATTGTTTATAGGGAGAACTTTAAAGAGCATAACCTGAGATCTGACATTCTGTGTAATAATTATAATTAGAGATGAGCTGGAATCAAAAATCAGGATGTGAACACAGATACATTTTGGGAAAGTTTTGAATCTGATCCAGATCTCAACTGTGCAGCTTTTTGCAGCCATTAGGGTAGGTTAGAATGAAATCCTGGCTTGGAATTTGGCTTTCCGTGATTTGGTAAAGTGCAAATCTGGATCCACATTATGTGATGAGGGCCAGCTCCTAATTAGCATCTGGCATACTAGGGGAACAGAATTAAATGGGGTTGCTATGCTTTTATTGGTATGTATTTATTTGATTTTTTTTTTTTTTTAAAGTAACTCAGAAAAGCTTACTGAGTTATGTGTTAGGATCTTGGAAAGCTAGCACTGACATTTATAAGGTGATAGTCAAACTTCTAAATTATTTTAGAAATAGCCTAATTTCTGTGAAGTCCTCTTGACCCTTATAATAAAGGAGTGACCTGTTGGTGTTTTCTGGGTCTTGAGGAGTAATGGAAAAGAGTTTGAATGCTCAGGTTGGGAAGGCAGCTGAGGCATAGACATTAATTTGTGTCTAGTACTTGGTAGCACTTCTGACTCCAGTGCAAATAGTACCTGAATATTTTGAAACTTGGTTCTGATTCTAAACTAATTAGAAGTCAACTACTATGTGCTGTATAAATAAATATACAATAGTGAACCAGATGAAAGACCAATTAAGGAGCCAGAGAATTAAATCTCAGTCAAATGTTTATCTTAGCCAGTGCACCTCAGTTTATATGAGATATCTCTAGGCAGAAAGAAAATGCATCCAAGAGAAGACTACATCCTGACGGTATAATTCAATCAGTTAGCAAATATACAACTGAATTTCAGATTTTGTTCGTTTTTCTTCCACATACCAGAGGTAATTGCTGAAGAGTTTATGACACTTTTCATAGGATACTGGAGAACTTGAAAGGCCTCTTTATCTCTGTGGAGCAGCTAATTGATTTCTTAAGGTAGATCCAGAAGAGCTTGCAGGGTGGTGGTAGTAGCACAGGTGAGCACGCTTGCCTCTGCAGCCAGCACAGCCAGTGGATTGTCAGATAACAACAGAGGACTTGCACATAGTTCTAACACGTTTGGGTCAAGTTAGACCCTGTATGAGCAGTTCTGACCATGGCTGTCCAATGTTCAGCATCACATAAGTAAGGCCCTCATGCACTGTAGTGCTCTTAAATCAGTAGCTATGGGCATGATTCACTGTTGATGCTGTTTTACTCTTCTTTTCATCCTTTCCATCCTAGACAATTTTTTCTGACTGCTGTGGCTGAGCTTTTGCTGCCTTTTACTTTTTCCCTTAATTTCTTGTCCTATTTTGTTATGGGCCTAAACATTTTGCATGACAACTGTGGGACTCTTTTCAGCTTGCTGTCAATGCATTTTCAGATAACAAAACCTCCTTTCACTGGACCAGTTCCTGAGCTGCATAATCTTCTTCTCCAGGAGCTGCAGCTTTAGGCAGGCAGGATCTTCGCTCGTAAGTGAACCACTCCCTGCATATTCAGCACATGCTAGAAACTGCTGGTTTGAACAAAAAGATGGTGCTGTTTTCCTTCATGCTTGTCACAGACAATATTTTGTGCCTCGGGGCATCTTTTCCAACACCTAAATATGTCACTATGAAAACATTCTTCCACCACAATGGCTTAAAAGGGTGGCAGTTGTTTCATGCAACGCAAGCTAAACTGCAGATCTGAACTGCCTCTCTGCGGAGCATTGCTGCTAATTCAGTGCTGTTCGAGGAACTATTCATCATTCTTGTCTTCTTCAGTGAGCTTACAAGTCTGTATAATAAGGACCACACACAGTCTTTTATTTATGTAATGGTCTATTTATCAATGGGAGGTGAGAATTTGACCTTATTATACAAACTTCAGTATTCCCAAGATGTGTCAACATCCAGTTTCCTCTTGCAGCTCAGCCCTTCCTAACCTCCTTTTGCATTTTCATTGCTCTTTTCATTATGTAGCTAATTAAGCCATGCTCATATATAAACACCATTACACAGTTTACCAGCTTGTGAAAAGTTCTCAGAGATATATATATATATGCATACACTGATATCTAGTGTATGCAGCATGGATTTTTTTTTTTCTGAAGTAGGTTGTAGTTGGTTCAAATCAAAATGACATTTTACTAATGGCATTGCTATGAAAGCGGGCTAATAGAGTCTAACTGTGAGATTTCTTCTCCCTCTGGAAACAAAATGAGAATAAATGAAAACACACAGTATTTTTGTTCTTGTTGCATTTTGTGCCCAAATCAAAATTTCAGAAAATACAAAACAGCCAATATTGAACTAGTGTATAGAAGTTGCTGCTAAGCTTGGATTTAGCTATGAAAGTGAAACCATGAAAAACATCTCATCCATGCACACAAATCAACCCTGACTTGAGATGGTATTATAAGATCTTGTTCTCCATGTGCGTGTGTATCCTTTGCAGAACGTTTAAAGACGAGTAGAAAATCTGTGCACAAGGTGACTTGACATGCATACCTGCATCTTTCAGTTAAACCTGGGCTGTTATTTGCATCTGCTCTGTCCTGCATCACATCACAACAGCCTCTCCTTGTCTTACATGTGAATTTTTAATTCAGAGATTTAAATTAATCTAACTTGACTCTTCAGGCAAGAGTCCAAACCCTGTGAACAGAAAAACAGAATTTGGTTTACGAACCCACTGTGAACTGAAGCATGCAAGGTTTGTCTGGCTTTAGTTACTCGTTTCCAGGGATACTTGAGTCTGCTTAAGCAAACTTCTATGCTTCTAATTGTCACTCCTCTTATCAGGAGAATTGTGTGCATTAGGTTTCTTCTGCTGGCCTCAAATACTGCCTTGGGGATGAATGACGGTGAAGTTCAGTTTCTGTTAAAGAATATGCCTTGGTGAATTATATTCTACATGTTTAATTGATACCAAGTCATTTATCTAATTCATAAGGGGACAAGGTAGAAAGCACACATGAATGCTTCATTCAAAGACCAAAATACGGAAAGTAGTCTATTGGATTTGATGTAATGTACTGTAAATATAGGTCACTAGACTTATCCATTAAAGGAAGAAAAAACAATATATGTAATTCCAAGTATAGAATAAGTATCTTAGGATATTGTATTAAACCATGGAGTGATTACTTACATGCATAAAGTACATGTAACAGACTGCAGCACTGGGATATGTAATACCATGTTTTCCCACACTGGTTGTGTATTAGAATAATCCTTTTTCATCATTGCATGCTGATGGGCATTAATAAAATAAGCCCACTAATTTAACAATATTCTACAACTTTGCCTCAAGTACGCTTTTTGTTCTGGCATATAAAAAAAATAAATAAAATGCACAGAACAATTTCTCATCACCACTGGGACTATATGCCAAGATGATTTGTCAGAACTGCTACAGCTTCAATGCCTTTCCACCTATTTCTTCCACCTTTCCCTCTTTCTTTTATTTTTAACTTTCAATTTATTGTTTTTAAATGCAAAGAGATAACATAGCTACCTCAGGGGAGGAATTTTACAGCATTCCACAGTGAAAATGGCATTCCTTAGAAAGTTATGCTATTACTTTACAGTTTTTAAGAAACATACTTACAAAGCCAATGTAATGAAAGTTTTTAACTAGACTGAACAGTTTCTAAATAGCTATGGGGCAAAGTCCTGGCTCAAGCCTCTGTTAGCTAGCTAACTAACTCCCAAATAATCTGTATTTCATTAAGAAATAAACGATTAGACTGAAATAGTTTTTCTTTAGTTGGAAGTATCAGAAAGCTGTGAGAGATCTTAAAACCTGATTCTGAGTTTTACTTCCCTACATCTGTAGAAGATTGCCTCAGTCTCTGTTATTAAAGTCAAAGCTTTTGGCACAAGAACCAATTTTGCTAAATGTTACCTTTTCATATAGGTGGATTTTTTTTGTAGAAAATGTGTAAAGAACCAAAGAAGAAAATAATTTCATATGTAGAATTTACTTTTGGCAATTGTTCAGAAATATGGAAAATTTAGGATTTCAGGAAAAAGGGCAGGATTATACATGTAATTTTTCCTTCCAAAATTGGGTGAGGTAATATTTGGAGCATTACATTTCACTACAGTTTTTTTCAGAGCGTAACAGAGACTGGAGAACCAAGACAGTTTGTCTTCACTCTGGAAGAACACAGTAAAATATTAATCAGTAGGGAGGGTAAAAAAGGACAAAAAGCTGAGATTCCTTTGAGGTATTTATAAGAAGAAGAAAGAAAAAAAAGTTAATTGTCATTATTTTGGATATTTTAGAATTTCAGGGTAAATGCCTTGAGTGAAATGCCAGTATTTCTATAGAAAACCCCCAACAGTTACGGTAATCATTGCAGCAGAACTTCTTCCTGAATCCTCATTTTTTTTGGTACTGATAACCTTCTGAAATTTTGTTTGGCCTGAAGTTTCTTACAGTTGATCTCTATCAAAATAAACCAAGCATTTTTAGGTTTGTTATAATTTGATTATTTGTACAAAATTCCTTCAACCACTTACGAATTACGTGACTATGAAAAACAAATACAAGCTCTTCGTTATAATCCTAATTGAGTTGTAATGCTCTCCCACTGGGTACTTCTCTGTCCCTTTAGGAAATTAAATCCCTTAAAAAATCTAACCCCTAATCCACTTACTTTCTATTGAAAATCAAATTAGGCAGCCAGTGTACTTTCTGATACCTAAGTGACACCTTTGCAGTCCAAATGCAGGTCATGTTCTGAAGCAAAACTGCAATTGCATGTCCTTCTTAGCCCATGTTTGAGCTGTTACCTGCATTGGGGCTGTCTCTATGTGATCAGCTCTGCCTCCTTTCTCTGTCCCTCCCTCCTTCCTACTGAAGACTACCTCTGGCCTTGCCTGTGCTGGTCCGAGCTACCTGGGGAAAAAAAAGTTGTTTCCTCTGATGTGTGAGCCAACCCAGGTCACTGCTGTTTTCCTGTGATGTTACAATAGTAATAGGGCTTTGGTAGCAGCGATGGTCTGAGAGACAGGGGAGAAGGTTTGTAGGCAGGGGTAATATCTTTTATTAGACCAACGTGCTATAGCTGGAGCCTGTAATGTGTTTGCAAGCTTAGCTGCTTCTGTATATCAAGCTAATGAAAGTTATTACCTCTCCCTGTTAACCTGGCCTTATTTTCTTTAGAGCCACATCAGCAGTACAGTGGCACTTCGAACTGATGTTTAAGCTCAGTTGCTTCCATTTGAGGAGGTCCCTCTTTCCCTATGGAGCAGCCAACCCACTGAGCTGCAGTAGATGGGCAGTAACACACTGCCTGCCTTCATCTGTTCTGTTTTAGATGGAGGAATTAAAGATTCAAGACTGAGAAGAAGGGAGGAAAGTCATGGTTTGGGGATGGTGGTGATGCTGGCTCCCAGACTGCTCCAAGGGCTACTCATGTATTTCACAGGAAGAACAGTCAGTGCATAAATTGCAAGAGGGTCCTTGGAGTGGATGCAATGCTGAGTGCTCTTGGATCTTTTTCTTAAGCTTTTACAGTTTTATTCCATCTCTAATGATGCGTGGAACTAAATCCTTCCAGATTTCTTCAGGCTGCAGTGAGAAAGAGCTATGTTACTGTGGGAAAGGGGTGGCTTTCACTCTCACTGGCTTCCTTTCTGTCATGTCTCAAATAGACACACACTCCCCAAACTTCAGTTCAAGTGGAGATGGGAAAGCATGCTTCCACTCACGTGTGGTGGTCTTTTGTTATGAAAAGATCTGTTAGCATTTTTCCAGCCATGACTGCATGGATGGGTACCTCTGTGGGTTTCAGAGTTGGCAATACAAAGGTCAGTGATGTGAAAACAAGCGAACAAAACATTTCTCTTGGACTTCTTGGATCTGTGCAAAAATGTATGGAAAAATTGCTAACTGCTCTGCAGTTGAAGGTAATGTCCGTATATAAATGTGCCTGGGCTCTCTTAGCAAGAACAGACCTTGTCTGATAGAAAGGTCAGAGTTGTATTTCCTTGTTAAGAGTTAAAATTCCCCAGCAAAAGAGGAAAAGGGATGTCTGTGTTTGGGCAGAGGAGTTCTGGTACTGGTTCTGGCATGCAGCCAGATAGAAGGGCTTGCTGTGCCGGTGTCACTGCGACTCATGTAAGTCTTTTTCCAACTTACTGGTATCTGTATTGATAACCTGACTGCAAATTTTTCTAACTTTACCAAGGCTGAACAAGCCTGTTCATGACAAAGGGCTGATGTGATATTCAGCATTCAGTAGTGCAACGTCTTCCTTCTATCACAAATATCTACTCTACAATCTCTTTACATAGCAACTGAGCACCTCAGGTATTTGTCCTTACATTGATCTTCTGAGGCACGCAATGCTCTTTTACAGTTGGGCTGGGATTTTTCTATAGCTGTCTGAAATATTGTTGTCCAGCCTGAGTGAGTTGTTCAGCAGAACTGTTTATTGTAAGAGATGCTCTTCCGGAAAAGAAAGATCCCTCCTATCCTAAGGCAGTATCTGTGTCCCAATATTGATTATAAAAGGAGTTTCTGTGATAAGATTAGACAAATGCCTAACACCTACTGTTGCAGGCCCTCTGGAAAATTGCAACAGGAGTGAAAAGTATCTTCAGAAATGTAGTCCTGGGTTACTTTCCCAGTGCAATAAATGAAGCATGAGGGAGAACATGGAATTGTGGTGTCCTGCGTAGTAAGCACTGTAATGCTGACCAGCCTCCAATTCACTTTGGCTTTCAACCACCTTGAAGAACAACATATCAGTAATTATTACAATATTGTGACGCTATTTTAGTGAACCTTATTTGTTTTCTTTACCTCTTTTCTACCCTTCATAGTGGGAAGGAAAAATCGTAAAATATGGACGTATGCCCATACAGTAATGAGGCCATTTGTGTCCCATCAAAGCGCTGTTTTCATCTTTGTGTTGAAAAGATACTTATTCTATTACTGGTGAGGGCCTTACAGACCTCTGTTTTTCCTGACCACCTATTTAACATAAATTACCAGCGTCAGAGGGGATACAATGGCCTGTCTATAACTGCATTAAAAGGTGTTTCACATTTAAAGAAAAAATAGTGAATTTGGGCAGATTTAAACAAAAAAGGACCTTTTAAAAATTTGCATTTCAATACAAAAGTAGTCTTCTTGGCCCTGAGTCATTCTGGTGTTTACATATGTGCTCCCAGCTCCAAGAGCACAGTGGTTCCAGTCATGCCTGCAGTAGTTAGTCCTGGCTTAAAAGAGCTGTGATGAAGCTGCATCACCTCCAGCCCTTAGAATTTCCGTGGTCAAAACTCAGACTGGTGCCCAACACAGAAACGTCATGCAGGGTTTCACCCAGGCAGGAATTCAGGGTTTAGGCAGTACCCTGTGTACTCTGGAAGATCTCACGCTAATTGTGCAAGCCCACCGCAGCTGGGCCCTGGGCACTTCTGTGGTGACACTGGCACGGCTTCTGTTTATCCACCAGCCCTTGGGCTGTCTTGCTCCCACTGAACCCACAGAGCTCCAAACAGGATCCCTGCTCGGAGAGGAATCAGGCCACAACCATTGGGATAATGTTTCTGTAAGGTTTTGTGGCCCACTTAAGCCTGGACTGTTTCCCTTCAGTCTCTGCGATGTTTCCCTCGGCACCCTGTCTGGGACGGCTGTGCTGGCTTGAATAGGGCTCCCTCCCAGCAAACCCTGTGCCAGTGATAAGACACCAAGGGAACCCGGATCATATACTCATGTAAGCTTTCATTACTTTTTCCTAATTATGATTGTAATTTATTTTTTTTAATCTGCAGAGATTATTACAATTGTATTGAGATTCTTTATCTCCTTTGTGCATACTTATCCTTTGATGATCTATGTATAGTATTAGCTACCTCAACCTCTAATTACATCTGCCTGATTCTTCAGCAAATCTTTTACGGCAACATTAGTCAACTGAATTTGGAACAGAGAGTACCTGAGGTGTCTCATGCAAACCCTCGGATTGAATTCAAATTGTACTCTCAGAAATGAAAGGCAATTTCCAAAAGTTTTTTTTAAATTTAACTTCAAAGCCTCCCAAGTATATTTTATTTTGATAGAACTCAAAAAGAAAACCTTTTTTATTGCCAATATATTCTGCTCTTAGATATATTCAATTTACACCGGTAAGGCAGAAAAGAATCACTACTCTATCACACAACATTTAAGGAGTTTTCAGTAGCCAACTGGGAACAGCAAATAAGCTACAAGCTTGTTGCAAGAGTGTGTGTTTTATATATCCATAAAGAAAAGATCTTTCCTGGCTAAAGTGTTGTGTGTTTCAGTACATACTGCTGATCTTCCTTTTTTCTTCCCACCCACCCCCCCGCCCCAAGTTAGGCACTTTTCTTACAAAAAGAAAGTAATAGGGGCAGTATAGAGATTCATTTTACCATCTGACAGCTGTTCCTCAGAAGGTTTGCAACAAAAGGCTCACGTGAGAAGCCATCAGAAATTCCAAACTCAGGACAAAATTGTAGGCATGTGTTTCTGAACGGTGACAAAATTGGAGAGAAGCCACCCTTTAAGTGTAAGTCAATCTGGATCTGCCCTTCAGCAAACTTGGGCTGATTCATCTTGGTTTACATCAGATTTGTGGAAGTCAAATAGAGGTTTAGAATGAAATGTACTTTGCATCAGACATTAAACAGCAATTTGAGGGTGTCTGTTGCAAGAGGTTTGAAGCTGCAGCTGAATTAAGGACATACTAAATCATACTTAAAATCACATACTCCAGGACCTTTCACTGTTGAGAGCACTCTCTGCTCCAAAGAGGAAAACCTCTGTCCTAGTTTCCATTCACCCTCACTAATTCAGTTTTGTACCATAAGCTGTGGATACCACAGTTAGCTTTACTTTTCCTTGTGACAAAAGGAAATAGATCTTGACCTTTAATATGTGTGCACAGAGGCACAAATTAAGACTCTGTTCAGACTGATGTCATCTTTGTTTCTCATTTAAAGCTTAGAAAAAGATGCTTTGGCATACCACACTATAGCACGTCTTCCAGAACGGCTTGTGGAGGGTTCACCAGGGTGGGTTCTCCCATGAGGGGAGAACATCCATGTCACCTTATACTGTTGGACAGGTCGAAAGGATCTTAACGGAGATGTAATTTGGCCTGAATGTATTCACAGCGCAGAACCATCAACTCTTTTCATCTGACTAGTTCCTCCTTTGACAAGTTACTGTGTAAATCAAAGGTTTAGCAATTACAAACCCCTTCTTGCCTGTAACTGAACCAGAGGTGTCCACTGAAATGAAAACCACAGTTTTTTTTTCTTAGCTCTCTAAGCATGCTTCTCATGGCCACAATGAAGTTGCATGTAAAATACAGACATGCAAAATAATAGAAAACTGAGTTTTTATTAGAAAATTTAATACCAAAAGTAAAAAGCAGAAAGGAAAAAAAAAAAATCCCCTTACTCAATGGATGGAGGTGTTGATGAATAAAGGATTTTGGAACTAGAGGTGTTAGCCATAGGCCATGACAAATATTGCTATGCTTAAGCATCAGGCTACAGATATTAAACCTGGCATATATCTTAGTTTTATTCTGACTTCTTAGAAATTACAAGTTTGTGACTCTTCTACATTAGGTTCAAATAATCTGTATTAGTGAAGCAGTAATTATTCTGCACTTTTATCATATGTGTGCCAATGGATCTGCAAACAAGAGTGGCAGAACAAACCCATGTAAATCTGACACAGCTTTTTTTCCTCCTCTCTCTATTTTCTTTGGTTTATTTTCTTCAAAAAAGAGTGCATTAGAGCTCTAAAAATACATAAAAAGAAATACTTTTACAATGACTTCCTGGGCTTTGGTGTTTACTTTTTATGAGATGCTTTTCTGTTGCTAGAGGAGTGCTCATCCTGTGCTTCCAGCACCCTTGATAGCTTTTTGAAACTGTAGCAGTAAAACTGCAGTAGCATCTGGGGGTCTATGTGGGCTGAAGTTTCTGGGGTGTTGCACAGCTGCTGGCTGTGTCTGCTGCCAGCTACTTGCATCTTGCTAAGTGAGATGGAAAAAGAGGGCGTTCAGGAGCTGAGCTGGGACCTAGCCTCAGGGAGTGCACACCCAAAGATGAGGAGAATTTTGCCTGTGGTATTAGAACCGTATTGACATTTTCAGAAATAACTCATAGTGCCATTTGTGCTATTTAATGGTCCATGAAGCCAATAGATATGTTAGAGCTGGCACAGTTTCTGTGTGCTTCGGTAGCTTTAGATTAGAGTATGTTCTCTTTTGAAATGATAGGAATTATTTGGTTTGGGAAAAATAAAGAGATCCTCACATTTTAATAGCATTATTACAATAATTTTTGTGTGTTATGCCTTTACTGGTGTGCCTCAAGATGCATGTGGATTGTGCTGAAAATGCGGCATGGGTGACATACGCTAAATGCTGAAAGCTTCTTAAATCTAAACCACAGCTTCTTGTTAGACATCACATGGGGAGTCAATGTTCTCAGCACCTTTTCATAGAAGGAGTATGCAAGTAATGCAGGATAGATTTCACTCACGTTCATCTTTGAACTCTGGCAAAAAAACCACTTGAATTCCTATGTGAGTTTAGACTTGTGAGTCGTTGTATTTGATTCAATGGTAACATTCATTTATTTGCAAGCACATGGAATATAAGACTGGCAGCAAGTTCCAGTCCTGCAAACAGAACGTATTTGTACGTCTGCATTCTTGAAGTCAGTAAGTAGTTTTGTTTGTAAAGATGCTTCCCTAAGGTCTTTTGCAGAATCTTGAACTGACAAGAAAAGACTTTTGGTATAAGAAAAACTAATGTGTTTCTGTGCATTGAATACTGCCAGCTGACACCACTAGGTATTAGTGTATAACTGAAAATAATCAAACAGTAATAGTTGTGTATGTAGTCAAAAAACCCCTTTTAAACTATATAAGCTATTTGGCCCTTGGGATGGGGGAGCTCATTTCAGAGCCTTGACTTGTATTGTCTCAAATCTGAGCCAGGCGCTGAGCCCTGGGGCATATATGCTGAAGTGTAGCCTGCTTTCAGTTCAGTGCTGCCCTTTGTCAGCTTGAAATATGTTTACTCCAAATTCACATGTTTATGCAGAGATGTTTCATGAATTCTGCATGCCAGGTCACACTATCTATGCACATTCCCATTGCAAAATGCAATTGTGCTAGTCTGTGGAGGGAAATCAGGTTTTTTTAGGACTGAGTCCAAGGTTGTTTATTTCCATATTTTTCTTTTTTCCATTTCTTTTGTAAAAGCCAGGAAAATAAGCCAATTTAAGCTATGCCCATATTGTGTCTCTGGCACCAGAGAAATAAATCAGTAGCATTTTACTGAGACAATATGTAAATACAGCTCAACCTTCCTCACACTGATCACTTGATTGCCAATTTGGCCTCTAGGCAAGTACAGTGTGGCAGAAATGATACTTCTTTAAAACTCACATGCTACCACCATTCAGCTCTCCATATATTGAGCATTTTTCTGTTTTTAATTAGTGACTTTGATATTAAGCCAACTGGCAAATATTTATTTGATGAAGATTCTCCATTCATTAGCAAAATGAGAAAAAATGAATCTATAATAGCATATAAGTGCCCCATTAAGCAGCATTAGCTATCCATTTGAGAGCTAATAATGTAAAATACAATTTTCCGACCACCAGATGTTGATGAATAAACTGGTGCTAAATTGGTGGCAGTAAAGCAATAAACAGGTCACAGGTCAATTAGTTCCACCAGAAAGAAGCAACCCACTGGGAAAATGGCAGCAATGCTGCGATGGATGCTTCGGGGGTGACTGACTGGTGTTTTATTCATAATTATGTGCACGCAGCTGAGAGAGACTGAAATTCAGGCCAAATTGATGTTTACCTATATGGGTCACTGTTGTTTCTTATTGCAGCAAAGCCAGGAGATCTCAGCCAGGCCCAGGGGCTGTGGCAGTGCTGTCCCCTCCCCAAGCAGCCGACGATGCTGGATGGTAATTTTGGCCCCACTGGAAGTGATGGCTGAACAAAATCCCATCAACCTAACTGGGACTGAGCCTCCTAGAGTGCCTCATCCTGTACAGATATTTGGATATGATTCAGCCTTGACATACTCAAGTGAAAGCCATTGTGTGTCTCCTTGGGTGCCAATCCAGGAAAAAAAGATTTATTCTTACATGTAATTCCATCCTTCAAGAGGAAAACGCCTCAGTACATGCTGAGCTTTGATTTCAGATGACTTGAGCAAAGGAAGATGAGAGCTACAAGATAAGACAGCTGAGCTGGAGGGCCCAGCAAGGGTGCATAGGATGAGACTAACTTTGTGCGAGGAATGCATGGTCGTGCAGGGAGGATCACAGCTTCAGCATTGTTCCTTTCGTTTTGCATAATTAAGATACTTGGAAGGAGTGAGTCAAGTTTTCTGTTCCGATACATCTTTTTGAAATAGTGCTACAGAAATTAATGAACTTTTTTAATCATCCATTTTATTCTGACCTATCACCTTTCCTTACAGCACTAGCATGTAAATCTTATGCATACTGCGTTAAACTATGTTAATATATTCCACAAATCACTCCCAAGGTTTGCTGCATTATGTTGAGCAGAAATATGATGTGACAGAGAATAGAGAGCAGAGAACACATGCACCTTTTTGGGGACACACTCCAAGTCTAATTAAGTACAAGTCTTCGCAAATACTCATTCTCTACAAAAAGTACTCTTTTTGTAGAGTGTTACAGTGTTACAGTGGCCTTTATTTTCATTTCCACTTGACCCCTACAAAGTTCTGTCATCTTAGGACAGTGTTGGAAAGCAGACTTAAGGGATGAGAAAAAGTAAATATCCATCCTAGAGTGCAAACTGTAATCAGTTGTGAGCTGGTGGCATTCAGTATGTGTTACTCGGCAGACGAGAGATGTCCGTGATCCACTGTGCTTTTTGTGCTGCTGATCATCTTTGTCATGTTCAGAGTTTTCTTTTTCTGGAATAATAGATCACTGTTTTTCTGTCTGAATAGCTATTTCCTCCTCCATGTATGCAACACAAAGGCTATCGCTTAAGTATAAAAGCTTCTCATCAAATCTCTGCAGGATGTTCTTTGCCCAAATCTGCACTTTAAAGACACTTTTAGCAGTGCAATATCTGAATTACATCAGATATATGGCAGCTTTTTTTCTGAAAATAGCAGCTCTGAGCAGGATTTAGAGTTAGAGGCAACAAAATACTATTGGAAGTGGCTGAGTAGAAAAACTTGTGGAGTTTTCTAAGTAAAACTATATGGGTTTTTCAAATTCAAACCTCTAAAAAGTCTGTGTAATACATTTTTCTTCCCTCCAAAATAAAGGTGTACTTTTGGAAAATTCCACTGGGTGCAATTAGTAGAGATGGTAGACATACTCATAGTGAAAGCTGAAGCTGCTTAAAATCCAAAGTGGTTTAATTCTGAATTAATGCCATGATCCTTCACCCACTGATACCTGTGCTTAGCTTTAAACACATGGAAATCAATTCAACCTAACTAAAAAACCCCTGAAACTCTTTATGGACGTAATGATATAAGTGTTAGATTTGTAAGATAGAGGTGATGTCAATAAGCTTTCCTCTGGCTGTGCCCCGAGATGCAGGTTGGGGTCACCCCAGGGACCCTGAGCTGATGTTTCCAGGCCCGGGTGGCAGAGGCTGCCAGCCCAGCATCGCCCTGATGTGCCTCGTCTGCCTTGCGGGTTGAGCTGAAGCCACTTGTCCCCACTGCATGAGAGCCCATGCAGCTCACATGACGGGGAGGGAATTTGATGTGCTGTGGCGCATGTGGCGGTGCATGGATGGGTGTGTGAGGGTGACATGAGACATGCTGGGTTAGGTGGCCTGAGGAGGAGGAGACAGGCTGCGACACTAAGCTATTGATTTAGTGCTGCGTGTGCTGGAGGCACCGAATTTCTCACAGGACAGGCTCGGAGAGCCCCAGGTCTGGGTTCTGCCCGTGTGTGCCCACAGCTGTGCTCACCCCCTGTGTTTTACTGTGTTTTACAAAAAACCCATTTAAATATTTTATGATAGGGCCAATTTTATTCTCTCTTTTCCCTTAAAGAAAGCACTGATTAATGTTGCTTTGTTTTCATCCTCTGTTATAACTTTCTCCCAAGCCTAGAAAAATCCTATACAGAGACACATACGCACTTTCTTTCTTTCACAGAAGAGATATAGTGACTTCTTAGTGTAGAGAATAGTCTTTTTTTTAATATCATGGTCTTGTATCGGTGTCCTGATATTAGCATCTGGATACATCTTCTTCAGAGAGAGGGACTTCTTATTATGAGTCAAACCCAGGGTGAATGATCACAAAATGAATTTAAAACAAAGAATTAAGATACTGTTACTAATTGACAGTTCCATTTTCTTCCTTTCCCTTTTAAATCTGTCTCTGTGTGCTTATACATATATATACACATGCATGTATACATACACAGAAAGAGTACTCACCCTAATTTTAGCCTGTATGTCTCAGCAGATGCACATACAGAAAAAAATAAATCAGTAATTTGCTGAGGCACCGTTACAAGTGGATGTTTGTTTCTGAGAGTCTAAGAACTTGTAAATGTCAGCCCAGATCCCATGGCTTTGTCTCCTGTCAGCTTTCACACTCAGCTTAGCTGGGACACATAACAAGTAAACCTTTTAGAAAATTCAGCCTTCAGTTAGGGTTTATGTTTTAAATGAACTGTAAGAATCTGTCTTTGCTGTCCACTATTTTGCATGGGGAGTGCATTTACAGACAGCCAGCAGTTCTGTGTTGTGTCTCTTGGCATGTGCCCTCAGAGCTTTGAGCTTCAAGCTGGGACCCAACTGCCCTGGCAGCTCACTGACACTGTCCTGTCAGTTCATACATGTCAGAGGAGCAGTTTTAAAGAAATGACTGGTGAGAGCTACTTCTTGGTCATGGCCTCTTTTGCGGTCTCCTTGAATTCTAATGCTGAAAATTCAGGCTGTTCACCTGCCCCTCACTCTATTACTGCTGTGGTACCAGAAGAGGGAAGGGGGGAAGTCATAAAAAGTGTGTCCTTATTCTCCTCTGTCATTTTGTTTAGTTGTTTCAAATTTCTGAAATGCAAGTTCAAAGAAAGGGTAATTACTTTCTGCAGTGGGCATTCATCTAACAGGAGAGTCATTTGCAATGAAAATATTTTAAGACCTAGGTGAAATGTTGCTAATGATTTGCTTTGTCAGGTCGTTAGGTAGCTTTCAGGCTTCACTGAAGGTAACGGGAGTTTGTTCTCAGCATGACCACGGAGGAAGTGTTGTCTTAATTTCTGGTCGTATCACACTTGCTTTTTATAAAATCAATTTATGATCATAATCTCATCTCTTTGTGGGGGACAGTGATGGGGGAGAAGGGGCTGGATTGCTGGAATCAGACCCAAGGCACAGAATGTGTCACGGTAAGTGCAGTGCAAATGCACCCAGAGCAGGCACTCACTATCTTCCTGGAGCTTCGCATGCTTTTTCCTAGTTACATTAATGCGTTGGCTTCATAGCCCGGAAATCTTTTTTTTTGATCTTTTTTTGTTTCTTTGTTCCTTTTTCTTTTTTTTTTTCTTTAAAATGCTGTAACTCAGCAGACTGTGGTCTGTGTGCCAGGATGCTGTTTATACCAGGGTTGCTTCCCACAGGGTATAATTCTGTGTCAGACTGACATTCTTAGTGAGCACTGCTGAGGCCTCTGATGGACAACTGATTTCAAGGAGCACACTCTATTATAAGAATCTCAGATTTGGGCTGTCTGCAAAGTACAAGGTTCTCTGTGCTTTTCTAAAAGAGTTGGTTGCAAGGAGAGAGAATCCGGCGCTTGGGAGTGAGGCTTTACCCACTGGTAGTTGCACCTCTGCGATTCTGCACACAGCTCGAACCCATTTAAGGCAGGAGTAGACAGGAGAGCATTAAGACCTGTCTGACCCACTGGCAATGTAAGAAATCTTCATTTTTTCTTCTTTTTTTTTTTTCCTAACATGTTTCTTCCAAAGCACAGTGAAATCAGATTTCCAAACTACAGCTTAAAATGTAATAATCATTTGTCACCCAACACCAGCCACAACTTCGGTTAGGGTCCTCATGAGGGATCTGTGAGAGGATGCTCAATGTCACCTGGATGTTTGTCTTGTGACAGTGGACTTGCACAAACAGAAATTAAAAATATTTAATCAACACTGAGCCAGTTTGATGATAAACTTGCTTTTTAGCCACAGGAACCTGAAAGTTCTCTCACATTTTTTTCCTGGGAAGGGGAGGAAAATCTTCCTCTTTTTACCCCCTCCCCATTTTAGTTGTTATTCCGGTATTTAAGTCTGTCTAGGATAAAGGATTAAAGAAATAATAGAATTAGAAAAATATTACAGGTGAATTACAATATTAATGTAGGTACAATATGGTACTAATCTTTTATAATTCTTTTCTATAGAAACATCCATCAGACTGTTCACAAACTATTGCATTTAGGTATTTCAGACACTGAGTACTAAACTGTTTTCAGAAATATTTTATTGGGAAATTTCACTCTAACTTGTTCAGTCTAGTTAGACACCTTTTCCTATCATCAGTATAGTCTGTTTCTTTATGGTCGGTTCAGGCGTCACTGTGAAGAAATGCATGCATTTTTTACAAGAAAAAATTCACACAGAAAAAAGAGCATTTGGTGCAATGTAAGGAAACACCAGATTTCTTGGCCTGTTTTCTTGTATCTCCTCCTGTTTTCAAATGAACTCTCAGATCAGGGTGGGTATAATAGAATTCAAATCCTAAACTCACTTATTTAATCTCTTGTCGAAGTCATACCTTAATGTCTATCTACAACCCTGGTAGAATTAAAAATAAAGAGTGTTGTCATGTCCGGAAATGTAGTTATTTCACTTGCCATTTCTTGTTAGTCCGTTCTTTCACCCATGATCACTGAGTGGATAAAATATTTAAAAGAATGTGCTGTGTTCTATCGAACGCTGTTGAGATGAGCAGCAGGGGCTGTCAGCAGAAGAGGTCATCAGGCAATTTCACTCTCTGCTTTCTTTTGGGGCCTTTGTAAGCCAAGTGTTATGAAAAATAGACCAGTCACACAGAAGGATCCATGGTTTAATACACAGTATGTGTTTTCAGTAGGAGAATTTGGCTTGGATCCCAGGGATTATAATGACTTATTTCTGATGTGCAGTACTTCAGGTCTCTGGGAAATTTATTTGTGTGTGACCCAATATAAGTGATAATTTAAAAATGGATTCAGATCTTTTGTGATGCAGGTATATAGTGCACCTACATTAGCTAGGGGATCTGTATCTACAAACTAGTGACATGACAACGTATAGCAGTGGGATCCAATAGTCTAAAAGGCTCTAGCTAGATACAGCCAGTTTAGGATGACTTAGGCCTGATTCATAGAGGTCCTGAGCACCTGTTATTTCAGTGTTCAATCAAAGGTGTTCAAAGCCGAGTTGCTCAAGATGAAAAGTCATCAATAACCAGGTTCCTTGAGGTAATGTTATATTCTTTACTAACTGCTGTATGTGGGTAGAGCTTTGTTGCACCAAACCCTACATCTCATGCACCTGTTCTTGACCTTTCCTCAAGCAAAATTATGGCCCTTCTTAGTGAGCTGCAGGACTTTTGCATATCTGACTGAACCGGCAGATCTTATCTATATAAAGAATTCATATATGCTATAGGGTGTGCTACTCATCACAGGCACAGAAGGGTGAAGTATGCCTAGTGTTATCTGTTCTGCATACAAAATAGGTGTGGATGCCATAACTTTTTACTTTGAGGACAATTGACAGTAATCCCACTGAGATCAAGTCCAAGGATCTTGGCTTGTGTCAGAATGGACACAAATCCACAGTCCTAATAACAGGTCATGATGTTAAGTTGCACTTTATCTCAACCTGTCTCCCACTGCCTCATAAAGGAATGCTTTCATGGGTGTCATCATTATTTTAATACTATGTTGGAACCTGAATGGTTTTGGTTCTTGAATAGTGTTCTGAGAGCTCCCAGTAGTACTGCAGTTGTTGACAGCATCATTTCCATTCGCTCATTTCTGAAGAGTTGGGGTTTTTGGTTTTTGTTTTCCTTTTTTTTAATCAACTGGAAACTCATCCCAGCTGAATCCTGTCATTTTTTAAAGACAAACATAAATCCCTTTCCCCTCTCTTCTCTTCACCCACCCCTAACTCCTCTGAAGGTCATGCCTACCTTTATCAGACAAATATCAACTTCTTTGTTTAGTGTTGTGTGAATGAAACTCATGACAGCACTGGGACACCCAGGTGAGTACAACATCCCAATCTATTGACTGATGTTCAAATGCATGATGACAGATGTCAGTCTAAGTGCAGAGGGAGAAAAAGAAATAAAGGACATGAATGAAGTCATCCAACATCACACATCAAGTCATTGGCAGAAATGAAATCTGCACCTTTTTCTTAGGTGTCTTTGCCCCTGTTTCTTTCTTCAAAAAAATAAAGCACCATAGGGTGGAGAGGTTTGTGTCCCTATCTTTCTGTCCCTCTCAGTACTTGAGTACAATTTTGGTTTCATTTTTCCTAATAGGTCTTCTCCACAAAGATGAATAATTACTGATAATATTTTACATTTCCAAGCAGCCTTCTGCAGATTTGAGAAGTTTAGTAAGTAGACCCAATTTAACCTTTGAGTTGTCCTGCTTCCAGAATACAGATGTTACCACTGGACAAAGATATTCTGCAGTTATTACAGGTACTTTCTTAACTTCCATTCTCATGACAGTGGGACTCACCATCCAGCCTTTGAATGGAAGAGTCACCTGGATGATAGATAAATTATATTCTCTTTTATCTCTAAAAGTTAATAATGGGAAATAAGAGGAGTGCTTCTAGTTCTGTTATACCTTATCAGTATGTGTCCTGCCTGCCCTAAGAACATTCTCTGTTTGCCAGGATTTACTTGAATGTTGCAATTATACAATTAGCGTATTTACCCTATGCACGTAATTATACAGAGTTACTCTAATCATCTCAATATGAGATAGGGAGAGAAAAACCCTGCATTTAATAAGTCCCAGTGAAATTCAGATGAGAAACTCAGCATTAAAAGAACATTAAGGGCTTGATACAACACCAAAATGATTCATATTCAAATACCAGAGAAGAATATGGGATTGCCAGAGAGCTGCTGGTTTTAAGTATTCAGACATTCATCTTCCAGTGTGAATTTCCTTGACTGTGTACAGTTCATGGCAGGCTTTTCTGAGAGAATAAACTCAGGTGCAGTGACTAATAAATTTGTATACATATTATACAAATACATACACAAGAGGGTGTACTTTAGGTGTTCTGAAAGCGATTATTCTTTAACTACCACAAAACCATAGCACGTCTGAACAGAACAGTGCAACAACTCAGACCTATTGCTTTAGTATGGAGTGGAAGAAAGAGCAAACTTCCTCAGTTACCACTCTAGCCTTGGAATGGTGTAAATAAATCGGTAGCCTAGGATGCTATTTAATAGCATAATTATTTTTCCTATGTTAGAAGCTGGCATTGACATTGAATTGTTCTTCCAAACTTCTGATAGTACCTCATATTAGGAAAAGCACTATCGTAGCAAATGTCACATATAGTTACTCCAAGGTATAGCAGGGAGAGAATCTTTTAACTAGAAAAGTTGACTGACGCTGCAGGGACTTCATGTGAACGGAAACCAGAAAAATAGATCTTGCCGACATTCACCTTTTCGTTTTTTGTTCAAAGGTGAACTGGTATGGTTTTGAGTCTTTCCGTTGTCTGAGGAGCCCTCAGTGATCTGCTGGGAAGACAATAGATAGAACGTAGCTGTTCTTGAAAGAACAACTGTGCAAAGGAATTGATGTTAAAGTTGTGGTTTGCAGCTGGTTTGCTGTATTTTGAGGTTGTAGTTAAGTTTCTTATTCAGTGGATAATAGGGCAGGAGGGGAAATTTGAAAGGTCACGTAGCCCGTGACTCTGACCCAGGACCCGTGAAACTGTACATGACAGGGAGATTCCAGCCTGTTCTTAAGAACCTCCAATGATGTAGAGTCTATTTGTATAAGTAATCCATTTCAGGACTTCATTGGATTTACTATTAGAAAGGTATTCTTACCATCTAACTTAAATCTATCTTGTTGCTATTTAAACTTGGTATTTCTTGTCCTTTCCTTTTTGTAGCTCCTTGAAGACTTTTGTCATGTCTCGCTTGAGGCTAGAATGGTAGAAAGCCAGCAGCAGCTTGCAGGGAGCTAGGAACCACTGCCTGCTTCTCTTTTTTCCTCCCCTCTTTTTGATTGCCTTTTTCAGTTATCTCGAGTGTCTGCTTTTACAGCATGCTGTGAGTCAACAGGGTTTATAGAGAGGGTAAAAAGGCCTATTTTGAGCACTTAAGCCACTTGCTACACCTCTGAATGAGTAGAAATGCAAGTGGAAGTGCAAAATATTGGTTCTTCCAATATTTCATTTTGGAGATGGGCAAGGCAAGCTCCTCTGTCGCAGAGGAAATGCAGTGAGAAGAGGAAAGTGCTCCACGAGTCATTCCTGGCGGAGGGACTGAATCTCAGTGACGTAGCCAGATTACTGTCACTCCGTTTTACGGGAATATATCCAAGGTGAAGATGACTATGAGAATTTCCCTTACAAATGCTTCCCAGAGGTGACTTGCATCAACATGCATATGCCAAGTGGAAGGTGATTGCACCCCTAAAAACTTAAATCTCCCAGAATTCACATATGTCTACAGGATTAAGATTCCTCTTAAATGCATACCAATTTCCCTGAAGTGGGGCATAGCTGTAACTTGTACAAGATTTACATGATTTACATCATACACTGTATGGCAGAGATACCTGACATAAGCTGTTGAGAGATCTCCTGGGTGTTGAAAGCAGCGTATGGGATGCTGTAGGCAGATCATGTAAGTTTTATGAGTGACTGCTTTTTGTTAATGCACTGATGAGTAGAAAGCAGCCAGCTCTTTCAAAATCTTCCTTTAGGGATTTGTGTTCTTACTGTAGAAATGTTAAACTGAATTACATGTTGTGTGTCCAAAACAAGCTGGCTCATATGTATAATACATACTGTGCCAGCTCTTTTCTTACCACAGACCAATCAGTCTCCCACCAGGAGAGACCATTCTGAAATAATACGAAGTCCTGACTACCTCTTTTTAATAGCTTATGACTTGTCTCCAAAGCATAGTTGAATCTAGAGGCTATTACCAAAAAAGACAGTACAACCTGGTACCAGCCGCTGGTTCAGCATACAGAAACACAGCCATTAAATAAGAAACAGTAGTTTTGTAACTTTAATTGCTAATTAAAAGTATACTTTGTGTTCTGTGACCTTGAGGCTAGGCATTCAAGTGCTAAAATGTGACCTCTATTGGACAAATATTATTCTGATGTGACCTATATTTCACAGATATCATTTTAATTGGTCTCTAGCACTTACAGCAGCATAAAATATTTTTTTCCTGAATCTCATTCGTTGACTAATGTCTATTACATCATTAATTTGTATGTAGCTGTGTTGTATTTTTTGTGTTGGGTAGATTTAGATGCCCAGAATTGCATTGTTTTTCCCTTGAATATTTTAGACATCTCAAAGTTTTGCAGGTTTAGAATAGTTAATTCAGAGGAAATTATAGATATCATAAAGAAGAGAGGTTATTTCTCATAAAGGGTCAAATTCTGAAAAAAAACAAAGGAGTTTAACCATGGTTAATGCATGCAATATTGAGGCTTTACTGTTCTGAATGTGTTTCATAGGCAGGAGTGTTGAAGACTGTGCTCCACTCTGATAACATCTGCAAAAGCAGATATGTATTCTGACTTCGCTTATTGTTTAGCTGCACAGCACTTCTTTCAGTTATGTCCATCGCTTAGCCTGGCGCAAGGGTTCATCACTATGAAAAATGCTAAGACTGTTTTAAGTGATATAAAAGGAACTTCAGGCTTTCAGAGAGGAACCCAGGACTTTAGAGAAGAGGATGTCTTGTGATATCACAGGTTGTAGCTTACATTGATGATCAGCTCTAATTTGGACTAGAGTTTAAAACAATGAGAGATGGAATCCTAGAATCTCAATGAATGTGTGAAAAAGTGGGAGCAAGATCTTCAGCTCTTATAAATTTGTGCATCTCTAATTGATTCCAGTGCTCACTTATACCAGCTAAAGGTCTGAGTGTTGACTGGTAAAGAAGAAGACCAGAAGTTCTCAAGGGATTGCTGTGGAGCAGGTGGATATTTTTCATCAGGCTACCCAGCGCGCTGAGCGTGAACAACAGCTGCTTGGGGAAGAGCAGAGCAAAAATGGACTCTTGCAAGTCTCCAGGAACAGACTTTAAAGCAGAGAGAGAGTGCGTGTGGTTCAGCAGCCAAGCAGAAAAATATATTTAAAAATCACTATTCTCTTTACTAATTACCTTTGGGAACCCAGGAGAAGTGACGCTTTTACACAGTAATCAGCAAAAAAGTTCTGCGGTCTCATGCAATTTTGCTGAGTTGATACAATCCTAAATAAGGTGTCTTTCAGAGAAGATTTCTTAGAATCCCTGCAGGAAGAGAAAGAAAAAAGTCTGAAATCCCTCCTGAACTGAATTTCTGATTTTTAGTATTTCTCCATCATGCCAAGATTTGGGATCTGACTAGTCAGCTTTTAGCTGCAGCAGCTTTTTTTTGAGGACAGTCAGGAGTGAAGCTGAACTTGGAGCATGGTGTAACTGCATGTTTCTGTACCAGCCATAGAAAGAAAATAAAAAATCATTTAGATAAAATTTTTGCTTTGCTTGAATTTTAAGGAGCCAAAGCTCAGAACAGAGTCAAATTGAGAACATTTTCTCCTAGATCCAGGTAACTTCAGTTCCTGAGAGATAGTTTCTGTGCTTGTGAGATGAAAGGTCAAAATGAGCAAAAGAAGTCAATTTAAGAAGTGGCTTCTTGAAAAGATAAGGCTGTCTTCCTCCTTATATGCTTATCATGTAGTTTAGTGTCTACATAAAATGTCCTTAAAATATTCCCTTTCACTTTGCTGTTCCTAGGGAAGGTTTTAGAAAACCATAGTAGGATTTGGGATTTCTCAGTAAAAGGAGGTGAATCCATTCTCCTCCCTGCAGCTCACTTTTCCCATGTGTAAAAGCAGGTTAACAATGTTTATTTGACAAAGAGCTTTAGGGCCACGTTATTATCTCAAATGCTTTGTAACTGGAAACACCTTACCTAGTTATATTTTTACCATTACTGCTAGTAAAGCTAAAAAAAGAAAGGGAACAGTAATAAGGCAGCCAGCATTCACCTTCAGCAGTGCTTCATGCCTGACTCTCCATGCCTTCTCATTTACAAGCGCAAGAAACAAGGGACAGTGTGTCCAGTGTTTCTGCCAAGGATCCTCATATTTGTGGCTCTGGACTTTAGCTGCCAACAGGGCTCAATGGCTCTGCAGTGCCGGCCAGGCCAAAAGAGATGAGAATTGACCTCATGACTTTAAAAAAAAAAAAAAAAAAGGAAAGAAAAGAAAAGAAAGAAAAAAGAAGTTTCATAGAAAAGGAGAGAGCTATTTGCTTTCCTCGCCACTCTGTGTGACAGCGATTTGTGGGGAGGTTGGAATCGGGGATCTAATAGGAGAGAAAGCAATGGCTTCTGTGTTGTGGTCAAATTAAACTAGAGTTTCAAGAGCTCTTGAAATATTTCTATTCTAGGAGCACATTTTGGGGGTTTTATGTCAAAATTATTCTGCAATATTTTTAAGAGACTCCCATATGCACCAGGAAAGCTGTTCTATTGATGTTGATAGGTTGCAGTTAGGACTCTGGTAAGTTAATCTAACAGTCCCGGTGATGGTTTTTAGGACATTTGCAAGAAATGGCCAAAAGTGCCTGAGGAATTTAAGCATCCTCTGTAGGCCTTGCATTAGGAAATAAGGCGTTTCCCTGTTACCTCAATGTGGTGACCATGCTGTTCCAGACCCCATCACCTTTATTCTTTCCGTGTCCTCATAAAACAAAGACATCTGTCCAAAGTAAAAGAAATTTGATTTCTCCATGGATTTATTCTGGAACAATCATGTCAGCTAATTGTCCCAAATGAGAGACAGCCTGATTTGCACAGGAAGCCCAGAGATTGCTGGGTGCTAATACCTCTAAATGCTTTAGAAAAATCTTACCCTTTATTTTCTGGCTCTCACTGACTTGACTGTTAACCTGTCTTAATGAACAGCTGAAGACAGAGTTAGGAGGTAGCCTGAGTTTGTGTTTTTTTGCCCTTCAGAGGTTGTACTTAAAAGGTAGAAAAACCAGATCCGCTTCTTAGTCTAATCTGACCCATACTAAATCATTAACCATGTTAGTCTCATCCCCTCAGTTTAAATGTGAGTGGATGCTTATTCATTTCTTAATATAGGTTTGCTTTTAAATTATTCCTATTCCGTTTCATCGTTTTCATTGCACTTTATAGAAACTTGGCAGAGGCCTGAAGGACCTTTACTCTCTCCAGCTTGTCACTCCAGATGGCTTTGCATTTCCACAGCAGATGAAATGCTCTGGTCATGGCAGTGCAGTTGCATGCATTTACTAATCCGCTTTGCCAATCTCCCGGACCCTTGTAGGATGCTTCTGTGCACCACATTTGAAGAGTTTCCATTTAAATTGGCTTTTGAAATTCATGTTTCATTTTCTTATTTTAATTACTGTCCCTGCTGCTCTCATATTTAGTTCTTATACTCTGCTGGAACAGTTAGGGACTATTCAGGTTTCTTGTGATTTTGGTAATAAATTTAGATCTGATATTATTGCTATTATACCAGGATCTAAATATCTAATTAGTGCCTCCCATGTTTTTTTGAATAACACAAAACATCTATAGTAAAAATAGGCAAAAGAGTAGTATCTCCACTTTACTGATGGTGAACTGAACTCTGAAAATTTAACTGATTTGTCTCGAGATGCTCAAGAGACTGTGGCAGAATCTGGGACGTCCATTTTTTGTGGCTCGTATGACTTCTGCTTCATAAATTCATGAAACCCTGTGGGAGTAAACCCACAGCAGGAGCTTGGAGAACCAAACTTATGCCTGAGAGTCAGTAAAATGAGATTCCTCACAAGTGCAGTTTCACTAAAACAGTGGGGAAATGTTTCTGACTATTAATTTACTTTTCATCTCCATTAATATATTTGAGTCAGAAGTGGTATGAAATATTGTGCCATTTGCAACTGAATTGGAGTTTAGACTGTGTCCGGGTCAGGCAGGGAAGTTGTACTCAGCACATGGAGCCAGTATATTTCAGAAACTCCCCTCTAGGCACTTAATGGGTGGCAAACATGCTTCATATTCATGAAGTGTTGTTTTTCTGAAAAACAGTCCTATTATGTTACTCTGAAATATACTTACTTAAAATTATGATCCTATTGTGTTTCTCCGAGTCTGTCTTTGGGTAATCCTCTGGCTTTTGCCTCAGGTCTTGGTGTATGACAAGTGAAACCATGCTGTGACACCGATGGCTTCAATTTAGTAGTTGTTTTGTAGTACTCAAAGTAAAGCTAGCAAATTGATTCATGCTCTGATTAGTGGTTTTGCTACTTTTGAAGTACTTCCATACCTCAACAGATCACATCTCATTCCACTCTCAGGACCAGACGCCTTTTTCCATTTGCCTAGTCCCTAAAAATGGTTCAACATTGCATGCAGGGATGTGTATGTTGAAGGTGCTCTGCTTTGAGCTCTCTGGGGTTGTTTAATACATTGCACAGGACTGTGGAAAGGGAGGAAAGCACTCCTGAATTTGTACTTCCACAGGAGAAGTCTTGCACAGTCAGTATCAACAGCTTGTGAAAACAACAGAGACCTGGTACGTGGTATAAGCAGATCTAGTAGGCTGTTTGTCTTTCTGTTTGTCTGAGACCCACGGCTCCTGGCAGCAGCACAGGAGGCATAACTGAGTAAGAGGACATTGCTGAGAAGCTGTAATGAAGAGGGGACTCGAGTGGTTTAAATTTTCGGTTATACTTAACGCTGATTTTTGGCTGTTGTGATGTTTAGAAGGGGAAATGTGGGCATTGTATTTTCATACCGCTTGTGCAGAAGCTGTGTGCGACCAGTTGGGACCAGCTGTTGTGCTTTGCAGTGAATCATGTTGCAAAAAATGAATGTTTAGAAATTGCACGTCAGTAAAGAGACTCGCAGTCTTCAGCAGGGCTGAGAAACTGCTTGGCCACTTGGCTCTGTCTTTTTGTAGGTCCTTACTGACGCATTGTGAGTTCAAATTTAGTACTAGAATGAATTATTCACCACTGAAGTGAAAAAAAGAATTTTTAGCTCAAAGTTTCAGGCAGTTTTCTCTAGCCCTGATAGTTAGAGGAAGCCCTAGTTAGATAATTAGAGGTGCTGTAAGCGTTCTTAGTTGAATTCAATTATAATTAACCTGGGACCAGAAAAAAGGAAATCTGAGTATCTCTGAGAAAGGATAAACATGGTGGGGATCTCAGACCATTTTTTTAATCCCTTGTTTGTGTAGTATAGAACTTTTAAGACGATTTCAATCTTTATTTTGTGTACCGGATGATTCCAAGCAGAGGAATTATTTATTGCTGCGGTTGCATTTTTTTTAATGTGTTTCCTTGATAACAGACCTATTCTAGTTCATAAGCTCCAAAATCCTCATTCCTCATCCCTCTCCTCCAGTGACATGTGAACCTGCCAGAAGATTACAGTTGTATTAGGTTAAGTGCCTATGAAAAGGGGAAGAGTTTTAGCCAACTAGTTCCAAACTTCTCCTGTTGCGATCTATAGCAATGCCATTACTGTTGGATCTAACATTGTGGCTTAGCCTAACCCTTCAGTTATGCACTTAGAAAGTCACAGCCTGTCAGAATAGCATTAGTGTCATTTCCAGCACCTCGCCTACCCACTGCCACCTCAGATCATGCCTGAAATATTAACTCATGTGCTCTCTTGTAGTGATAAAGTGAGGGTGATCAGCTAGTTGTCAATCAGCCTTTCAATCTCAGCTTCTAGCTTGCTCATAAATGATACTCCCATTAGCTAAAACAAAGTGGGTGGTTTTTCTCATATTTCTCATCTATTTTCTCATCAGAGAGAAATCAAAGATGACACATCCATGCTCTGAGCTTCAAGATGCTGCAGACTGGATTGCAGAAAGCCTTCTTCAGGTTTGGGGGGGTGGCTGCTCACCAGTCTCTGCCATGGCTCTCAGCCTTTACTTGTGCACATATTCACATTTAGGAATGACATCCACAGTGTTGCTGTAGAAAAAGGATACATCTCCATGTAACTAAGCTCTCAGTATTTCCCAGCATTCCTGCTAATTACTAATGACAGAGACTTTGTCTCTAGAGCATCACAATATTTTGATTTGCATTTTTCTCACCAGGAGGAAAGTTGACAATGAGGGAGCAGTCCACTCTCTCAAGACACCTACCGTCAGGAAGAGAAATTTTCCACAACTCCAGTAAAACACACAAAGCACTCAAATTTCAGGCAAGATATTGTTTGTTGAATATTTCTTTCTGTCTGAGATAAAGGGAAGCAAACTAATTTTAAAATTATATCCCTGGGGGAAGATAAGGATACCAGGCTTATTGGTTACAATGAAATCCCTTAGCTATTTAAGCAGTTTAAAGGAGCCTTAGAGTAACTGTAAAGTCAGGTCTCTGTCAGGTGCCTGTGTTTAACTTTTTAGCTAAAAAAAAAAGGAAAAAGAAGCGTTATGTAAATCTTCTAAGCAGCACATACAATAACATACTCTTCATGACAGAATTAAAGCCTGGAAAAGTGTGGAGATATGTTGCTTTGTCAGGGCTTGTGCTTTTGTAGGTATTCTCTGAATTAAACTACAGTGTACAACTTGGTGCTCCACTTGGAGCCAGGATGTCAGAGCATGTCACGTAACGCATTGTGCTGCTCCATCTTCTGCTAGCAGATAGCTCGGAGCTGGATCACCTCTGAAACGTACTGCTACTGTGGTGGGACTCTGGGGAGTGGTAACAGTGTTTCATAAGCTGTTTTTAATGTTCTTGATTAGTTTGGTATCAATTACCTAGTGATTGTTTTTTGTACAAATCCAGGATTTTACACATTTGGATTAAGTTTATACAGTTGTGCATTTAATTTGCATGGTCTGTTAGCAAAACACTAAACAAAATTCTTTTGGTCAAGTTGTCATCAGACTAATTAGAGTTTCTGTTTAGTCTGAGACCACAATGGTGGTTGGTATCATCTCAGAGACTGGCCTACTTAAAAATACAAAAAGGAAAAATAAAGGTAAGAATCATGAATAGGGAATCCTTAGTCCCAGCATGCATTTGTGGGGAAGGAAAGAAAATACTCTGCTCTGACACAGCCAGTCCAGAGATTTCTAATAAAACTGGAGCTGTTTCACCCTCATCAGTTCTGTCTTCATGACACTAAACCTTTCAAAACCGACTGTAGACTTTATTTTAGAAATTTCCACCTAAGTGACAATGGTAGCACTTCTGATTCTTTCAGGCTAATTTGCAGTGTGATTATAGAATAAATTCAGGTGTATTAATGAGAGACATCTCCTGTACTCTCTGCTTCATTTTATGGTTATTTAGAAACAACATATGGAACAGTTACCACACTCACAACCTAGAAAGATAGGGGCAGTAGCAAAGCTTGTGAGCTAAAATCCAGTATTGCTACATGCATGAAATCATAGATAAGTGTGACAGGATGTGACATCTAAGATACAGTTTGACTTACCAATGAGGGACAAAGCTAAGATAAGATGTACTGCCTCTGGAGAGAAAAAAAAAAAAGAGAGAAGAAAGATTCACTGTAGGAATAATTTTGATTTTTGAAAGAAATCACAATGCTTCAAAATGATTGTGCTATAATGGTTATAGCATCAAAAGCAAGGATAAACTCCTGGGAAGACATATTTGCAGTATTTCCATTTAACCATTTCAAGGCAGGTGGGTGGATAAAATACAGGAATTGCCCACAGCAATGACTTCCCTTTCAATACATACAGTTTACTCATGATCTCCATGTGGTTTATAGGGCTGGGTAGCCTACATCCATAGTTTTTCCCCTTCTGAGACTTGCTGTCTCCCAGTAACCCCAACTTTTATAATTGACGCCCTTGTTAATAATTGTTTTCTCTCCCTCTCAACCCCATTGTAGTAAATGTCATCTAAAAAACTTAGTGCACAGAGAAGGCAAAGAAGTACATGCATAAGGGAGCGTGAGGCTGTTGGGTTTTCTGTGTGATAGCAACAGTGCAAGTACTGTCACTTGCGTTCACTTCCGCTCTGCACAGTATGAATGACCGTATGAACCTGGGGCAATTGAGATCTGGACCCTTTGCCTTTCTGATTTGGCACATCAAGAATTTGTTCATTATAAAAGTGCTAAAAGTCATAATACCGTATTCTAATGGGGAGGGCTACAAAACAAGCAAAAAAAAACCCAAAGAAAAGGCAGCTTACAAGATCACTGAAATGTTGGTGTTGAAACTGGTCTGTGACATTGATATACATAGAAATGATTTAACTCCACTGCAACCCGCAAAAGGCCCCAGTGACCTTGCTGAAGACACTGGAGCAGGGTCGATCTGAGCATAGGCAGACTGATACCTGTGAATACTGCTCAAAAAGCCAAATTAGCAAGCACTTTTGCATGATCTGTCTTGCTGCCTGGGCATTTTCCCACAGTGCTTGGAGCTCTGATTAAGGCAGTCAACCATAAATCACTAAGGCACATGTCAATGAAGCCCTTACGATGCCACTGGGGATAGAGGAATCATATCCTCTTATTGCTTTAATCGTGAGGCTGGAGTCCATTAAAAATCCATTGAAATCTATGAACTGGTGCTAGTTTTAAACTGGTAATTTATGTCCAGTGGATATTAGCAGCATTTTTTTCCCCTGTATCTGAACTATTGCCAAGAGCTGCTCTAACTAATGTATGATATTCATGTTCAGGCTTACACAATATAATCTCCTTCACTTTCTGGGTATATATCAGCAGGCAGCAGTAATGGGCATTGTCTGAATCAAAGCCTCTTATAGAAATGTTGCAAACCAAAATGAAAAGTCTGGAATAGCTCACTGTCAGTATACGGAAAGTATTCCAAACTGGGAATTGATCAGTGGATTTTCTGCCATCATCTTTCAAACTGCGTTTTGGAAGAACTCGGACAAAAATTCAGTAATAGGTACCTGATGCCCAACATTCACCGACGAGGATGAGCTGTACAATAATAATAAACCAAATGCTTTTAACAAACAAGGGCAAATTCAGTCTAGTTAATTACTTTGTTATTTTTGGAGTTTGAGTGTTGCAGGGGCAATCTGTCCTTGTACTCATCTGATTTGCAAGACACAGTAGAAGCTCTTCTCCTCCATGCCAGCGCTTTTGCATGGTGGCCTTCAAAATTAGGCAGCCAGCCCTGCACTTCTAACTGACAAAAATCAGTTTCTACAAAGGGGTCCAGTTGAAACAGTGCAGAACCGTTGTATATTGTACTGTATTAAGAAACACTAAAGAAGAAAAGCAACAGCAATGGCACAGCTGGCACCTGTATTACTGTGTATACACGCAAACAACGTAGAAGCAAAGACAACTTGGGCAGATGTATCCCGAGGCTGGGATGGTTCTGGCAGCTTCTGGGCAGGGTCGTGACCCATTTAAAGTAATCTGACTTTTCCGCTTTGTACTGTAAAAAGCCTCTAACCACTTTATGGCAGTTTCCATTTCAGTTTTCTTGCAGAAATGGACTTTGAATCACAGAGGCCAATGTCTTCTCATTTACTCATAGTATTAAAAAATTCTGGAATTTAAAACAAAGGAATGCAAAATCTTTTGTTCCCATTGCCCATTTTCCACTCTTAAATGATGTTCCAAAGTCCTGAGGACTGCAGGTAGTTCAGCTATCACATCCATCTCTAATTGCCGGGCCTTTTCAAACCTTCCTCTCTAGTCACTGCACTTCCTTTGCCTTCTCCCCCTCTGCTCCACAGGTCTGCTGTCCGCCTCCCCATGGTGCAACCAACTGAGCTGCCAATAAAACACAGGTGTACCCCCAGCAAGTGCCGCAGGGACACGCTGGGGCAGAGAGGATGGTTACCTATTCACAGTGCATCTGTCTCCAGCTATTTCGCCCATCTGTCACAGTGTCTTACTACTAGCAGGTGAGCACCTAGCTCTGGAGGGCTACAAAAGCAGAAAGGAAACTGGCACTTGAAGGGTGATGAGATAAGCATAATATTGGATGTAAAGGTGTGGATCACAGTTGGAAACCCATAAAGGGATGTAGGAGCAAATGTTGAAAGTTGTGGTGAGGGTTTTTGTGCTCTGCATTTAGAAATGATCATCAGAGAGCAATGAGGCTGTCCTGATCAGCCAGAGGCAGACAAAAGAAACCAAGTGAAAACAGGCAAAGGCTCAAACGTTTCTAAGCCAAAGTGCTGGTCTTTATTTTTTTCAAGTGAGACTAATTAATTCCTACTGGAAATCTACCAAACTATTTACTCTTACTTCTGGTAGCAGCAGCCACAGAGGTAACCAGAAATCTCTAGGTAGTACAGGTGTTTGCTAGCAAGAGCAGCTGTTACTATTAGAAAATAAAGAAAAGGTTTCCTTCAGTTTCAGCTTCATAACCCACATGACAAGTTCTGAAATTAATTAAAAAAAAAAAATCTCCAACAGACACTTCATCAAAACCTGGCTCATTGCTCGGCTTTGTTTGCAGCTGTTTTGCTCCTTCTGGGGTTTGGCACGGGATAGCTGTTGTGGTGGCTGCGTTCACCCTTCTGCATGTCCTTTTTCTGGCTCACCTTCCATTCAGAAGCCAGTTTCTTTTTTCCCTTGTTTTGTGCTCATTAGTGCAAAAGAAGCAACTGTGCTGCTGTCTTAGCTGATGCCTCAGCTAGACAAAGGAGAACAGCTTCCTTAGGCGGATGGAAGATATTTGTTTTGTACGAGGTGCTCACTTGGGACAAAGAGTAAACAACAAAACTAACTCCTTCCCCCCATCCTAACATTTTTGTTAGTTGTCTCCTATGAAGGTTCTCCTTTAAAGTGGCAAGATTTATTGACTGGACTTGAAGGCATCCAGATAATGCCTCAAAAGGCAAAATTATACTTATGTCAGCAGCATTAAGGGAAGTTAAAGTTGTGGATATAAGCAATCCAAACTAAGCCAGGAAGCTTCTGTTTGATTCAGACAGCTTATAGCTGGCTATCACTGAAGTTTTCTGTTGACAACTGCAGAACTATATGCTTTTGATTTTTCATGTACAAAGTCCTGCAGTAGTTCGAAAGTGAGGAGCAAGATTTCATGCGTGCGACTGACTAGAGAGAGGCAGAAGCATTTTGAAATTATTCAACACAAGTTATGTTTTATTCTTACCGCTTTTCTTTTTAGCACCAGAAATCAGTGCTGATGTCATTCTTGTGTTAGCTGCTTAGTTTAGTGAGAATAAAGGACAGCTAAATTGGGTCCCTGCAAAATGCAACACCCAGATGGCTGAAAAGACAAGTGAAGAAGGTGCTGAAATGAGAGGCTTTTGTCTTGGGTTTGAAAAAGAAATAAAAATCAGGCAGCATACAAGTAATACACATGACCATAAACAGAAGTGAAGTTCATTTTGAGCCTGAACTTTGCATTCCTTCACATCAAATCGGGCAGGCAGTATTGCTATACTTACTCTGTGTTAAAAACAGAAGCAAAAGCAAAGCAATGCAAAGAGAATCAGGCCTCAAGGAGTCTCTTTGGCAGTATTTCAGTCCTCAGAGATAGTTTTTGCCGGTGAAGAGCATTTCACAACCTCTGTGCAGGCCAGGTGGTATAAGGGACACGAGTTCTTATGGTGATCCTTTGCAATGACCTCCTAGCCAAATGCTCAAGTGCCAAGGAGCATCCCAGGTTTTGTTTCTATCCCAGATCCTGGATATTTCACTGAATACATTTCAACCCCTTGTCATCATAACATTATCACTGCAGAATGACAGCAGGCTAAGCCAGTAACTTAACCTGGATCTTGCTGTATGAGACATTACAACAGAGGCGAGAGTAGTTGCTACAAATTGGGGGACCACTAATCTAATAATTACCAGGTAATTACACAGCCACAGTGAGCCAGGTGTGGCTGCTTTTAGAAATGTCCCAGGAGGAAATGAAGTGGAGAGGGAATTATTCTAACATATGGCAATTTATCAGTTGCTAACACCAGCAAGACTTTGTTAAAAGATTCCCCTCGGGTTCCCTATGACAATGCCATGGATTTATGACTGGTGATGAACATCTCTCTGAATAGTGCAAAATGAAGTAAAGGATTACAGGCTTCTGGGTATTCTGTGATCTGGGATACAGGTGAAACAATTTCCACCATAGAGGGTGTCTTGTGACAGAAGGCAAAATGATTGCTGGTAGTCTGTGAGATTGGTAAGGTATAATATTATTTGCTTAGATTGTTTCACACAGGAGCTAGAGAGAGAGTTGGTAGCCAAAGAACCCAGAAGAAACTTGCTTAGTTTATCTTAGAAGATACTTTTTCATCTGATTTTCTCTATTTTTCCAGCAGCACTGGTTATATCAGACATAGCAGCATAACACATAGGTGCTAAAATTAACAATGCTGTGTTGTAACAATCTCTTTCAAAAAATGGTGACTGCTCATGAATGGGGAACTGCTCATGAATAAAACTGAAAAGGAAGGAGGAGCGATGCATCATGGAAATGTTGGAAGAATTCTCCTTTCAAAATTTAAATGTGAAAATTTGTTGACAAGCAATATAGATTGCTTTAGGTAGGGCAGTGATCATGTACAGATTATGGGGTTTTTTTCTTGTCAAAAGTACAAGATGACAAATGCTGAATTTTGTTTCACTGTAGGTTCACCCCATTACTATGCATAGAAACTATTTTACCTTATGCCAGACATATGGAAGTGATCAATGTATGTAAATTACATGAGGAGAGGTAAAATACAGCTTTTTAGACTAGGAAATGTGTACTTGTTTCTGGTTATAAGACACTGAAACCACACCAGAGAAGGAGACTTCAGGTCTTAAGTTTTCCTTTAAAATAACAACTGGCGAGTGGGTAGAATAGCGATGATTTTTGATCATCACCATGAAAGCACAATATTGTCCTGAGCTGAACCACTCAGTCAGGTCTCTCGGACACCAGGGTTTGAGAGACAATTGCTTGCCTGTGCGGGGCCGGACTGTGGACCTGTTCTGTGCGGAGGTGAGCTGTTCTGGGACCCACTTATGAGGGTGTACGTACTATGGGCGAGTGCTCAGCAGTGTAAGCCAAGTTTCTTCAAAGGTGGGGTTTAACAGGCAGGGCCAGCTTAAGTGTCTGCTGTTCATTTTCCTCCCCTGATGTCATGGTGTGCCCATGGTGTAATGATTTGAACCTACTCTAAAAACCAGGGGTTTTGAGGGGCTGAGTTATTTTGTTGGTTTCTGAGTGACCAAGGGAGGAAGAAGCAAGAGCCTAAGTCAGCTCTGCCTTTCAAATAGTTTGTAATACTACTGTCCCCCAGCTGGTGTCTAAGAAATTATTTTATGACCAAAATGCATTCACTTTGCTCCCAAAATTTTCCATTCCAAGAAAGTTGATTTTTTTTTGATTTTTTTTTTCATATTCAGTATTGCAGAGTAAGAAACTAATCTAGAGTCTGGCAGGGCTTTATTCTAAGGCATTGTCATATCTTTCATTCTGAATTGAAAAATGGACAGATCACTGGGTTTCATAAATGCATGGAGAAGCTGTCAAAGCTCCTATTTGCATGTGAATGGTCAGCTGAGGTAGGAAGGGAGATACATAAATAATTCTCTGGCTAGCTCCTGGCAAAGATCATTGCATTTCAAAGTGCTGTGAAAAGCAGCATCATAAAACTTTAACCTATTCACAGGTATGGAAACTCCCATGCCTTAAATAGAACTGCGGTAATAATGACCACTTGGGGAAAAGCGAATCTTAAAAAGCAATATCAGGTCTCCCACCACTATACATTTTCTGCTTCTTTTAATATTTCAAAAAAGATAAGCTAAAAAAGCCGCTCTCCCTCCCCCCCATCCAAAAAAAAAAGGAAGAAAAAAAAGCAAAAAAAAGCGCACGATCTAAGCAGTAAGCAGATGTAGACCTTCATTGAAAGTCTGGCAGACAAGCGTGATAGGAGTGGAAGAAATGTAAGGGATTTGAGTATTATTCTGAATTGTGTCTGTATCTGACCCTGGAGGCACCCAAAATAATCATTACTTTAATCTTCCTTAGGATCTGCTCATCATTTCACTATTCTGCTCCGCTGTTGTACTCCAGTACATGCTGAACTAGGTAGAATGGGTGAATGTGTTTGTTTAAAACTAAATGTATACTTCAAGAGATACAGTTCTTCATGCATCCAAAAAGGCGAAAAAGTCAAAGTAAACAGTAGAAAAATGTGGAACACAGGGTAAAATAAAAATCTTAATAGGCTCTGAGCCAGACAATTTTCTACATGTTTTATTGTACCTCGTGTCTGCTTAGATAGAATTAGCATATGTATATATGGAGAAAGATTTACTAAGCCATTTATGCCTGAAACAGCTCCAAAAACTGTGATCAGGCAAGGACTAGAATATGTTTCCAAAGTAAAGTTCACCTCCAAAGGTGATGTGAATTATCTACCTCCTTCTTAATCATGAGATAACGTGGGGCTGTTGCTGTAGTTTATCGATATCATTTCCCTCGATATTGTTTTGTAGTTTCCATCTACTTAACTCGAAATAGCATGACGTATATTTCATTCAAGCTCCATAATTCTGTAAATAGCTTGTGCCACGCTTGTAATCGTTTACAGCACACATTTTCTTTCTCAAAAAGCTTCTGCACACTAATTTGATCTGGTTACATTATGCTGAAAAGAACTCACAGAGACAAAGTTAGATGCAATTTCATTCACTGAATTTATAAAGGGCAATTATGCAAAGGCTCTGGGATTTGTTCAATCACACTAATATTCCTGTAATGAAATGTGATTTGTCTTGGTATTTACCAGGAGATTAAAAACGAAAAAAAGGACTGATCGAACAAACTCCTACTCACATGATGAGTCCCACTGATTGCAACGTACATGGCACTTGCGATGTTAAGTGCCCTTTTAGGAGGTTATACAAGTTCTTCTTCACTTATGAAATAATAAACCAACAACACCAAGCAATTGTAAGGATCACTTGAAATTTCTGAGCTCTGCCCAGTTTTCGGAAGAAATGAGGCAAAATCTGTTCAAAATACTGTTCTGTTCCCAGATTAAATTTTTCATTCAGTAACAATCCCCCTTGATCCTGCTTATCCCATGGCTCCACTGCGCTCTACCACAAGAAGAGCATTCATTGCCTTGCTGTGGTTCATTGCATCCTCATGTCCAGTATGATACAATGTCAATTGAAGTCACTACGGAAGACCCTCACTCAGTCTGGTGGATCTTTGAGTCCTTTTAAGGATGCGTATCAATATGAAATTCGATCAGGTATTTTTGAATGCCCAAGCAAGTTTAAACTGAGTTTTTGCGCAAAGGAATGTCATATCTTATCCACGTCCTCCTGTTAACAGGTCTTTCCACTGAAACCTTCTGTGCAGAAGTCCATCTGTGTGAATCACAGAATCATTAAGGTTGGAAAAGACCTGTAAGATCATCAAGCCCAACCATCAACCAACACCACCATGCCCACTAAACCATGTCCCGCAATGCCACGTCCACACGTTCCTTGAACCCCTCCAGTAATGGTGACTCCACCACCTCCCTGGGCAGCCTGTTGCAATGCTTTACCACTCCCTCAGTAAAGAAATTTTTCCCAATATCCAGCCTAAACCTCCCCTGAATGTAACACAGAGCACACATTAGACACAAATCAGCCTTGAAGCAATTCCACAGATTTGAGCACAGTAACTTTAGATAAGTAACACTGCAAGTTGGAATAGGTGTTCCATAATGCAGTTGTTCTGTTTCAATAACCATTCCCATATCTATCGAAAAAGGGCACAGCACTGTGGAAATTTTTATGTCTTACTGGAGTCTTACTTACTTACTGTAGCTATGGCTCCAGACACTTTGAGTGAAAGTTGCTACTGCCTGCTTCGCACATGAGCTCATTGGAGAGGGCCCAGGAGCTCTCCCCACAGCAGGAGACTCCAGAGCTGCTTTCCTGCCACTCCAAATAGCTGCTAGTGCTAGCAGGAGAGCAAGGAATCCCTGCTCCTTTTCAAACATCAGTCTGACAAAGTGGGACAGCGAGCACGGGGCCATGTGCTCCCTCGCCCCAGACATCTTGTCAATGGGCTCTCAGTGCTCTTTGCAAAACAGCAAGAGAAATCTCAAATTGCAGCCACTCAGATGTAGCCACTTGTGCAGACACTTCTATTATCCTAAAATTTATTGTCGCCTATGTCACATGTTAAGAAAATGCAGAAAGTCTCAAATGCAGTAGGGGGTGGTGGAGCAATAAAATTTTTCACATTTTATGACAGGTACACATTTAAAGAAGGAAGCAAAAAGAATGTTTTCTATTAAAAATAGGAGCAGAAACCATTTGTGGCATAAAATCCAATAGGAAACACATTTGCTCTACTTCTGATCTCTGGTGCAGTTGTCTGTGAAGTCCTTCACTAGTCTGTAAGGGGCATCGATTTAATTAATTGGAGCTGTTACTTAAACTATGTTAGCAGTCAGAGAACAACCCACAAAGTAACTCATTAGTAAACAGGTCTATGATGTCGTGGAACAGACGCATCCTAATACTTCTCTAATGCTGGCTAAGGATGATGTTAAAAGTTAGAAATTGCATTATGTATTAACCTATATACAAAAGATTCATATACCCAGAAGGCCACTTACTCAGAAGTCTCTGAGCCTGTTCAAGTGATAACTAAAGGACACACAGACATCAGACATCTGTGTAAAGTTGCTAGACAGTGGCAGGGTACGTGGAGCATAAATGCAACACGGGTAACTCCTTCCTCTCCTTTGTCCTACTGAGACCAGATGCTCTCTTCCACCCAGCTGCTCTTCCAAAGGGATTTTTGTGTCTGGCTAAGCTCAGCCTGTGCCTCTGTGAAGCTAAGCTAAGGGAAGAAACTTCCCAAACTCTCTGAATTCTGAAAGTATCCTTAGGTGCATGCATGCATTTACCTTCATAATGTAGGTAACATAATGAAGCTATTTACACACCCGTACTTGGACCAGATCCATTAACAGTGCAAAATTACGCCACGCCCTGCTGCAAGTTATTTTTAGCTGTTCCTCAATGTAAATGTCTAATTCAAAATTAAGTTTCAAAATAATGAATGAGGTGTTTTGTGTTTCAGTGGGTATAAACATATGCGTTGCATAGTAGATGATTTAAGCATGAAAGGTCTTGCATTCCTAAATCTGTTACAGAATGTGGGCGGGAGGTGGACCTTTTCTCCTTTGCTCATACCAGGAAACAAAGAATGAATGAATATTTGTCATGATGTTTCATCAGGACAGCATTAACATTAATTGAAGATGTACGTGTACGTTGTGGAGAGAATGACAGCTTGCTTACAGTAAAAATTTCTGAAAACCAGGACGTTAGCTTTTAGTATTTGTACAGGGTGTTAGTATGTTGGTATTGAATTGACCCAGACATGAGCCTTCTACAGTAGTCAGTTAATTAGGCCAGGTATGGAGGAGATCAAATGCTATTTAAAAATCCCAACAACAAAAAGCCCAAACCCAACCCAACCAAAACCAAACCAAAAAACCCACCCAAAAAACCTAGCACAATTTTCTTCAGCTCTGACATAAGGACTATCAGGATCTATGTCTTCTCCTGTTCTCGTGTTCTTTCCTTAACCATCCATGCATGGTCACCAGTAGTCCCTGCATTAGATTGGCTTTTGGTCTGGCTGGATATTGCTGTTCTTATGTTCCCATCTCCAAGATCAGCCTGGAGATTTCTCCATCAATGTCAGGATTCATGCTCAGTCCTGCCCCCAGGGACAAGTTGATCCCCATGTATACCTGCTAAGCAACATTTATAAGAAAGAAATAAGAAATAAAGGGTTGGGTTTTTTAGCAGTGTCCCTGTGTCTTAAACTGGAAATGGAATGGTATTTTATCTTGACATGCATTTAAAAAAAAGTACAAAATAAAAAAAACCAACAACCCCAACAACAGCAAAAATCCCAAACAGAGCTATTTCTAATAAAATCATTACTCATACTAGTATCATAGCCCTGACTTTACATTTATTGGCATAAATGCAAACTTATAAAGCTGTGTGGATGCTTGCCATATGCAAATCCATCCATCCATAAATCAGCGTACAGACTGGAGGCTGCACAGCTGAAGTGACTGTAATGGTAAATGAAACCTTTCACCACCAGGTCAAATGCAGTTCAGCATTATGTGGTAAATGAAAAAGCGCCATCATACAGGAATTGATCTGTGGCATGTGTGAAACGAGTGACTGACCAGTTCACACTGTCAGCCACCACAATAGGCACCCCAGGTTTGAGCTGGCAAGTAAGACAGAGCTGAGCTGTGATGGCAAAGCACTGAAGCAACCTGGCTGATGACCGTTCTCTCAGAGTCATGCATAAACAGAGAATTTGCCTTGTGGGACTGTCTGGTAGTGTATTACAAGGATTAGGCAGGCGTTTTCCATCAAAATGAATGGTCAATGAAAAAGGAAGTTTCCATTTAATCAAAATTTTCCACCAGTTCTATCCAAATGAAAACATTACTTTGGATTGTTGTGCTGATCTAAGGCACATAATATTGTATTCGTCTGACATTAACCTCTGTGTGTTCAGGGTAACAGCGAGGTTTATAAGAGCTTCGTGTGGTTTTGCTGCTTTCTTCCCCATTCTTCCCTGCACAGGACCATAAATCCCATTAAAATATTTCAGAGTACCTCAGAAATCAGAATAAGGCTTATATGATAGCAGGACAGCATAAAACATACAGCCCAGTGCCCAGTCTCAAATCCTGGCCAAGAGCTCCAAATTGGGGATGAAGCATGTTTATCCTCTGTATAAGGTGCAGTTCAGTGTCAGAGGATGCCATGTAAGACAGGACACACTCAGAAGCGTTTCCAGACTTCTCGATTTGGGGATATGGCTTGGCCATGTCTGGGCTGTGGAGTACGTGCCCTGTTTTTCCCCATCAAAGCCTAAGAAAGCTGGACACCCAGATCAGAACAGACATAAATAAAATGATCAAAAGCAAAAGTTATACATTCCTGGATTTCATTTTGTTCTAAGTTGTCATTCTGTGACAAGTTCAGCATTTTGACTGTTTGTCTTCATTTGAAAACAGATGTTGGAAGATTGTAATTGCCCTTGAGACAAAAAAAATTCCTTGCTTTTCTCGGCTTTACTTATTCCTGCTCTGAAACTGTGTCATCCCAGAAAAACAGTGCCACATAAAGCTCCTGTGTGAGTTGTGAAGCTCCAAACCATCTTGACACATACAGCTATGTGTTAATGTCCAGACATAGTCCTCAACATTTCTTGCAGCAAAAACAGCGTTAAAAATTAATGTCTGATTCTTTAATAGAATTTAATACATTATTAAAAAAATAGTGTTGTTATTGGTTATAGTTTGCTTAACAGAACTATTGCTCTGCTTTTAAAGAACAAAGCTTTTAAGACATTGATAAGTTGAGATGTGTTTGCCTTCACGTTTCAAGGATGTTTATAATGTCAGGAAGATTGGTCTTGTGGCTAAAACTCTGAATTGATAGATGACCTTCAATTCCAGAATCTTACACAAACTTTCTATGTGACGTGAGATGATATCTCTGTGCCTCAGCTTCCAATCTGTAATTGCTTTTTATACACATTTGTTTTATTTTCCATTGACATTGCATGTTTTTTGGAGGCAAGGACTGTTTCTGCGCAATGAGATTCTATCTGGACTTTTCAGAACAAGTAGTACAACTGATAAGTAACACAAGTGTTTAGTTCAAGGCTCAAACAAACGTCTGAGTACCAAGAAAAAAGCCTTACTCTTGCTTTCTGGTAAGAAAGCAATAAAAAAAATTAAATATATTTAAAAAAAAAAAACTTTGAACAATTCCTTAACAGTATATCCAGCCTAATTTCACAAACCCAAGCAATTTAGTCACTTGAAAGATACCTTTCTGACTTTTGCAACTGAGAAATGAATTTTTTTAGAGGCTAGTTCCTTTTAGAAGGAGGAAAAGAAGGTGTTACTTAAAAATATCACTTTTATAATTTCCTCTTGTTCTTAAAGTTTCTTTAAGTGATTATTCCACTACATATAAAATTCAAAAGCTGACAATTTTAGTTTTCAAAATTTCTCCCTTACATATCATCATCTTCATGTTATGCAGTTCTCTAGATATAAAGGCTGCAAAATTATTCAGGTTTGCTACATACATTCATTTCAATATGAAAAGCCTTGTTTGTCTCACATTGCTGTTGAGGAGCAGCGGTTTCATTTTCATTCTGATTGGTGCTGAAACTCTTTGTTTGTGCATTCCCCTCTTTTTCTTTTTTTTTTTTTAATTTTTAATCTGTGGTTTCGGGTGTAGTTTGTTATATCAGTCGACTGGAACACTATAGATTATCAGGGGACTTCCAGGTGTCACACAAGAAGAATCACTGTTTTCCAAAACAAGCTGTGCAGTCCCCTAGGTTCTGGCATAGATGAATATATGGGTGTTACTAGGCATAGAAAACGTTTCTGAGGAGTTAATCCCATGTTGTGTTTGAATGTTAAGGAAACCAGCTACTCATTCTGAGGGGTTTAAGCTTTCTTCAGGAGGTAAGTCTGGAACAATGGTCCTTATTTACAACAGGTTTCCTTTATTTTCCATAAGGAATAGAAAACCAGAATTTCTCCTTTGCTGGAGTTGCTCCTTCCTTGATGCAAGTGCGCACTGCCATTGCTGATTCATTCAAATACAGATTATTACAGTAATAATAAGTGACAAGCTATGTGTTATTTTGAAGTAACACACGTTATGGTTCACATCATGCCTTCAGAGACCTGAGCAATGTGTTATTTCACATTGACAAATGCTCCAAAGTGTTTGCGCTTATGAATAAAATATTCTCCATGTAACTTGACTTTCGAGTGTGCATTGTGCAACAGCATTAGGATGTGGGCCTCACCACAGTCATCCTAAACCTCTATCACCTTCCTCTTGGATTACTCCTCTCCCTTCTGTGGCGCTTGTTCAAAGCTTTTGGAAAGACACCAGCGGACTTTGATCAGTCCTTTAAACCGGTCGTGCCTGCTTGCTACTGCCTTGGTCTGTATGACATCCTGGATGTAATTCACGTCCTCGGTATTGCTCTATGGAAGTGCACTCTGAAGCCTATTAAATTCAGTAAGAGTCTTCCTGTTGATCTCGGTGGCCTACAAACGAGGCCACAGTCTTTGGTTACAGCTGGTGTTACAACACGAGTTCTCTTTCTGAGCTCAACCCCAACAGTTGGCCTTACCTGAGGGGACAGGCCAAGGTGCAACGTTATTTGGTTGCCCGGGATTTCTGACAAAGTCTTTTTTAGTGGTACGTCAACAGCGCTGGATCTTGCTCTGCAAGCTGGAAAGTGCTTTAACATACAGGAATGATGCAAGGGTCAATTTTTGCATGGGCGCTTGCCAGCTAAATGCAAGCCGTGGTTTGGTCCCTTGAAACTGAACTATTAAATATGCGTGAAAACTGAGAATTAAGAATGGTAACATAAAGCAGCATAGGACCTGGTGTTACACAAACTACTTTGGGCCCTGAGCAAACTGTATCGTGTCTTTTGTCAGACTGCTCGGGGTGCTGCAAGTCTTTTGGGGCAGATAAATATACAGTCCAGGCGTGCCCACCAGAGCCAATTCCATCAGATGGATAGTGAATTTGTTCTCACGTAAGAAATATCCAGGACTGTGTTTTGTTGCAAAATCCAGAAAAAATGTGAATTAAATCATCAGCACATCTTTTCCAGTTCCAGTGAAATTTACCTCCTACATAACATTTCCAATATAGAAAGTATTTCAAGAGGAAAATCTCACATGGATTAATGTTTATTGGTTGCCAAGGCAATAGTTTGGAGACCTCTCTAGCACAAAACAGATAATATTATAAGCAGAAGTAGATTAGTATGAGGAGAAAATCTGTTGACTTCGGGGAAGACAATGCTCTGAGTGTTTGTTATACCTTTTTGAGATTATATTAATTTTGCTTTGGTCATTTTTCCGTTCCTTGCTGTACTTTTGTACTGTTATTTGTATGACAGGAGAAATGAAATATCCCCATGAAGACTGGATGCCACTGTACAATGCAAAACAGTGTTTCTGTGTGGAAAACCTGACAGTCCATTTAACAAGCCAGCCCTAAGGTAGGCAGGGAACTGAGACACCATAGGATAAGTGGTCAGGCCAAGGTCATACTGTGGCTTTTTGGGAGACATGGGAAAAGGACACAACCACATCAGTCCTGAATTATCCAAGTTTTGAATGAGGAAAAACTAAAAAAAAAGGTATTAGCTGATTTTGTTTCTGAGGAGTAAAAGTGAGGAGCTTTAGCAGATGCTACTGAGATTGACAGCTGAGAAAAAAGAGTTGAGATATAAAAAAGGAAAAAAAATGCTGAGGATTTCTGTATTTATTTCTTTTCAGCAAATGAAGTCTTTAAATTCTCTTTTGTAATCATAAGACAGTATCAGTATATTGGGCTTTTCCAAACCAAACATGACTGTGGATCTAAGCAAAAGAAGGCATTTAAAACAACATTCACTCTGAATCATTTCAAGCCTAGCAACAGATTACAAGAGCATTTCAGACAGGAACAGGAGCTGAATCCTGCACAGTTCTGTTCCAGAGTACATCTGTACCAGCTCTTCCTCCTTTTTTATATTCTCCCTACCACCATCATGATCCAACCCGTGTTATGGAAGAAGGCGAGAAGTTACCATGTTCCTTTAGAGATGAACTTGCCCAACTCCTTGCCAATTATTGCTAGGTTTTGTTTTCTGCCATTGTACCTCTGCAGCTCTTTTTACAGTTCTTCTAAACAAAACCAGGACAAAGTGATAATGAATTTTTAGATCCTTTGATTGACTGATTTCAAATTATATTCAGTTTTATCTATAATCTTTGATATTTCTGAAGTTGCTCTGAATCTCGATTTTTCAAAGGTAGCTAGTCAGCAGAAGTGTTGGATGTTTAACACCTTTGAAAGTACTGTCTTTTAAAAGAGACAAGCCAAATCAAAGTAATATTGCTCATTCATCCTTTAAAAGCTGTGTTCTTCTCATCTCTGCCCCACACTATACATTTTTTTAAATCATGTCTGTAGTTCATAGATCCCTTTTAATCAGATGTGAAGGTAGTCTTTGTAATTTCTAGTATATATATGCATGTGTACATTCTAATATATGTATTATAGGCTAAGATAAAAATATTGCAAATATATTATATGATAATGTCTTCTAGTTACTAGAGAGAGATAGAAACAAATTAAAAAAAAAACAAACTTGACTTTTTTGTCAGAAATCCAAGCCAAACTTTCCGGACTTGGAAACATATTACCCAATCTTTTTTCTTACGTAGTAGTTTCTTTTACTTAGCATAGTGGTTTTCACTGTCCTGAAGAAGTAGGCCAAACCACTTTTCTGATATTTTTCACTCCACTGGATCAGAGGGCTGCTCATCTCTCTTGCCATGAGATTCTATTTGCATCTCAAGTTAAAATTTTCTGTCTTGTCATCTTGATTGTTTGCCTGAGAATCTTTCAGGTGAGATCATCTTACTGTCTTTATCAGAGAGATCTGGCAAGATACTAGAGTTGTTCAACGTTTTCAAGGATGGTGCACAGTACCCTGACAGAGTCGAAGAGTGATGAGAGCAAACAGATTTTGATATCTAGTTGTCAGAAAACTCAGATATGAGATGCTTTCTAACTCAAGGACTGAAGGTTTTGCAAAGTTTATTCAGTGCAGAGGTTTCTTAATTGTTCGTGACAGTGTTCACCTACTCCTCAGGTTGTAATTATGTCAAACAAGCAGATATTTGTTTTCTCCTGCTGCTGATGACCCCAATGAATTCGGCACATTTTTCCTTAGAATACGGGTGTCTATTTCTATTTCCATTGAAGGTTTGGCTCAAGGTCATATTTGGTCAATCGAGAGACAGGAGTCCAGTGGCACCAGGCGGGTACTGAAGTTAAAAGTGGTTGCATTGCATAATCCAAATGTCACCTATTTAATCATGCTACCTTTCTTAGAGGAGCTTCCCAACTTGGATGACTATCATGGATTTGTGGCTATTTGCTTGTTTGCTGGACGACTGAGGTGGGTATGAAGGTCACAGGGGTTCCAGGCAGGGCTGCTAGAAGAAACCTGCATATTACAGTGGTCTGGGGAAGCAGTTTGATGTAGAATCCACTCAAGCCATCGTTAAGATCCTGAATATGCAGTGAACAACATTTCCTTGCATGAATGGTAGAAAATGACCCTACATGTTAGTCTGTCAGGCTTGGTAGGAAACATATACAGGTATGTTACAGCATTTAGTAAGCCAAAGCTTACTATTCTCTGTGATTACAAACCCCCCAAGAAATGTATGGCATTATGCCAGCTCCATTTGGTGCATCCACAAAATGTGCTCAAAGGTCAACTCTGAGCTTGCTAAGATGGCTAATGCAGGTGTCAGTATGCTTTCACCATACAAATTGTTCAAGAATAAGAAGCTCTGTCCGCTGTAGGGCTCAGCTGTAGAGAAAGTGTTCTGTCTGGAGACAGGCATGCTAGGCCCAGAGTTTTGGAAATTATTCCAGTCATATCAACAGCATCTATTGGCGGGGTCCGATGAAGTAAGTGTTGACGAAGGGTCAGGGCTAGCAATACGTATTGACTAACATCGATCATCCCATCCCTGTGGGCCATGAGGAAATGTGGCAAGAAGTAGGATAGGGAACTGGTGCTCTGTAGTAAAAGATACAGGCCTAAAATATTTCTAGGGATGTGAATATAATTTCTCTAAATGGGTCTTGAAATAAACAAATTAAGTAGAAGTGGATAGTGTAAAGCTTGGGAATATGGCCCTATGCTTTAAAAATCCATAATAAAGTGAATCCAGACATTTTGATTCCATTTCTTCTCCACATCTCTATAAAAAGCAAGTACAAAAGGAGAGTATGGGCTTGACAAAGAGACTTTTCCATAGAGTTTAAAGCAGCAATCTCACAGAAGTGGAGCGTAAGGCTTCAGACCAGTTTTCAGTAAGAGGAGCTTAGTCCCCAACCATGATTTGTACCTTCAAAACCAAATTAAACTTCTTCATGCTTCAACTGCTAAATGGAGCTAGTGCTGCCAAATCATCTTTGAACCATGTCTGGAGGCTGAAGGATGAAAAGTATTGATATTATTAATAATGACTGATAGCCATGGACATTACAGGGGATTTGTCTTCACTAACTTATGACAGAGTTATAATTCTCTTGAGGCAATTACAGACTTCTATTTACCACATAGTGTTGTGGCTTGGGGGAACATTAATTTACAGAAAGATGAGAGCATTGTGAGGCAAAATAATTTTCAGTATGTGGAAAATAAACCTCTCCACCACATTTGATAATAAGCCTGTGACCCAAATGCTGATTAGGTCACATTAAAAAAGGGGAGTGTTATCACTGAAGAGTCAAACTGAGAATTCCTGAAAAGTTAGGCGTCTCTACAGAAATGAAGAGAATTGTAGTCATTTTACCAGGACAGAATTTGGCTTTGTAATTTTGCTTCTGAAAATAGGGTTACCATGCACAGCAGTTCTTGACCACTCACATCAACACATCTTTTTTTTGTTTGTTTGTAAATGCATTGATTTTTAACAGTAGCAGTTTATTGTTCTTAAGGTCTAAGGATACAAACAAAGCAAGATCTCAAAAGGAGAGAGAATATTTTTTTATTAAAACTGGAAGAGTTGGAAAATGTAGTCAAGGCTTTGGTCATAAACACACTCCTTCAAATCCACAATAAGGAATAAGGACTATTGAGAAAGAAAAGTATAAAGTTTCTGTTTGATTGGGTTTACAATACTGTACAATTTAGAACATTACTAGAAGCTCTGGCTTACAATTGAATATAGTGAATCTCTTGTACATTGCCTTAGATTTCTGTTTTGAATTCATATTAGAGTTTGTGTTGAAAGTAAAAGCTCTAATAACTAGAAAATAAACCAAAATAATCAGATATGAACTTCAACAATATGAACCTGTTATACTGAGTATAAGTGCCTGTTTAAAGGGATTTCTGTTCATCATTCTTTGTAATTCAGTGTGATATTGTATTCCATCACCAGCAGCTTAATTTATTTCTTTCACCATCTGTTCTTTTTTTTTTCTTCTTCCATGCCAAAAAATCAATAGCACTCAATGAGCAAAACGAAGCTATTCTGTAATTCAACGAAACTGGTTTTATGCTGTTGTTATTCAGAATATATTGGCTTATTTCTTACACTGGTTTTGTTTAGCTAACCAACCCTTTTGTTTTCTAAACCTGTAAAATTTGAAACAGTAAATACTGTGTGTGAGCTGCTAGTACCAGCGCTTTTGTGGCTGTTACTTCATGAGACATATATCAGGCCAGTTGGTTTTTAATTATAGGCAATAGCTAAAGCCTAATAATAAGTGTGGGTACCCTTGCCACAACTCTATCCGGCTCATCCCTTATACAGAGCAGGCTGAGCCACTTGCATAAACAGACCAGTAGTCAAAGCACTTTCCATGCCAAGCGGTATTAATCTAGCGATATCTCGAAATGTCCTTGTGTGTTCCCTGAACCGCCAAAATAATTATGTAAGTTTTGTGAGCTCCTAGAACTACAACTGTGCTCTCATTAACACCTCCTGTCCCTGTGGAGTTATAAATATATATGAGTCTTCAGAATACAAAGTTTTAGATCAGAGCACTTTGCTGAATACAGGACCAAATGAAAACTAAAATCAGTAACGCAGAAACTCTCTTCGGGGTCTGAAATAGAGAAGTAGTAAGGACCACATGTGCTTGTTCATCAAGGTGATGTCCATCCATCTGTGACAGGCTTACATAGAAAGCCTCATGCCATGTATTGTGAAGAAATGGTGGTAAATGAGAGGGTTTAGAAACCTCACACTGGAGCTTCAAAACTGTGATCAGTCTTCTGGCCTAAACTGGAATAAGTTGGACATAGGTAATTTAGCCATTGAAGTGCCATGACCCACAAAGCACTGTAGTATTTAGGCTCAGTTTGACAGTTGATTTTTAAGGCTAGATATCCTATGATCTTAAACTTGTTGCTTCTTCTGTGTAACATGATGTCACCGAATTTCACATCATAGTGTCAGTAAGTCCATATTTTCAGCTGAGTAGTTCTAAATGACATGCAAAAGATGGAGTATATGATTAGCCAAAAAATGCCGTGGCAAAACTCTCATAGTTCTTATTAGATTAGACTCACACTTTTCTGTATAAGAAAGGCTAATAAAATATATTTTACTATGGAAAATATAGCTAGCTGCACAGAATTCCTTTCCACATGCACTTATAATTTAATACAATTCTTTTTTTCTACTAAATACTATTACTATAATGCCAGGAATTATGTTGGATTTCAGGTTCATATCCCAACTGTACAATTCAGGATATGCTTCAGACCTGTTTATTCAAATAATTTTATTCAGACTGTGGCTAAAATAAACAGAGAAGCAATTTGAAGAAACTCGACGGAGGTTTTTCTGAAAGTCTAGTAGACATAATGATTAATATTTCCAGGAAGGCTGATGATTAGAGAAAATAATGGTATAGAGAAGAGCTTTCAGAAAAGAAGAAGAAAAAAGATGGAAAAGAGCTCTTACTGAAAATTGCTGGTAACCTAAACCACCTGCAAAAATACAGTATTTGCAATAGAAGACCTTAAAGTTGAAACAGAAGTGAAAATAATACAATTATTAAATTAAGGATAATTGACAGATAAAATAAAGTGATTGATAAATGGCAATAGTGTGCTTGCTGTTTTTCCTCTCTGATTTCAAACAGAACATGATATTCATTAAGGATTCATTCAAACGGATGTGATGAAAGACAGAAAACTAGCAGGAAAAAATATATCATGGCTTTACACAGTTATCATTATAAGATGTAGCTCTTTGTCAGTTACCAATTCATCAGCACTGAGAGTGCTTGCCTTCAGTACCTAACAACATCCTCATGCTAAGAGTGCTCTTTTCTCTTGAAGTCTCATTTATCTTCCTACACAGGTCATTAAAGTTTGAACCTGCTTGCTTGAAGTTGTGTCTATGGTTGCCACTTTCTCTGCATCCACCCCCACGCTGTTCTTGTGCTCCTGAGATCTCTTTATTTCAACAACAGCAGCAGCAGCAAGAGTACTGGAGTTTTTGCTGGTAGAAAACTGAGGAAAGATTTTGGTTTAGTTTCATCTGAGTTTCTAATTTTAACAAGTTGCAATAGTTTTCCCTAAGCTACAAGGTCTCGCTTTTAGTGGGACTTGGTAAGTCTTAGAGCGTCTGCTCTCAGCTACATAACACATAGTACACATACATTGCCATTATTTGGATATTTTTCCTTGCTTTGCTGTTCACTGGTTCTGTTTTAGGTGCCTGTGTGCCATGACAGAACACCCTAATTCATCGTTGTGCTTGTGCCTTCCTACTTGAGGAAAGAAGTTTACCCTGTGGACTGCTGTAACAATGGTGGGATATATAAAAAAAAAGGTTTGAATTTCTATGCGAAAACTACATGAGTTGTTAAAATGAGAATATAAGTAACTGCATGGGAAACTGGATATCAGAGATGTCCATATGCTCCTGAGCTTTTGGCTTTCTCCTTATTGACGGTGAGAGGGGTGTCAGTTATTACAGAATCACAGAGTAATTTAGGTTGTAAGGGACTTCTGAAAGTCACCTAATTTAACATCGAACCCCTGCCTCAAGCAAGGCTGACTAAATCAGGTTGCTCAGGGCTCTGTCCAGACAACTCTTGAGTGTCTTCAGGTTGGAAATTCTACAGCCTGTCTGGGCCTCTCTGCCCGTGTTTGGCCACTTTCACGCTGAAGAAGTTTGTCCTGATTTCTGGTCAAGATTTGCTGTGGTGCCTCTTGTCCTGTCACTGCGCACCTCAAGGAGAGTGTTTTCTCGGCGTCCCGCCCCGCCCGCCCCCCCACCGCCGCCGGAGCGGGGCAGGACGCGGAGCTGCAGCGCCCGGTGCGCGGTGCCGAGGGGTCGGTTCCCGCCCGCCATCGCCTGCGGCGGGAGGAGCTCGTGGGCAGCGCCGCCCGCCCCGCCCGCCCCTGCCGCTGCGCCCCGACCGGCCGGGGGGGCTCGGCTCGGCCCGGCTGCGCTCGGCTGGACTCGTTCCGGCTCGGCTGCGCTCGGCTAAGCTCGGGTCGTTTCGGCTCGGCTCGGCTGCTCTGGGCTCGGCTTGACGGGGCTCGGATCGCCCGGCTCGACACCACTCGGCGGGACTCGGCTAAGCTCGGGTCTTTTCGGCTCCGCTCCGATCCGCTCGTCTCGGCTGGGCTCGGCTGGGCTCGGCTCCGCTGGACTCCGCTCGGCTCGGATCGGCGGGACTCGGCGGGACTCGCGGGACTCGGCGGGGCGGGTCTGGGCCGGGCCCGGTGCCGGTGCCGCAGCCCCCGCGCAGGCGAACCGGCCCGGGCGCTGCCCACGCAGGAGCTCTCCTCGGGCGGGTCCCGGGACACCCCTGCCGAGCTCCGCCGAACCCCCCTCGCTGGGCGGCAGCCGGCGGGACCGAGAGACCCCGGCGGGCGCAGGGCAGAGGCGCGGCGGTCCCGCCCCTCCCCGCCCCTCCCCGCCCCTCCCGGGACAGAGGGGTCCGCAGCGGCTGTCCCGGGGCTGCTGCCCCACGCCCACCCGTGCGGCGGCACCGAAGCGGGTGGAAGAGGACCCCGGCTGCCGACCCCACACGCGCCCCCCCGCAGGAGCTCCCGGGCCGAGGGGGCCCTGGCCGGGGACGCCCGGCGGGCTCCAGCCCCGGGACGCGGAGCAGCTCCCCCGGGAGACGGTGCCGCCGCCGCCGCCGAGCCCCGCTGCGGGGAGCGGGGTGGGGAGCGTGCCGCCGGCGACCCCCCACGTCCCGGGTGGGCAGCGCGCGCGCGCACCCGCGTGTGCATTTGCTTTTCCTCCTTTCGCAGCAGTTTGGAATAACGGGGCGGGGGGGGACGGAGCCGGGGCGGGGGGGCGGGCGCGGCCGGGGTGCAATTTCTCCTTAATAATGTCATAGTCCCGATTCTTTGCAGTAAAACACATTATCATTAAATTGCCATGACGGCTCTGCTCCGCTCTCAATTGTTTATTGCATCGGGATTTCAAGCGGAAAAAGTCTCCAACTCCAATCATCAAGAAAAAGCACCAAAAAAGGCAAAGTGTCCATTGGAAATGCTGAGAAACCCTTCAGTAACTCCTGAATATATTCCCTGTTTTCACTGTGAGACTCCAGCTCTGAAGGGGGGAAGCAGAATACAGAGATCCGGTAATACCACACTATACCATCTTTAATTCGCGAGAGCGAAGCGTAATACGCAGCAAGCTGCAAATACAGTGCTCTTCACTTACAGTAGCTGAAAGCATTTCATTCCCTTTTTTTCCGATCCATTGCTGGGTTGGGGTTGGCTTTCCCCCCCCACCTTTGAGCTGTGTTAAACAACTTGGCTTACCTGGAGGTGCACGGCGCTTGTGTTCTAGCTTGTGCTGCGGGTTCTTCCTGCAAAGAAGAAAACAGTAAAAGCTCAGCTCGCCACCGTGCTCCACACTTCACAAGCGCTGAACTCCTCGGTGTTCTATGGATGATTTCCGTTTCTTTTTAAAATTAAATTCTGTGACCAGTGCCTGACCACAGTCTCTCAGCTCAGGGTGGAATGGAGGGGGGGAAAAAAACCACCAGATTAAAGGAGAGTTCCTAAAGAAGAGAGTAAGAGTTCCTGCACACGAGTGCCTGGATAACAAGGGATCTAGTCGCTGGGATCAACCTCTGGTGAAGCTCGGACTGAGATCCAGTTCGGACTAAGAATGATCCCACTCTGTACTGGGAGGGGGCCAGGGGATCCAGTTTGGACTGGGACAGGGCCCAGTCTGTCCTGGGAGGGGTCCAGGGAATCCAGTTTGGACTGGGAATGATCTCACTCTGTACTGGGAGGGTGACAGGGGATCCAGTTTGGACTGGGACAGGGCCCAGTCTGTCCTGGGAGCGGGTCAAGGAATCCAGTTTGGACTGGGAATGATCCCAGTCTGTCCTGGGAAGGGGCCAGGGGCTCCAGTTAGGACTGGGACAGGTCCCAGTCTGTCCTGGGAGGGGGCCAGGGGATCCATTTTGGACTGGGAATGATCCCAGTCTGTCCTGGGAGGGGGCCAGGGGATCCAGTTTGGAATGTCAGTGATCAAAGTCTGTACTGGGAGGGGGGCAAGGGATCCAGTTTGGACTGGAACAGGGCCCAGTCTGTCCTGGGAGGGGGCCAGGGGATCAAGTTTGGACTGGGACAGGGCCCAGTCTGTCCTGGGAGGGGGCCAGGGGATCCAGTTTGGACTGAGACAGGGCCCAGTTTGGACTGGGAGAGGGCCCATTCTGTCCTGGGAGCGGGTCACAGAATCCAGTTTGGACTGGGAATGATCCCAGTCTGTCCTGGGAGGGGGCCAGGGGATCCAGTTAGGAATGAGAATGATCCCAGTGTGTCCTGGGTGGGTGCCAGGGGATCCAGTTTGGACTGGGAATGATGCCAGTTTGTCCTGGGAGGGGGTCAGGCGATCCAGTTTGGACTGGGAATGATCCCACTCTGTCCTGGGACGGTACAGGGCATCCAGTTTGGACTGGGACAGGGCCCAGTCTGTCCTGGGACGGGACCAGGGGCTCCAGTTTGGACTGGGAATGATCCCAGTCTGTCCTGGAAGGGGACCAGGGCATCCAGTTTGGACTGGGAACGATCCCAGGATGTCCTGGGAGGGGGCCAGGGGATCCAGTTTGGACTGGGACAGGGCCCAGTCTGTCCTGGGAGGGTGCCAGGGGATCCAGTTTGGACAGGGACAGGGCGCAGTCTGCCCTGGGAGGTGGCCAGGGGATCCAGTTGGAACTCGGAATGATTGCCGTCTGTACTGGGAGGGGGCCAAGGGATCCAGTTTCGAATGGCAATGATCCCAGTCTGTACTGGGAGGGGGCCAGGGGATCCAGTTTCAAATGGGAATGATCCCCGTCTGTCCTGGGATAGGGGCCAGGTGATCCAGTTTAGACTGGGAATGATCCCAGTCTGTCCTGGGAGGGGCCAGGGGATCCAGTTTGGACTGGGACAGGGCCCAGTCTGTCCTGGGAGGGGGCCAGGGGCTCCAGTTTGGACTGGGACAGGGCCCATTCTGTCCTGGGAGGGGTCCAGGGAATCCAGTTTGGACTGGGAATGATCTCACTCTGTACTGGGAGGGGCCAGGGGATCCAGTTTGGACTGGGACAGGGCCCAGTCTGTCCTGGGAGGGGGCCAGGGGGTCTAGTTTGGAATGTCAATGATCCCAGTCTTGGGAGGGGCCAGGGCATCCAGTTTGGACTGGGAATGATCACACTCTGTCCTGGGAGAGGGCCAGGGGCTCCAGTTTTGACTTGGACAGGGCCCAGTCTGTCCTTGGAGAGGGCCCGGGCATCCAGTTTGGACTGGGACAGGGCCCAGTCTGTCCTGGGAGGGGGCCAGGCGATCCAGTTTGGACTGGGAATGATCTGTGTCTGTCCTGGGAGGGGGGCAGGGGATCCAGTTTGGTCTGGGAATGATCCCAGTCTGTCCTGGGAGGGGGCCAGGGGATCCAGTTTGAACTGGGAATGATCCCAGTCTGTCCTGGGAGGGGGCCAGGGGATCCAGTTTGGACTGGGAATGATCCCAGTCTGTCCTGGGAGGGGGCCAGGGGATCCAGTTTGAACTGGGAATGATCCCAGTCTGTCCTGGGAGGGTGCCAAGGGATCCAGTTTGAACTGGGAATGATCCCAGTCTGTCCTGGGAGGGGGCCTAGGCTCGAGGCCTTGTAACTGTCCTGTGCTCTCACTGACTCACTTACTCTGAATCTTTGAGAACTGAGTGGCTTTTGGTTGTACAGTATTTGAACAAATATTACTGCCTAAGACTAGATTAGTCTGAGAAGCTGTGCTTACCTGAAACATTTCATTAAAGAGTTTAAAAACCCCTTTGCTTCCTGCCTGATGAAGAATGTCTGCTTTTGCTTTTTTATCAAAGTCTTTCTAAATACTTCACCGTTTTCCATGGGAGATCATAGTGACCGCTGCGGAAGAAAATGACTTGTTATGGCTGACCTGCAACTCTAAATGTACTCCTGGTAGAGGCCACTATGGTAGAGCACAAGTTAGAGCCGAACACTGAAGTGGATTTCTTGTCACTTTGTCACTTGCAGCTTCCTGCGCTACCATGGCCATTTACCACACTGCAGTGGTTACCAGCGGGGGCATCACCACAGAACAGTGGTGCACACCGCTCCTTTCTGAGGAAGGTTGATGTTGTGAACGTAGGGCAGCGATTTAACCACTTACTTCCATTGGTAAATTCGTATTTCTAGCAGAAATTCTTTTATTTCCTACAGTTAGGGAAAAAAATCCTCCCACCTTATACTCGTTACATAGGTAGTATAACTGAAAAAAATTTGCATCCTCCTGTTCATAAAGCTACTGTGAAAACTCAGTTCAGTTAACAGCACTTCTCAAATGCAATTTTTGTACACTTACTGTATGTATTTACAGTGGAATTCCTCTCGGAAAAGTGTGCAAGGTAAATATGCAGTAGAAGGCAACAGTGCTTTAATGAAGAGGAAAAGTTAATGTCTGGGGGAAGGAAAAGTGTGTAGGAAGAGGGGAGTCCCTGTGGTTCTTAGGTGCCGCTCAGAGCTTCGGTGAATACCTTCTCCATCTTCTGCTGTGTGGATGTTATTATCCCTGAATTCATGGGTTGTATGGATTTCCTGTCTTGTGACAGATGGGTGAAGGCAGCAAATTCTGTGCCTGAGCCTTAGTCCCTGTGCATACAGGTGTTGTAAATACTCTGATTTTCTAAAATAATCAAAATATGATCATATAGAAAGGTTAAATTTGATTAATAAATAAAATAATAAAATACAAAGGCATAAGTTAGGATGGTTAAGTTTGAAACAATAACCATAGGAACCTCACCAGGGAGTCGCTGTTCCATACCAAGGAACTAACAGTAATGAGATGCAACGATGAAGAATTGAATAGAAAAGTTTCGTTTGAGTCCTGTGACAATATGACCTGATATGCATCAGTGATGCTGCTTGGAAAATTCCTTACCTTTCCCACCTTGATTCAAATATCAAGAATGCCAATCAATAAATATTAATAGAACTAACCATTGATTGTTTTAAGGATGGATATTGGTAGAATAGTATAATCCAGAGAGCGATTAATAAAAATTAAATTATATATATTCTGTATGAAGGTAACTAGGTATGAATTATCTGTGATTTAATCATAAACTAACTGTTGAACAATGTAGCATTGTGAATAGGTAGGATTTGCTTGTCAAGAGAAGGATAAGTTATAGGCCTGGTCAGTAAACCGAGGAAAACTTAGAAAGATTCCAAGAATGGGATTTTACAACCAAGCTCAGCATGCACAAAGATTGGGTTCAACTAAAGGACACCATGAGGAAGACTATGGACGACCACCAGAGGACCTTAGACGACCACCTGTGTACCTGAAGGCGCATGCCTCACGAGCATTTACATATATTAATGAGTTCTCAGAAATTGTATGAATATGTTAATTGTTTCTTGGAAATGTGATGAATATGTATACTTTGATTGTATATAACTTTTGTAGCAGAGAAACTAAGCACGCACACAAGGTGGAGCGATCCCCTGTGCGTCCAGCGCTGCAATAAAGAAGTGTCTGCTCAGCTACGTACATTGTGTAGGTGAGTTTTTATATTACAGATTTGTAACACAGGGAACAGTGAAGTTGTAAAAGAATGGGAAGGGGTGGGGGGAGCTATCGGCCTAGATCATCTCTGCCTAGAAAACCAGAAATTTTAACTAAGTCATAAGTAGGTTCTGACACAAGTTTTGTTTAAAAGAGAAGTAACTGAGCAAGCAAGACAGTAAGAATTACCTTCTTTGTAAGGTGTTGATGAAAGGTTGGGTGGAGCCAGACAAACTCCACTATTTCATCTGTTGGATAGCATTGCCCTCATCTGACCTAGGCACAGATCTCAAGTTTGGGACACGGAGAATTTGTGGTTTGATGGTCACAGTGACATCTCATTGGGCACACGGAGACTGCATGCCTCTCGGCCGGGTTAAACGAGGCCTTCTGGACTTCTGTTAAATGCCAGGAAGACTGATACTCTCCTGGCAGTGCAGAAATGAGAAGCTGCAAGCTTCTGGAAGATTGCATTGGGTTAAAGATGAGGTCACTTGCATCTTTAGTGCAGCGTGGATGCGGCAGAGCGGGTGGCCTGCGTGTCACAGACCGGCTGGAGCCTTTTTCTCTGGCTGAGTGCTTACGCTTGGAGCTGAAATGAGGTGTTCTCCGGGTCCTGATGGTTCCTTATGCCCTGACACAGTGCCCCCTCCAGCTCTGCCTCTGCCTGATAGCTCAGCTGAGTCGGTCTATTTTGTATAGCTTTGCTACAAGAAAACACTCACACATGTTTAATATTTTTAACATGCTTTACTGAACTTGTAATTATAAAGGCAATTTACAATAAAGCAATTAAATAAACAATAAGTTAAAACACCATACATTTATACAAAGTATTTCAAAGGGCTCAAATGACTATCAGGTTCCAACTCATTAAGCCTTTAAAACAACATCAATCTTCAAAGTGTATCCACACCTATACTTAGCATTGTAACATGTTTGAAGACTCCCATCAACGATTAAGAGCACTGCACGAGACAGGCATGAATGATGTGCTTGAAGCTTCCTGGGAAATATGGGTTTTACCTCTAAATTGAATTCACTCTTTGGACAACAAATTGTAAACACTAGCAGCCTTTCTGGAGTACATGAGTGATACCCTTAGTGGGAACCAGTCTCCACGTCCCTCACTTAACACTGTAGTTTCACAAATGTTTCAGGTTAGTGCTGCCTAAAGACATACCCCACCTTTCTCCAGCCATCTGTTCCCATGCACATCTCGTGCTACCCTTGAGCCAGTGCAAAGCACTTGTACGTTTGCTCAGTGAACCGGCCAGGGAAACTGATTGAGCTTCAAGCTAATTCAGCAAAGAAACATGGCAGAGCGCTAGCTGTAATTCTCCTTGATTTCCCTGGTCATGTTCGCTGTGCAGATGTGCTGGCACCAGAAAGACATCAGCACAGGGGAGAGACACAGTGCCTGGGAGCAGGAAGACTATTTCTGTAGGCAGCAGTACTGTTAAAAACACCAGTTAAAACCATCTTGTGGAACTACAGGGTTCAGCTTTTTCATTTTGAAACAAGAAACGTGTTTTCGAAACAATTTATAATGCCGATCAAATAGTCAGGAGCAAAATAGTGGACTATCAGAATAGACAATAACTTTTTATGATCTCTCTCACCCCTCTTTCTCTCTGCCTCAGCCAGCCGGTGCCCAGGGGTGGAGCGGACTTCAGGTTTTCATCTCGAAGGGTGTATGGTGCAAAGAGTGCAGGGCCACCAGGCCGCAAACACAAAGCAATGCTCCAATACTGTAAATGGGATCTGTTCCTCCTCTCCGAGTACGGAAAGCCCACAGGATAGTTGGTACAACAGGGGCTGCTACAGTATCTCTTCTTTATTCCTGTCTTGACATACCCAAAGGCTTCATCGTCATGAGGTTCTGCAAAATCACGTTCCTTCATAAAATGGTTTTCCTTAACTCCGTGCTCCACCTTCCTGCATGGAGACTCCATAGGTGACAAAAGGATGGCAGAGTTTGGATGACTTGGAGTTAAGTCCACTATGATACCAGAGTCACTGAACCTTCCAGGAGAAAATTCACCCAGTTCCTTCAGTGAAGACGGTGGGCTTAGAGGACAGGCATCTTGAGCTCTGAAGATGTTTTGAATGAGCTGCTCCACATCTAGGCTAGATGCCACCATGTCAGTCTGGATGGCCTGCTCCACCATCACATGGCTGACTTTCTCCTCCTCCCGGGAAGAAGCCACCTCCTCCAGAGCTTGGTCCTCTGTGGTGAGGCTGTCTGGCATTGTGGTACACAACACCAACGGCTTCCCCTCTGAGTCACACCTGTACTCCAGGCACTGCTCATCTCTCACAGAGCTGCTCTGAGCCATCTCCATGCTCTGCAGCAAAGATTCCAGTTTCTTGTTTTCAATGCTAATGTCTATGAAGTATTGCTGCATTTTTTTGTCTTTCTCAGCCAAGCTGTTTTTCATGCTTTCAATAACCTGCTTGAGTTGTTTAACTTCCCTTCTTGCTTCCAAGGCGGCCAGCTCTGCCTCCACACGATGACACTCTTCCTCAACCCAGTCTTCCTTCATCCGTCCCAGCTGAGCTTTGAGTTCTTCTATTTCTGTTTCCCTGTAGCAAAATAAAAAAGTTATAAAGCTTCTGCTGACCGGTCAGTTAAAGAGTCAACGTGAGGCTCCACTGCACTGGGATGGCTATGCTGCGGAGATGCTCCAAGAAAGAAGCAAGCTTTTCCATGCAGCACTTGCTGCTGCCTTGAACGGAGCTGGCAGAGATGTCAGTCGGCTGCCCAGACACGCCAGCTGATTGCTAACTAGAGTCACCGACCTCGCCACACAGCCAGCAGCCTTGTGGACTGTGCTCTGATCCTGGACATTCTGAGGTGCAAGTGCTGGCTCTAGGTAAGGTCCAACCAGTGCAGCGCTTAACATCTCACCTACTGCCTCACCCTGGAGGAAATGGAAAGCTGGAGGCTGGAAAGCTGCCCGGCAGAAAAGGACCTGGGGCTGTTGATTGACAGCCGGCTGAAGATGAGCCAGCAATGTGCCCAGGTTGCCAAGGTGTCCAACAGCATCCTGGCCTGTATCAGAAATGGTGTGGCCAGCAGGAGCAGGGAGGTGATCGTGCCTCTGTACTCGGCGCTGGTGAGGCCGCACCTCGAATGATGTGTTCGGTTTTGGGCCCCTCACTACAAGAAAGACATTGAGGTGCTGGAGCATGTCCAGAGGAGGAAGGGCAAGGAAGCTGGTGAGGGGTCTGGAACACAAGTCTGATGAGGAGCGGCTGAGGGAACTGGGGATGTTCAGTCTGGAGAAGAGGAGGCTGTGGGGAGACCTCATCACTCTCTACAGCTACCTGAAAGGGGGTTGCGAAGAGGTGGGTGTTGGTCTCTTCTCCCAGGTGACTAGTGACAGGACAAGAGGAAATGGCCTCATGTTGTGCCAGGGGAGGTTCAGGTTGGATATTAGGAAAAACTTCTATACTGAGAAAGTGGTGAAGCATTGGGACAGGCTGCCCAGGGAGGTGGTGGAGTCACCATCGCTGGAGGTGTTCAAGGAATGTGTGGACGTGGCATTGTGGGACACGGTTTAGTGGGCATGGTGGTGTGGGGTTGATGGTTTGCCTAGCTTATCTCACAGGTCATTTCCAACCTTAATGATTCTGTGATTCTGTGAAATGAGGAACTGCTGCCTGGATGCGTCCCCTGTGCCTGCCAGCAGCTCGTCACGTACAGCCAGAGCCAACACTGGCCTCAGACAGCAGGAGGGCTCGGGGCTGCAGGCATCTGGCTTGCTTCGCACCCACCCAGCCCAGCGTGGAGCCAGAGGCTGCTGCCTTGACTTGCAAGCAAGTGGGGAGAGGGGGCCCTTACTGAGATCCAGCCCTCCCAGATGCAGAGGTCGGGCTATCCCGAGCTGGTCCAAGGGGTCCCTGGGACTCTGCCTTGGGGCTCCACTCAAACACCCCTTTGTGCCCGCTTGGGCTGTGTGTGCTGGAGAGCCAGCTCTCAGAGTGCAGCTTTAGTAAAAGAGATGACAGAGATGACGTCTGTTGCTGTGGAATGCACATTGTCGCTTTTTTGCTCAGCATCCATACAAAGGGCTCTTGCGAAAAATTCAGTATCTAAGCGACAAAACCACAAGCGGGCACACTGGTTGGTGTAAGAGCTTTTCTTTCATTAGGGGAGAAGGGGGACAGCTGTAGTCATCTTTCACTGAATCAAGCAGAACAGGAGACTAAGGCAATAACATGCTTGCAAGTCGAAACTCTTATGTAGAAAAGGTCTCAATGCTAAATCAGACTGGTAAAAAATGACCCTTTAAAAATATTCTGCTAGGGAAGTTCAGAAAAGGGAAAAGAGGCAGCCATATTCATAACTAAACTGCATGGTACGTATTCACGGAGCACGCTATGAAACCTGAAATACCTGAAACGAACCTAATCAGATTGATCATATTTCAAATTTCTTAATGAAGACTTTATGTGGTCCAGAAATGAGTAAAAACATTCAGGATTCCCACCCCTAAATGCTCCTGAATTAGTCTTTCTAATTCTGATTTCTGAAGTGAAATATACCTTTCTTTAAGTTTGCTCTCAGATTCCTTCAGCTTTGTTTTCGAATGCCGCACTGTAAGTTCCTTCTGCTGCAGAGGAGTCAAGCACTGCTCTGGATTTTCTGGCTTCACACTGTGATTGTCACCACAAGAAATGGTGACAAGAAAAGAAAAATGAAACCATCACATAACATCACTCCTACAGTTCTTAAGTCCTGGCAAAAAGAAAAACATCCCATACACTAATACAAAGCTTGACTCATTTGGGGCTCCTCACCGCCTGCACAAGTGACTCCCTCCGGCAAATCAAAGTACTTGAGGAAATGGCTGATTTGTGGCTATGTGCAAAATTTGGTATTTGTTATACTTGTCTTCAGTGCAGGGAGACACTTAACTTTAAAACACGCAGCCAACCCCTCACCCTAAACAGGTGGTGTGCCCAAGGGCAGGCAGCCGGGCCACCGGCAAAGGCACCCAGCTGCAGACACGGTCAGGTGAGGTAGTGTAGGGACTGCGTTCAGCTCCACATGTGAGGTAGGAAGCTGAGCACCCTGAAACCTAGATTCATCCTGTCTGGCTTTAGGTGCATATCTGACATGCTTGGCTGTTGAGTCGCCTGAGAGAGAGAGAGAGAGAGAGAGGGCAACAGCAGCAGCGTGGTGGCAATTTCTTCTCTGCAATACGTGTTGCATGCTCTGACAGGTATCTGTTTTCTTTCCTGTACGGGAAACTGCACAGAGAGGTGCCTAAGGCTGGGCAGGGTGAATTTTCACCTGAGTGTATCATATTTTCTATACTACCCCATCCAAGACTCTCCAAAGCGAAAGGACCCTTATACAAAAGAACCAGTAAATCCACATGGGAATTGATGCCATGAAACCACATGAAGGAGCCTGCCTTGGAGTGAAAAACAACTATAAGGGGCTTTGACTAAAAGTAACCTTGAATTTTACAGTGCTGAAACAATAAAGCTTTTACAGGGGATGGAGCACCCTGTTGACTGGCGAGCCACCAATATGAGGAGTCACACCTATGCTGAGGAGCAAGTTGACCTGCACGGCAACCCAGACAGCCAATGCCACATTACCGTGCAGAGACGGTAAGTCAGTGCGCTGAACACTGGCATGCTGAAATAAAGACTTGCCTCATCACTGAGCTGCTGTCGCTTCCTTTGCATGAGCCTGGCTTGCTCCTGCTGGCTGAAGAAGCCCCGTAATTCTGGTGGACGTTAGCAGGACACAGCTGGCTTTTGCCCAGTCTTGTCAAAGGGTCCTTTTCACGAGAAGCAGGTGGGCTGGCTCTGGACTTGTAGGATAAGGATCCATTATTCCGACCATAAGGGCCACGACTGCAGGGGAAGCAACACGGTTAAGGCATATTGGATTATCCTCATCACGCAACCCATTATGTGTCTTATTTTACACACAAAGTTGTCTAAACACTAAAACAGACAGGTAACTGTGAGTGGCCGTGAAGAAAGTCAGTCCCAAAGTCATCAGCCACTGCACGTTCTTTCACTGACTGTGGGGCACTCAGTCTGAATTACGTGATCTAGGAAAACCTCAGCCATTTTCACATTTCTCAGTGGATAGCACGATTCCCAGTGACTCCATCAGATCATCCACGTTCCCTGAACCTCTGACTCCATTAAGTAATGAGAGAACTGCAGCCTGGACTAGTGCCAAAAGAACCACACTTCAGCCTTTCCCAGCCAGGTCTGCATAGAGATGCCTGTCCACGGAGGTCTGCTGTAAGACTGCTTTCAAGCTCCTCAGCAAGCGGCCTGAAGGATCACAGCGTGCAGTGAAAACAGATTTTGGTTGAGCCACTGTTCTTTCCTGCCTTTGGCATACCGGCTGCTTCAGCTGCCATTGTCAGCTATTCACTTGCTTAGATATAGTTTGAAACCCACTGTGAGCAGTCTGAAAGAGTATTAAAAAAGCACAGCCTTTTCTTTCTTCCTTCCAGTTTCCCCTCATACATATCTACCTTTCTTTTCCCACTCTTTACTAAATAATCGGACTGTCAACTGTGTGCTTGACAGCAATTGGTATCTGCATTGCCTGACAGCCGCCAAAGGGCTGGGGTGCTCTGAGGACAGCTTCTCGAGGGGCATTCCTCACTTGCTTTGCCTTCTGCCCTACTACGCTGCTAACTTCGTCCTCTCATGCCAGTTGTTCTTCTAAACTGTAACGGAAGGGCTGGTTTCAAAAAAATATGGTAAAAGGCAAATCCAGTCAGCAAAAGAGAAACCTTAAGCATAAAAATTGAAATACCACAGAATTATGAAGCAAGCTCTCTTCTCAAAACCATCTGACTTGGTTTCCTCCCTTGTCCGAAAATGGAACCGTTTATAAGGAACAGGTGGTTGAGTGGCTGCCGCAGACCTTCATCGCACTGCTGCTGTTTGGGTCATTTTATAACCATTTCACAATGAAGTGCAAGACTGTGGCTTGTGACAACGTGGAAACGTTTCACAGCGACTTAAGCCAAACAGTTAAAAGAGAACATATTGCAAAGGAGACATCTCTTTCCACTCGGTACAGTACAGCATCAACTCTTGTGTGAGGCAGAATTTGCCCAGACTGTGCGTAACACAGCCACGCATTTGAAGGAGCATTCTTACAGAGGACTTCTGTCCAATTAAGTAGGTCAGTATGCTCTAACGTAAAGTTACATTTAAATGCACAATAATCTATGAAATGATACATCATCTTACTGCAAGTAAGGTGATTTTAGGGCTTCATATTATATCTAGTATTGCTTTTTCCCCCAGCCAGTACCTTTACTTATTAGGTTTAACCTAGAGAGCACTTCAGTAACATTTATTTTTCCAACAGTCTCATGACACAGACAGGAAACTGCTCATTAAGCATCATTCTGCCAACCTCTGTACACTGGGGCAAGCTGCAACCTTGGAGACGTGTGTGCCTTAAGCACAGGGCTATCCCACTGCCAGTCCCAGCCTGCCTGCCAGCTCTTCCACAAAGGGCAGGAAACCAGTCCTGTCAGTTTGAACTCTTTGGTTTTGGTCTCCAAACACAGCATTTGTATTTTTTTTTTCTTCTTTCTCATATCACAGGTCTCATCAACATAAGTACTGCCCAAGAGCACAGCATCACCCAAATTGTTTTAAAACTCACAATACTGCTATTGTCTGTATTAGTTGCAAGACCTTACAGAGTAGTCTACCTCTGCACTAGTGACACCTGCACTATTCACGAAAGATTGCTTTGCTTACTTGAGAGAAAAAGAAGATCTTTTGCTTCCAGCAGCAGACACGTGGACTTCAGGCGCTGAAATACCGCCCATGCTGCTTGAAGAGCTGAAATCGGCTTCACTCCCTGGCAAGGAAAAGGGAAGAGTAAAAACATGATGATAACTCAAAGTCTGTTTTCAAAATAACAATGAATCCCAAGCATCCTTCCTTTGTCCGTCCTGTGTGCATTTTAGAAGTCGCATGAATTTTCAAACATCCCTGAGGACAAGCGCTGGGCTTGTTCCAGATTTTCAACGTGTCTTCAGAACCGGCACTTCAACAAGAGCAGAAAAAACATTTGAACACAAAACCCTCATGCTACAGAAGCCATTGTAGGACGCGGCCAGGAACATTTGTTGTGACAACCTGTTTGCTTTCTCACAGCCATCAGCACGTGAATGAGGCTGCTCACGTGGCTCCGTCAGAAGCCCAGTGATTCGGAACACACAATTGTGATGTCAAATGAGAACCAAAAATAGAGTGAAGGCATCTAAAACACAACCTCCCCAGGATTTAGATATCTAGGTACATAAATGCAAGTAAAATCCCAGTGTTTAAAGGGGCCAAATGTTCGAAATGCCACCACTATCTCTCTGCAAAGACCTGCTGAGGTCTTTATGGTCGAGCTTCCACTTTTGAGCCCAGTAACCACCGCTTACCCCATGCTCTTATACCACAGTGGAATCAAATAAGTGAGATTTGCATGACTAAGATAAAGACATTCGCTTCGCTTTCTATGCCTACACATAAATAGAGATACATAAACAGAAGGAACATATAGACATATGCACTCAATACTGCTCAAAAAGTGTTAAAAGGAATCACTCTGAGGGAAACAAATACTTTTAGGGAAGTAATTTGGCCACCAAAGAACAAAGGTCAGCGAACACTGAAGCTGTTTATGATTTGAAGTCAAACATGGCCAGAAAATGGAAAACCAGAGTTTTCTATTTTCTGTCTGAAATGATGCTTTCATTTTGAAAACTGTCAAATTTCTTTCTTCTTTTAAAAAGGGGTGAAAACATTAAAAAATCTCCCCAGTCATTCTAAAGATTTTAGGTTGAGTATCATCTCTGTTCAGTCTGAAACACAGGTTTTCTTTAATGTATTGATTTGGCAGCAAAGCCCCAAATCAGTTATTCCCATAGCTCCACTTTGAACATAACAGGGTGTCAGACAAAAAAAGAAATAGGGGATGTAAAGGAAAAGAGAACAGGGAATAATCTACCAATTCCTGAGTAAACATTGCTCAGAAAACAGTTCCAATCCCAGGATTCTCATTAAAAAGGCGTTAATAACCTGCAGGAATCCCAAAAAAGGTCAACAAAAATGGTAACACGATTACAGGGCACTGTTTAGGAAGGGAGATGATGGGAACTTGTGTGTTCTAAGATAAAAAGAAATACTGGCAACACAGGGAGGAGGAACACAGCTGGAAAACTGTAGAGAAACTGTAGAGAAAACCAGGTAACAGCAACACAGGATTCTGGCTGCAATGCATGTTATTTCATGAAAAATGACTTGAAATAAAATCTGATGGTTGGTGGGAGTTGTGCATAGTAAAATGTAGCTGGAGTAGGTTCAGAATACTTTAACCAGGGAATCAGAAAGCTATTTTAAACGTTGGCATAAATAATAAAGATTGTAATTTAAAAGCAGAGCACAAAAAAAATATCTCCCAAGGGAAGATTCATAACGGCCTCTTTCATATGCACAGTATTTCTTTCTGTGGAGGTGAAACGAGCTAAAAGTCACAGAAAACAGTCAGAAAGAGCAGAAAATTTGCTGCAGTAAATACCCAAATTGCAAAACATGTTCTAGCTTGACCTCACGCCTATTTAAAACAAATACTTAAGAGTGTGCAGTGTGTGTAGCATCGGCTTCTCTTTTTTGACTCATCTTCCAGACTGCTTGAATATACAAAAAAGAATTTTTTTGACTAAAGATAACAGCTATTGCCATCTTCCATACCTGCCTCAATTCTGACCTTGAAACCCCAGGGCCCTTCTTACGCCAGAACTCAGCCATCTTTTCCAGGTGCAGGAGCACGTCCCCACAATCCCCACGAGACCTGCATCTCTGCCAAAAGGCATGTGGAGCTAAAAGATGAATTGGCTGGCATGGGTCTCACCCTGTCCAGCAGCCCGGCGGCTCAGGCGCTCCCTGCAAAAGTCCCATCTCTGCATCCCCTACTCACTCAGCTTTGCAGTCAGAGCCGTGGCTTTCTCAGGGACCAAGCGCAAGGCTATGCTCGAGGTGTCAGGCATCCTGAGGCGAGAACCTCCCTTTAACGGTGGGCATCCCACTCTCTGTAAATCTGGAGCAGTATCGAGACAATTAACGGGCCAGAGAGAGAGAGAGAGAGAAAGGAGTTATGGTGTGCCTGCTGGGAACTCGGCTTCAAACCCCCAACAAAACAGTTACTGAATTCTACGAAGGGGAACAGCTTCCCTGGGAGCAGACTCCCCGCATCACCTCAGTCTACCCAGCAGACTGCTATTAGGGTGCCCTTCTTCTCTGTCCTCAAGTTCCCTTTACTGAATTAAGTAACAGGCATCTCCTTTTTTTTTTTTTTTTTTTTCCCCTTCTGTGAGGAAGGAGATAAGTACCTTACTGCAGAATATTTGTGCTCGACACACTGAATTGCAGGTGGCCTGTGCCACCAGCCCAGGGCTGAGCAGTTCATTATTTAGGACAGATGGGACTCAGGCTTTTGCCTTTTACTTGCCCATTCCTCCTTTGTAACTTGCTGACTTCTTTTTTGCATCCTCCATTTTCGCTGTGACGTCTGGGCGCTTGCTACAGCCTAAGAGTCTTCTGAACAAAAGGAGAGACGTGTCTTGAGAGGCCACAGCCCAACCACTAATTGTCTACATCTCCACTAAGCAACGGCAACCATCATTTTTTAGAAGGGGGTGGCTCATAAAATTTGCGACACAGAATTAAAAGATCACTTTTCTAGGCCACTTGAATTCAACAGAAACTTGTAGATTTGCATTCAAACATACAAAACACTTCAAAGCCAAAACTGTAAGTGCTACTTAGCTTATTCTCCTTTGAAAGAAATGCTTGGCTATTTGAACATGTTTTCCACATCAATTCAACTAAATTTGTTTAAATTCAAACTTTAAATCGAAGAACTATAAAAATCCAAACTAAAGAAAATAGCGCTATGCTAATAATTTTTATCTAACTCTTAAAGCATCTTTTGCTCAAAATATTTATATTCCGATTACATTCCAGAATTATCTCTCGGATGTTACAGAGCACCTTTTTCACTTCAGTGCAATTTAGTTAGCTTATGTTCTAAAAATACTTCATGCCTGCTGACTAACAAAATTCATGGTGCGAAATGAGATACAGAAATTTCCCTGTGCAATGCTAGGCGCCTTGGGCAGCGGTCCTCAGAAACAGGACAAACAGAGAGTGCCTAAGCTTATCAGGGATGAACAGAAGAGGAAAAGGCATCTAATTAGACCTACTTGAAAGATCCAAGCGTGATCTTCAAACACCAACTTTCTTCTGCAGCTGAATGTCCAAGACTGACTTTCCTTTCTGTTAAACAAAAAAAAACCAAAAACCCTAAACAAACAAAAAAGGAGAGATAAAAGAGACAGAGACGGTACTTGGCTTCCATAAGGGCTAACAGCAGAGCTGTCAGAGACCTGATGAGGACCACAGGAGACTGGGGTGGGATTCATCTGACTAAACATGAATGTCTCTAACGTAGACACCCGCGTCTGAGCCAACATCGGTCCCATTTTTAGACAACGGAGAGTTACTCAGTAGAACCAGTGAGTTCAAGGCACTGCTTACCTTATCCTAAAGTAAATGCTTACATATTTGGGCAGAAAGACCGCACACTAGAGTCACTGATTTTATTTGTTATATCTCCTTTAAAACAAAATAGGACCTCAGTCCACTTCTGCAGGCGGAGACAATTACAGCTACATTACAGATACACAGCTGAGGTCAGACAAATGACAGTCCATCTCTGCTCTATCCAATTTGGCTCAAGACCGTGAATGTACATCTCCCTCACCTCCCAAACAGCTCCCGTAACCCCCAGAAGAAGGGAAATGGCAGATTCACCTCTTAAAGCTGTTCCACTTAGGAAGTGGAAAGAGAGCCAGTCCCCACCCACAGCCCACAGCTCCTGAAGGTCATCTGAGGAGACCTGGAGATTCAAATGTCACCTCTTCTAAATCTCCAACACCGAGGGATTCATGCCAGAGAGAGGAGCTCCAGCGGGATCTACTGGCTGTGCCGGGTCCGTTGAGCCAACTGGGAGGGACCACTCACAAACTGCCACCGGAACCCAAACGTTCTGAAGCGTGCGGGGGAGGGCGGGGCTATGCAAATGACGGACCCCCAACAGCCGCATCCACCCCCCACCACCCACCAGACTTCACAGCGCTGGTGCCTTCCAGACCTCACAGCTCCAACTGCTACAGCACACCACACCTTCCCAGGGTGATGCCCCTCCATGCCCAACTCCAGGACGCAAGCTTTGAGGATAGCACGGGCTTGAACCCGGACATGGCGTCCTCGCTCCTGGAGGGCGAGATGTGCATGTTCATCTCCCTCTGAAAGAGGAAAAAATGACTTTAGAAACCCTCAACCCGACACGACAATAGCTTTAACTCATTTAAAGCAGACACAGAAGATGTTTCTATGAACTTCTGATCCTAGTATTTAGGAACAAAAATACAGGCTTTAGACAAGTATGATTAATTGAAGGAAATCACGCCAGATAATCTCAATGCCACTTTAAAGAGGATTTCATATTGAAGCAAGCTGGGAGGGGATTTTGTCAGCCAGGAATCCATCAGCAAGCACTTCAATCTTTAAGGGAACTGATTTTGGAACACTGAAGGGATATTTTTCATTATAAAACCATTTACTCCAAGCAGGAGAAGATCATCCACTGTACACTCGCACTCTGCTATTCACACACCCCTCCCTCCCCGCCCTTTTTTTTTTATTAATTAAAAACAAGTGCCACTAAGCAGTATTTCCGATGGAAGGCAAATGTGGGTAAGCCTTCCAGAAATACAGGCAGCTCAAAGCAATTGTCCTGTCCCACAGAGAGCATCCCAAAGGAAGACTGAGCTCCCCAACACGCCTTGCACAACTGCAACCCCTCCCCAGGAAGCCCAAAGAGAAACATGATGCTTTTGAAAAATCCCAGTCCTCCGCACTTGATGGTGTCAGAGCAAAAGTCTGGACAAGAACAAGAGCCCCACCTGAGGCTCAACAAAGCTGTATTTGATGCACAGTCTGGGAAAACCAGAGCCAGCAGATGAACTGAGAGCTTTTACAGAAGGCCTCAGACCTCCCAGCATCAGCGCTGAGAGCAGCTTCCATACGCCAAGCAGTGGGATGGAGAAACAGCTGGTCACGAGCAATGGGTCCTTCCCAAGGTCTCCAGGCAGCCTGCACCATAGAGGGTTGCTTAAGCAAGCCGTTTGTAAGAGACAAGGTCTAGGAGGAGGCTCTTCCATAAACGGCATTCTCAAGCCGAGATCCTCGAGAACACGACCTTGCTGCTCGCTCTCTTCCCCTACAGAGCCTGAAGGAGCTGCCTAACGGCTCAGGCAATCTCCATTTTCAAGAGAGGCAGAGTCCAGCAGTATGTAAGGCTGCCAGATCCAGAGACATCTCCCGTATGGATCCTTCCCCTGACATACAGGCCCATGCTGGCCAGTCTGGTACTTAAGGCTGGAGCTGAAGTGTTCTGGAAGGTCTGCACACACTGGGCACTGAAAAGCTCTGCTCAGTGCTACCAGATGATTTCTAGTCAAATTCAGCAACAGAAAGACAAACGGGGAGAGGCCACAGTCCCACGTGCAAAGGGAGCAGAGAACAAAACAAAAGATACCGGGGGCAATTCTGGAAGCAGCAACTGGCCGTCTGGCAGACTGTGCTGGTTTTGGCTGGGGTAGAGTTAACTTTCTTCATAGCAGCTAGTATGGGGCTGTGTTTTGGATTTGTGCTGGAAACAGTGTTGATAAAGCAGGGATGTTTTACTTACTGCTGAGCAGTGCTTACACAGAGTCAAGGCCTTTTCTGCTTCTCACCACCAGCGAGTAGGCTGGGGGTGCACAAGAAGTTGGGAGGGGACACAGCCGGGACAGCTGACCCCAACTGACCAAAGGGATATTCCATACCATATGACATCATGCTCAGCATATAAAGCTGGGGAAAGAAGAAGGAAGGGGGGGACATTTGGAGTAATGGCGTTTGTCTTCCCAAGTAACCGTTACGCGTGATGGAGCCCTGCTTTCCTGGAGATGGCTGAACACCTGCCTGCCGATGGGAAGTGGTGAATGAATTCCTTGTTTTGCTTTGCTTGCATGTGCGGCTTTTGCTTTACCTATTAAACTGTCTTTATCTCAACCCACGAGCTTTCTCACTTTTACTCTTCCGATTCTCTCCCCCATCCCACCTGGGGGGAGTGAGCGAGCGGCTGTGTGGTGCTTGGTTGCCAGATGGGCTTAAACCACGACACAGATGCATTTTTACCCTCACCTGGTTCAGATTTTGGGGGGAAGATCTCCGAACCAAAGTCTTCTTTAAGCAACTCCAGCGGGTGGAGAGGAAGGCAGTTGGGAATGGGGACGAGTTAGCCGTGTCACAGGGAGAACTGCAGGAATAGAATGACAAGCGTTAGAACCACAAACAGCCAGGGAAACCAAACTAGAGCAGTCTTCAGCCTCAGAAAGACAAAAAGAATGGAGAGGAGGAGGCAAGTCAGGAGGCAGGCAGGGAGATTTCCCGTTTTGAGTTGTACGTAGAGGATCTTCAAACAAATCCTTTGTCTCCATTTTCACAAAAATTATGATCTCGAGCAGGTGGGGCGAGGAAGCAAGGACTGAGTTCAGCAGGCTGGATCAAAGCAGTCAGGGAACTTCTTTCAGAATTCAGAAAGAACTCACCCATGAAACTGAAGCCCTCTCTCAGAGCAAGAACTTCTGACATCATCCACCTCTGACTTAGCAGGTTTGTTACTGAGCTACAGAAAACATTTCCCCAAAGAACTGGAGTCAGGCAGCTGCGCAGCTATAGCCTAACGGGTTTGACATCAGTAGCATGCAAGGCTCTGGAGAATTTGAAAAGGAATTAATCAACACCATCAAACTAAGCAGGATAAAAGACACCCCTGGGCAACCAAAACAATGCCAGCATCCCAGCCCCTCTAGCACATCTCTGAAACTCTCCCAGCATCATCTGGGTGCTGGTGATTACTCAAATCGTGTTGTACATGAACGCTCCAAGATGAGAAGAACCCTGCGTCCAACCCCATTTGGGGTGCCCCCATTTGGCTGGGACACCTCATGCACAGGAATAAATAGTTACCCTTGTAGTTCTATACTTTGTGTCCCAGCATCGCTCCTCGGTTGGCATGGGCCACTTGCCAATTTTCTCAACAGCCCTACAGAGGAGAGTTTTGCTTGCCTGAAGGAAACTCTGTAATTGGGTTCACTGTGATCACACAAAAAAGTGCTAACCAGAATTATGTGTTTCTTTTCTTCTTAGCCTTTTATGACTTTCTCTAGCAGTTTCACTTCAAATAAAAGTAAGAAAAGAAAAGCATAGGGGGAAAATGAAGCAATTATTTAAAAATTCAGTCAAGATGAAATGAACACTAAAATCATTAATGCAAGTCAACAACGGTGGCTAGCACGGCTCCACGGGCATCCCACTCATTCTATTAAGTCGCATATTTATAAACTTCTATTAAAATCACTTTTGCCAATACCTTGAACGGCGATTCTTTAAGCAGCCTAAACCACTCATTCGCAACAGTGCCCAGTATTTCTTTTTCTTTAAACCTTCATGCCATTCCTGTCAGTGTTTTCTGGCTTCAGCTGTCTCCTGCACTTACCGCCATGCCTGTCTTGAAAAGGAGCTAAGGGACCGTCCATGTCACATCTGTGGCGTGCTTCAGGTTGTGACAAGGATTTTTGCACGGGCCGTAGCCAACATGCCTTTTTTTGTATCCCAGTGGACGAACAAAGGCAGACAATCTTCGCTTTCGAATGGGAAAATCCCACAACAGGAAGAAAGGCGCAGCTGTGCCGGACTCTGCTCCCTCACGGATTTAACAACAGCCCTACTCTGTTTGGTAACGTACTGGCAAAGGAATTGGAACAGTGGCAAGGTAAATATGACAACGTAAATAACCCTGTTACAATATGTTGATGACATACTAACAGGAGCTGACACTAAAGAAAGCTGCTTGGAAGCCACGGTTAGTTTGCTGAATTATTTGGGATTAGCAGGATACAGAGTTTCCCAGAAAAAGGCTCAAGTTGCAAAGGAAAAGGTTCGATACCCGCGCTTCGAAATATCAAGAGACTTGGGAATAGAGAGAAAAGAAGCAAGCTGTAAAACTGCAGAACCAAAATCAAAAAGAAAACAATTGAGAGGGTTTCTGGGGATGGCTGGATTCTGTCGAGCATGGATTCCTAACTTTGGATCGATGGCCAAACCGTTATATGAGGCGGTGAAAGGACGAGGAGAATTGCTAGAATGGACTTCTGGATGTCGGAAAAGTTTTGAAATGATAAAGAAAAGTCTGATGGATGCCCCAGTATTGGGATTGCCAGATAGGACAAAACCTTTTCGCTTGTATGTGCGTGAAAGGCAGCACATGGCCCTAGCAGTGATGACCCAAGTTCTTGGAAGCTGGGAAAGACCCGTTGCTGACTTCTCAAAGCAATTGGATGAAGTAAGCAAAGGGTGGCCAGCATGCTTACGAGCTGTAGCTGCAACCACCTCCTTGATCCAGGGAGCTCGAAAACTGACCCTGGGACAGCCGCCCACTGCGGAACAAAAACATTTACAGCATGACTGCACAGCCACCATTGAACAAGTTTACAGGAAATTAACCACAAGAAGTAGTCATAATAGAGGACAAGGAGAAATAATTGAAGGAAACAGAAAAGCTGATTTAACAGCAAAGAAAGCTGCCTTATGTGCATGTGTAAGTGGAGCCTTGATACCCAGAAATTGATAGGAAACCCCCTCAATATTCTGAAAAAGAAGACCGATCAGCAGAGACGTTAGTGTTCGAAAAATTCAGAAGGATGGCAGGTAATACCAAGTCAACAGTTTCTCACCACAGCCAAAAGGATGGAAGCCCTCCTCAAAAACTTCCATGGGGAAATGCAAATGGGAGCAGATGCTACGATAAGCAGCGTGAAAAGATACGCTCTAGGACCAAAGATGCAAACAAATGCAGATGCAATAGTAAGAAGATACTGAACTTTTTGTGTAAACAATCCCAAAATACAAAGAAAACCTCCTGCGCGTGATGTGAAAAGAGGAATAACCCCCGGGGAACGCTGGCAAATAGATTTCTCTGAGTTACCAAAATGTAGACAGTATCTACTAGTGTTAGTAGATACGTTTCCAGGATCGCCAGAAGCTTTCCCTTGCCACACCAATCAGGCTAGAGAGGTTGTTAAAGCATTGTATTAAAGGAAATAATCCCTAGATTTGGGATTCCTGAAGGGCTATGTTCTGACAATGGGCCTCATTTCATTTCAGAGGTGGTCCAGGGAGTGTCAAAATTTCTCCAATTTAAATGGGATTTACATACCGCATGGAGGCCACAGCCGAGTGGGAAAGTAAAAAACAAAAAAATGAACCAGACTCTTAAGAGGCACATCTCAAAATTATGCCGAGAAACTCGACTTTCGTGGGTGGATGTTTTACCAATTGCTTTAATGAGGAACAGTGTGAAAAGTGGATGGTTAAATAAAATACTTCACGGGATGGGATTCTCCTTAACAGGTTGGTCACAGAGCTTACTTCAAACTCTGATTATGTTTATAATACTGATTGTAGTAGTTTGTATCGTTTTTGGATGTATCGAGAGTATAATTGTTCGGGCTGTAATGTCACGATCCTCACCCCTAATGATAACCACAACTCAGGAAAGAAAAAAGCCCCTTCCTCACAGGATATGCGCAGGAAAAAGAGAGGATCCTGTGACTTCAAGTGAAGATGAGGCACCTAAGAGGCAATGGGAACGAGGGCAACTAAGCTCAACTGTAAAAAGTACTTGTAACTGTTGCTCGGAACGTAGAAATGCTTAACCATGTGTTTACCGAGGGGTGCTAGCTTTGTGGAGTTACCACCTAGCACCCACCTCTGCGCAGACATGAAATAAACAAGGATCTCCACTCTGCGTGTGCATCAGCCTCTTGCACAGTGGGTAAAGAACCCAACTTCTGGGACAACACTGGGAGCCAGCAGCTTCCCCCCACAGGCGAGCATCTCTGCTGCAGGGCTGGTGGCCCCACAGCCACCCTCGGGCCTGAAGCGCTGGGGGCTGCTTAGTCTGAAGAAAATAAAGGGAAAGTGCGGTGAGAGTCTGCACGTGAGGAAGAGGGTGGCAGGAACAGGATCTCTGCCTCTCTAGTACCACACACCTCTCTCCAGCCTGACATTGCTCGGACACGGTCTCTCTCACTGGTTCTGGTTTCTGCCTGTCGGTTGCAGTATTTGTCTCTTCTTCTGACTTGCTCTTGAGAAGCGATGGGTTTTCTTGAGAGACATTGTCTTTTTTCCCCTCATGCCCATGAAGCTTTCTCCAAATACAGATAACATCCAGCCAACACTTTGGCTCCTCGAGGACAAGGCTTTTCATCTCATGCAGCATTTTCCCTGGAAGAAAAAGCGGGTTCAGATTAAGTAGTTCAGTCTCAGCATTTAATTTTCCTGCCGACTGAGAACAGCTGTTAACAGAGACTGTGTTCAGATTTCATCCACGTGTGAATCCAGGAACCACAGCAGCAGCAGACATCACAGGCACAGCTGAGCTCTCAACACCCACATACCCCACCAGCAGAGACCGAGGCATTACTCTGATTACGAGGAATACAGAGGCCAATTCACTTAAAAACCTTGCAGCCGGTCAAGGGGAGGAAAATAAAAAAGGTATTTCTATTTCTCATTTAGAATCATGGTTAAATTGGACCCTAAAGCTGAAGGCCATTTGCGATCTCCCAAATAAGAATCCACCAGCATGCAGATATCGGTCCATCTTACTTAAAATTCTTATTCCAGCACTGACAGAGAACGTGACCTGAGTAGCTGAGATTCACAAGAAATCTGTGCACTGAACACTTAAGTGACACAAGATACACATCTGGATCCACTTCACCTACAAGAAAATGACTCATCCTTCAAATGCACCCAACGGGTCCAGAACTGGACTTCAGTTTCAGGTGGGGCTGTTGTAAAATCACTGAATTTAGTTGTAAGTAGAAACAGAATGTTAGAATATTGGTGTGTTTTGAGACTCGTAACCATAGGAACCTCACCAGGGAGTCACTATTTTGTATTAAGAAACTAATCGCAATGAGATGGAACAATGAAGAATCAAATAGAGAAGTTTCATTTGAGTCCCTTAACTATGGGGACCTGGTATGCACCAGTGATGCTGCTTGGAAATCCCCTTACCCTTCCCATCTGGATTTGAATATCAAGAACGCCAATCAATAGACATTAAGAGAAATAACCATTGATTATTTTGGGTATGGATATTGATCGAATTGTATAATCAAGAGACTAATCAACGAAAATTAAAAACCATGATATATTTTGTGCTAAATAATTTGTGTAATGGCAACTAGGTATGATTTATCTATGATTTGATTATGAACTAATTGTTAAACAATGTAGCTTTGTCGATAAGGAGGATATTCCTGTCAAGAGAATGGTAAGTTGTAGGCCTGGTTAGTAAACCCAGAAAATCTTCTGGAGGCTCCAAGATTAAAGGGGAACGGAATTTTGCAACTAAGCTGAGCATGCGCAAAGATTGGGTTCAACTAGCGGACACAATGAGGGAGACTATGGATGACCACCAGAGGAGTTTGGACAACCACCAGTGTACCTGAAGGCGCATGCGTTATGAACATTTACATATATTAATGAGTTCTCAGAATTTGTATGGATATGTTAATTGTTTCCTGGAAATATGATGAATATGTATACTTTGATTGTATATAACTTTTGTAGCAGAGTAACTCGGCACAACACTAGGCAGAGTGATCCCCCGTGCGTCCAGCGCTGCAATAAAGAAGTGCCTGCTTTCTAAACTTCAAATTAAGTCTTAGAAAGTTCTTGGTTTTGCTGACTTACGGTAACAGTTTTGGCGACCCAGATGGGACCTTGCGAGTGAGACTGGAAGGGATCGAGTGCTGATCAGACTCCAGCCGGCACCGAGGGATTCTCGGCGAGGACCATCGCCCTCGACCCATACGAGCTCCTCGCAACGTTCCCTGGAAAAGGGTAAGGCACTTCTTGGGAATTTGTTTGGATAGCCTGCCCGTAAGGTGCAGTGAAAGCTTCGCAGGGTTGGGGCTTTGTTTGCATTGGAAGCCTAGGCATCTGCCCCTAAGTCATAAGCGAAAGCTATTGCTGGGTTGGACATTTGTGTATTTGAGACAGTTGTCATTTGGTAATTTGATATTTTATAATATAATTATATAAGAATAATAAACATAATGGCGTTAACAAAATTGTTTAAGAGTAAGAGCGCGGGGAATTTAGCCATTGACGAGAAGATACCAAAGACGTCACCCTTGGGACGTTTATTGACACACTGGAATGAGTTGCATGATGATTTGCATAAAAGTCAAATGACTGAGTATTGTAATAATTGGTGGCCTTTATATGTTTTAGATGATCAAGAGAAATGGCCAACTAATGGGACTTTAAATTATAATACTATTTTGCAATTGATGTTGTCCTGTAGGAGGGATGGCAAATGGAATGAGGTACCTTACGTGGATTTGTTCTTTTACTTGAGACAGTGAACTGACTGGCAGGAGGAGTGTAAATTGATAAGTCGAGGTCATTTAGTGATGGCTTTAACCTCTGAAAACAGGAAATCTAAAAGTTGTTGCTCAGCTTGTGTTATTGGAAAGAGATGCATAAAATGCACAACTCCAAGAGAGGATGAAATGGAGCTAGAATTAAATATAGCCCCACCGTCGCGTGAGCGAAATTCTTCCCCGTATCAGGCGCAAGAGGGAGGTATTAGACCAGGAGAAAGGGTGGAACCAGGTAGCAGTAGTGGAATGGAAGAGGATGTGGCGGGACCACCTGAAGTAGTGGTTCATACACCGGTATCGCGGAGAATCAGACACCAGACACAATTGTTAGCTCCTTTGCGACAAGGGGTTGGTCAGTACGGACCGCTATATGTGAAAGTTCCGTTTTCTGTTACTGACTTAATGGCGTGGAAACAGGCCGCAGGAACGTATAGAGAAGATCCGGAGAGTGTTACAGAACATCTTGAAAAACAAGGTCAAAAACAAGTGAGAAGAATGAGAAGAATGGAAAGAAGACACTTCATAACAAACGCACCTGGCACTTAGACATATTAAAGATAAAAACTGTCTCCACTAACTCTCTACTAACTAGCAATAATGATTAACACAAGGACGAATCGTAGAAAAATAGAATGGAATGCCAAAATAGTGCGCTAGAGTTAACCTGTCTCATTATAATCTCATTATAATGTTAAAGAGCACACCTCCTAGCTAGAAAAGCCCCCAACCCAACTAAGCCCCCTACTCTCTGAGCATGCGTAGTGAATTCAAAGAGAACTGTAGCTTTAAGATGAAGTAAGAAAAGTATTAACCAAGAGTTAATTAAGGGGTAGCACCAGTAGGCATAACTAACTTTGTTAACTGTTTTAAATACCTGTCATGATCTTAACTGGCTGTGCATGTTAGGAGAAATCCCCCATGCCCCCAGCTGCAATAAACCAATGCTGGCTTTCTAAACTATCATTTGGTCTGGAGAGTTTTCTTCGTTACGATTTTTGGTAACAAGAGTAGCTAGAGTTGTGGAAACGATTATTAGGACTCAGGACCCTGCCTGGAATGATTTGCAAGTGGTATTAGACAATTTCTTAGATTGCACGGAAAAAAAGATGGTGTTAAAAGTGGCGAAAACACAGGCAGAGGCGGCAGGTGCAAATGGTATACTTACAGGAACTATAGAAAAGAACTTCCCTTCGGGGGACCCCCAGTGGGATCCAAATGTTGTGGACCACAGGCAGAAGCTGACTCATTACCAAAGATGGGTATGGTATAGAGTTAGACGTGCAATGCCAAAAGCTATCAATTGGTCAAAGTTATATGAGGTGAGACAGGATAAAAATGAATCCCCCTCGGTATTTCTAGAAAGATTAAAAGAGATGGCTAGAAAATATACTGATAGGAAATCGGAAACACAAGCAGAGCAGCAACAGTCAGCTTCGATTTTTATGGGACAAGCAGCACCAGATATCAGGAGGAAACTTCAAAAATTAGAAGGAGAGGATTCAAGGAACCTAAGTAAGATGCTTCAAGTAACACAGAAAGTTTACAATAATCGGGAAAGAGAAGAACAGAAGAAGGAGAAGAAGGAAAAAGTTAGGGAGAATCGCCTGATAGCTGGTTTAATGGGAAATTCTGGAAGGGGAATAGGGAGAGGACAAGCAAGGGGAAGAGGAGCTTTTAGGAATTTTGGAGGAAGAGAATTCAACACGCCACTAGGGATAAATCAGCGTGCATACTGCAGGGAAGAGGGGCATTGGAAGAAGAATTGCCCTAAACTAAAGGCAAACCAGCAGGAAGCTGTGAGAATGATGATTTTGGATGAATGAAGGGAACCGGAGGGGAACCCAGCTGAGCCTCTGGTTACAATCAGGCTGGGAGATTCTAAAGTTGAGTTTTTGCTAGATACCGGGGCAACGTATTCAGTATTAAATACCTGTAAGGGAAGATTGGGAAATAAAACTGCTAATATAATTGGAGCAACCGGGAAGCAGGAAAACAGGACGCTCCTTCAACCCCTAGATCTGGAATTTGGAAACAAAATTATTACACATGAATTTTTGTATATGCCAGAATGTCCAATACCCTTGTTAGGACGGGATTTGTTATCCAAACCGAGTGCACAAATAGCTTTCGAGGAAGGGGATATTGTTTTGAAAATACCTGAATCAAAGACAGCAGAAGTATTACTGACACAAGAGAAAGCGCAGGCGCAGGGGACAGATACCACAAGAAGTGGATGAGGCTGTGATACCGACGGTCTGGAACACAGAAGTGCCTGTGGGGTGGGGTTTTTTTGGGGCGGGTGGTGGTGCACATACACATCTATGCACAGTGCCAGCAGAACACCTATTTAAAACAATTTTAAAGCCATTTTAAAAATGGCACAAAGAAAAGCATTGAAAACATATCTGGCTGAAGGATACTTCAGAATCTATGACTGCCAATGAGAACCACAGCCGTCAGAAACGAAATAAAATAATCAAACGGTGACTGTATGAACAGGACTCGAACTGGGGCTTCCCGCTCCTGCGCACACCCCCCCGAGCGAACCGGCGGGTGACCCGAGGGAGGCGCAGGGCCGTACCTGGGCCGAGGCACTGCCGGGGAGGGGGGGTTCTTCCGCAGCAGAAACAGCCGCTCCCCGGGCCCGCGTCTGCTCCGCCCGCCCCCCCCCGCCCCGCTCCGTGCCGGAGAAGACCTTTCCCCGACGCCGTCCACCCGGGGAAGAAGCGGAGCCGAACCCCCGCGGGAAGGCGTTCCGGGCGAGCGCTGCCCGCAGCCCCGCAGCCCCTCAGGCCCGCTCGCCCCGGGCAGGGCGGAGGGCAGCGCGGAGCTCAGCTCCCCGCGGGGGGCGAGGGGACGTGGCCCGCCCGAGCGGCTCATGTCCCTGCCCGCGGCAGCGGCTGGACCGGGGGGCTTGAGAGGTTCCCTCCGGCTCCGGGGCGCGAAGTGAACGAGGCCGCCTTCCCCGCCGCTCCGGCCCGGCCCGGACCGCCCCGGGTGAGCGCCGGCACCGGCGCTGAGCCGCGCCCGCCCCTCCCGCGCGAAGAAGGGCTCCCGCCCGCGCCCGCCGCGCAGACGCACCGCCCGCCCCCCGCCGCCATTCCGCTCCGCCCCGCCGCCCTCAGCGCGGGCCGGGGGGCTCCGGGGGGCTCCGGGGGGCTGCGGCGGGACCGGCGCTCCGCGGCGGGGCCCCTCCTCGGGGGCGGCTCTCCCGCTGTCCCGGCGCCAGCCCCCGCTGCCGCCTGCGTCGGGCCCGGCGGGAGTCGGGAAATGAGGAATCTGAACAACTGGGGTCAAGTTTAACACGGTCTGTTCTACATGTCAAAGCTTCTGCATGCCCACATGGAGATAAAGTGTCAACTACAGACTAAAAGGGTGAGCTGGGAGGGTGTTTAAGAGTTGCAGCCAAGTTTCACCTGCATTCCACCATTCTCGTCAATGGTGCAGTTTTGTACCGGGTGATACTCTGGCTGTGTCACTGCTTAAAGCCTTTGTTCTCTCTTCGTAGGAAGTATTACTTCACCTGTGGAATCACCGAAGTAAAGCGACCTTGACTGCAGTCCCAAGAACCTCTGATAAGCCCCAAACTAAGCAGTGGCGTTATCGAATCAAAAAGAATTCTTAACGAGAAATTAACAACAATTTTCTGCTGCGTTTTTTTGTGTTCTTCCTCTCTGATGGACATGACATCATTGGTTTTGCATACTAGAACCAAACTTCATTTTTACCAAATTAAAATAGGGTTTTGGAATGTAAATAGAGGTGGACTTTGATTCGTTGCATGCTGTAAGACACGTGCAAATGTGAAGCTGCTAAACTGCTGTCATGGCCGTTCCTTTATATAGGCACACACCTATGAAATGCAAAGCTGGTAATTTTCACTCGACTGCAAATTGAAACAGATGGGTGCCAAATCTATGTAAGGTTCCACTCAGCAGAATCTTGATATATAAGACTCTGATCATTACGCAGGAGATTTCAAAAAGGTCCATGCTCAAAACACATAGAGAAATAAATATCTATTATATATTCTATGATAGAAGTAAAATATATAGTAGTATATAGAATATTATATCTACAATATATATTATCATTGTGGCACGGTGGTGTTGGGTTAATGGTTGGACGTGATGATCTTATAGGTCTTTTCCAACCTTTGTGATTCTGTGAAAAATCTGTGATGGCACTACATATACTAAGAACAATTCAAAACTTTGCATTGACTTATTTCAGCAGCACGATGCCAGCATATTGTAATTATGGCATGTTATATACAGCATGCCCTTCACATAGACTAATGGAAGGAAAAAGAATGGGTCATGTACCGATGCAAATTCCATAAGAAAACTGGCAGTCAGCAGAGATGTTTGTAATGTGGCTTTCCAAAAAGGAGGATTTCTCTGAGTGTACTGATGGTCTCCAATCCAGCTGTAGTGCCAGCAACTCTAGATACATGGTTTGGTATATAGCCTGCTACACACAGCCTCTTAAACAGCTATCTAAAGATGTAAGGGCTTAAAAATGCTATGAAATGGCCTGCTTTTATTTTTGTTTTCTTAAAAATATAATTTTAGTCTTTTTAAATATTAGACCCTAAGGTACAGTCAGCCCTGCTGTTTTTATTAGGTAAAACAAATCTGGACTCAAGATCGTAGGCTCTAGGGTTGCAGTCACATGAATCTCAACGTATTAGGGAGAGAAGCCATGCTAATTCCATACAGATGTGCTGTTGCATTCCTGTAAATTTTCAGGCTGAAAAGGAAATGCTAGTTACACCCCTTTCCCCTTCAGCCTACAGTAGAACATTTCACAGATTGCTTATGTGTTTTGCATTCAGAGGAAACTAGTCCTAGATCTCTTTGACCAGAGACTCTGTTTTTAACTTGTCATTGACGTTTTAAAATCAAAACCCTGTGTTTGCTAATTCAAGCATCATATCTATGAGCTATATATTTTTTAACAATATAGGAAGCCTAGCCTTTGGGTCTCAGATTTTTTTTCAACATGCACACATGAAAATGTGAACACCTTTATTCTCTTAGATGTTCTCCTTTGCTAAGGAAGAAAGTATATTTATATTTTTAGCTATGTGCAAATATGCAAGTATGGTTTTATATATGTAAAATGTAAATATTTTTTAGAAGGACTTGGTATCAACTTCCCAGCTAGAGCAAAGAAAACAAAACAAAGAAAATGTGACGATATTTACCTTAGCCTAGAAAGTACTTTGCACACAATAAGAGCAAAGACTTGTAAGACTACCGTGACAGAGCTTGTCTGACCAGCAGCTAAAACTAAGCCACGTTCTCCACTGATTTCCGTTGGCACAGGCCTCAAAGAGACTTTTGGTAGTGGCAGATATATGTGAATGTGACAGTAGAAAACATCCAATATCCATCTTCGCAGGCTGAGAAAATTCATAGACGCAGCCAGAGATGGGAATGACTAGAATAATAGAGGAAGGGCAGAATGTGCTTGTTTGCGTGAACCTGTTATAAACTTTTCAAACTGAAAAGTCACCTCTGCGTATCACAGTCCAATTCTGAAAGGAGGCAGATTTCAACATCGTTTCTTTGTTCAAAACATTCATCCTTCCGTGCTGTGTACTGGATCTCGGCTGTGATGGCTATGCTTCAACAAGCAAATTAAAATGTTTTTCTAAGCACTGCAAATTTAATTAGCAGCTATTACAAACTAGTTCAGTCTTGCTTTTCTAACAATGTAAGAACACCCATGTGTCCAATCTTTTCCTCAGTTTTCCCCTTGGGTAATACCATCTTTTTTCTGACAATGTGGAATCACTATTTCTAATTGGAATTATACATTTAATATTTTGAATTCGTAGTTTCCTCCTTTGTAGAGAGTTTGAAGTCAGTCTACTAAATTTACTTGTAAGGAAACTCTGGCACCTAAAAACACAGTGATGGCGAGGAGGCTGTTCATCATGCACAGAAAGAAGTAAAAAAATAGGGCAGTAAGAGGTGCTCTAATGGACTCCCAATTCAGTATTTGAAAAAGTCTGGCCAGCTCTTTTGGTCATCTTTATTACACTAATCAAAATAAAACTGAAGAGGAAATTTGGTTAAAGTTCTCAATAAATGATCATTACATAAACCTAAGTATCTTTTAGGTGGGTCAGGACAAATCAAATCACAGTCTTCTCGGTTTATGAGTAACAAATAGTAATATCTGGGTAGAAAATGTCTTTGCATTAATCGAGAGAGCAGCACTGAAAATTTTGACTGTAAAGGGAAAGACAAGAGTCCGTATTGACCTCTTAAAGAAAGAGGCCTGTGCAGTAGCGGAACAAGACACAACAGGCATTAACAAAAGAGGTGGGCAGGGGCTACTTCTGATAAATCGTGCTCTTCAGAAGTCCCTCAGAAGTAAGGATGCCCATAGCTACCTGCTTCCTGCAAGACTGGGTTTCTCCACAAAAGGAAAGGGAGGAACCGACTCTCCAGTCACACCGTATCCTTTTAAAAGGTACGGTTCCCTACTACTGTTGGCTTCCCGTGAGGGCCCACATTCAGTTTAAGCATCCTTCCCTCTTCTCATTTGTAGTAACAGCCCCCAGGAACTCTCCAGACCAGAGACTGTCTTTCTTCAGTTGATTTGTACACCGGTGCTTCGATCCCGGACGTGGACTTCAGCTCTTACCGGAAGGATTGTGCTGCCGTTGCACCTGCGAACTGTAGCTTCAGACTCACGGAGTCTGCTGCCATGATCCTTTTCTGTCCAAACCAGCATAAGCAGCTTTGGTCCTCTGCGTTCAGAGACAACGTGTGTTAAACTCGCTGTGAGAATTACAGTAGCAGGCTGTAAGCGCTTTCCAGATCAGAGATTATTTGCATGCAGATTATTAGCATAATGTTGCTTTGATCCCTGATACGGATATGAGGACAACATTTTTCCCGTAAGAACAGCCGAGCAGTGGAGCACGTTGTCCAGCGAGGTTGTGCAGGCTCCATCCTTTGAGGCTTCAGGCCTGGATGGGGGATGCCTTGAGCAAGCAGGTCTGACCTCAGAGCTGACTGTGCTGTGAGTAGCACGTTGGGCTGGAGACCTCCTGAGCTCCTACCCAAGCTGAGCCATTCTATGATTCTACAGGCAGTACATAAAGAAATGATAGCTAGTTTGTATTAAAGCGTTATTGTTGTTGCTTTAGTAAATAACTTAAATGCTAGGTTTTGGGGTTTTTTTTCTGTGTCTTCAAGTTAATGATTTTAATAGCGCTTTTTTGATAGCATATCCTTATACCCAATGGTCTCTCTTTTATACAGTCCAGGGAGGACAGACTTCATCCCTGTTTGGGTGTATTCAGAGCAATCTTTTCATCCTTTTAGTCGAAGTTCATAGAGCTAACATAGCTCTGAGTTTGTTATACACAAATGTAAAGTTAATTTGGCGATTTTTACCTTTGCTTTACCTCCTGCAGTGGAGGAGAAACTTTTTTTGGTAGTAAGACAGGGCAATCACTTTTTTTATTTACCTATCACTCACCTAACAACGACCTGCAATATTTTACAGGAAGGAAACTTCATTTACTGGGGAAGGCAAGGTCCCTTTAGGTCGGCAAGACTTTCTTAAGGACTACAGGGATGCTGCTGGTCAGCTGCTAGATGAATCCAGAGCCATATTCCAAGTGTGACAAAGAAATAACGTCTTCTGAGGAAATACAAATCTATTCGTGTTCAGACCCTGGCTTTTTATGTGATGCATCTTTCACTCTCTACCTGTTCTCCTCGCACTTTGTCTATACTAAACTATTTTGGTGGTTGTATTCTTTTATCACATTGAGATCTAATACACTTTCCAAAAATGTATTTAATTTCAGACATTAGAACTATTCCTGAATCTGTACTCTTTTTTTTTTTTTTGGTCACTTTACAATACTATCTCTTTTTAAAGAAAAAGAAATCTTCTTTTCTCCTAATTAAGCCCATCAAAAAACTGCAGCTATACCAGATTAGAATGACTAAGGCGAAGTAAAGACATTAACTAAAAAAAGTGTCCAGAGAATAAAGTAAATAGTCCAAAGGACATAAACATCAGCTCATGGACAGTTTAAATAAGTACATTATAACTTGCATTGTCACCTCAAAAAAGGGAACTTGTAGTCTGTATCCTGGAATATTTCTACCCCACATTTGTAACATTCTTCGAGTTGATTACAGGTATCATCAAACTTTTAGTCTCATTCAAGACCCTATGCCCTTTTTAAAATGAAATTAGTCAGTACTATACTGACAGGACTCCTCTCTCTCCCAGCTTTCCATTTGCTAGGCTGCTTAAATTGTAAGCTATATCTTCAGGAACCTCAGCTGGGCCACTTGAACAGTGCTGGAATCTCCATGTTGTCGCCACAGTTTTGTGTGCAGGCTCACACAGAAATTGTATATTGATATGATTACCTCCCGCCGTCTTTTTGATTTGTGCTCTCCCAAGTACAATTCTCATCCTGCTGTATGGCATAGATGCTTTGTATCTAGATGTTACGCAGCTTCTGATCCCGTGAAATCCAGGCTGTTACCTGATGAGCTGTGACAGTATCAGTACCAGTCCTTAGGAGGTACCGGTCTTTGCAGGGCTTCATTAGGAAAAATAAACTTCAGAGTAACATTCAGTAAAAAAGTCCCATTAACACGGAATTTGAGATCCTTCAGTTGGCCAGCTTTAATCCATGTACTATGCTTCATGGATACTACATTTTGTTAAATCTTTTGATCTTTTTGATTACACAGTGTGACATTAGATGCCTTATAGGTGCTGAAATATGACACATGCAGTTACTTTTATCCATCAGTTCTGCAAGATATGGGGCTCGACAAAGTAACTTTTCCACATAAATACTTCAATTAGAATTAATTACGTAGAGTATATGTAATATATATTAACTATTAACCATGTCACTGAGAAAGTCGTCATTATTTGAAACCTATATCATCTCTTACATTGCTTACTTTCAGTTAACTCTCAGGTTAAACCTGTAATCCACTGGATTGTGTGCTCTGACGAGCTTTTAGCAGTATTGACTTCATTTTTTTCCCACATACCTGGGCTTTCCCCACTCTTTCAGTGTAGCAGAAATTACCAGGGCTAACCACCTTGAAACTTTAAGGTACATCTTGTCTGAGACGTCTGATTTGAAAAACTACTTTAGCAGGTGATATTTAATATCTATCTCTTTAGGTTTTGTTTGAGTGAACAATACCCTGTCACTGCATATCATCTCTACTTTTTCTCCCCCTAAAGGACAGTCATGTCTATAATATTGCCAGGATTTTTCTAATTACTGATGACATGTAATTTTCCCCCTGTTATCTGTAGCTTTTGCCATTAAGTATTTCCTCTTAAACATCCAATTCATATTACGTACTGCCCATTTCCTCTGTATTTCTATCAATCTCATCTGTGTCTTATCATATTAACAGAATAAAACAACAGCTAGATGCTGAAAGCAACACATTGCGGGGCAAGACAGGTGTTTTGAAGGGTCCTGGACCCAGGAGACTTATCCTGGCTTAGCAACAGAATTTTACATAAACCTAGACTAAAACGTAGAGAGCAGCAAAAGCAAGGCAAAAACCAACCAAACCAAACCACCAACACCCCAAAAAAGCAACCCCTCACATTTGTTTCTACTAGCTTGCCACTCTCCTCATTGAGCCCTGAGAATCCTCAGCACCCCTCAGCCCACAGGCAGCAGATTGCCAAGATTTCCAGGATCTACTTCATGCCTCCCATGTCCTTAAAGGTTTCTCGTTAGCTTTGTTCATGTGATTTCAGGGCTTGCCATTCCTTACCACAGGTGGGCTAACAATCAGGGAATCATTCTGTAATTTGCTAGGTTCTTTCTTACTATCTACAATTAGAGAAAATAATTATCAAAGGCTATCAGAATCATTCCAAAAAATCTGAATCTTACTGCTGTTGGATCTAATAAAACCTACAGAAGAAACTATGGTAGGTGACACTAAAAAAGTACATGGCTTTGCCTATGGTTTTCCCATGCGTTTGACACAGAGAAGACATACAATCTCCTAAAACTGTTAACATGTTCTTTCCGGGAAGCCCAGTGTCATTTGAGGGAGAAACTCAAAACAGCAGTGCAAAGGTCCTCCTCTTTCTTTTTATTAATGCATTTTCTTGGAGATCTCCTGGAAGGTCCTAGGCAGCTTGCTTTCAGCCTCAGTGGCAGGGTTTAACTGACTCCTCTTGAAGCAGTGGTTGATGATCTTGGCTGAAAATGGAGGGGAGGCGGGTGTGTGAGGGTGCAGGTGAGTGTCAAAATAGTGAAATCCTGCCTTTTAAAGGGTCCAATGATAAGTGCATTTTTATAAGTAGATGATTATAGTAAGGTAAGCAAATAAGATTGCCCACCTTAATCTTACGGGATTAAGATGCAAAAAGTTGCATGCCTGAGAATAGATAATCAGAATGTGACAGGAAAGTATTACTTAAATATATCTGATAGATTCGATGACTCTGTTGAATAGCTGCTGCCTTGTAAAGCTTTTCCATAAACGGACTTTAAATTGTTTCTGAGCACTACTTTCTAGTAGCAATAGGTTACTTGTAACATTAAATTAAATATACGTAAGTTGGACACTTACAAAGCACAGGCTTAAAAATGTAGAACTGTAGTTACCTATGCTTTCTCTTAGACAACTTCCGTAAGAATATGCCTGGGATAGCCTATTTCCTTTTGCTCCAGCTAGGGCATTGACTCATCACCAAATGGATGCAGAGGAAAAAAAAAAGACTAGAAACACAGATGATCTAGATTATCCAGAACCCAGAGGAAGGAGAATGAAAAGAAATGAAGGAAGGAAAACTGAACGAAAAGAATCAATTAAATAAATTATTGAGGAAGCAGAGTAATGGAGGGGAAAAATATGAGAGATAATATAAAAAAGTAAAACATTCAAAAACAGTCAGTGAAAAGTTAGAACTATACATGTATATTTAAGACAGAGGAATAAAACATAATTGGCAAGAAATTTCGAGTGCCTTGCTCGAGCAATAGCTATTGAAAAAAGAACATTTTTTATGTCAACATTTTTAAGCTTATTTGTATTTGTGATGTATTACTTAATTCCCTGTCATATTTCTCCATTCCTTGTTTATTTCACGTTAGTTATGTGTTCTTTCCTTTATTGGAAGTTTGCTACTTTTATGTCCTTTCTTTGAGAGTTAGAGGACACTTGTTTAACTGGACGTGGGAGAAGATGGGAGAGACAGATAACTTTTGTGATCTTGTTAAAATACTAAGTTCAAATAATGGCCCTGAACGGCAGGGTTCAAGGGGTTGTAGTGAATGGGGCTACATCTGGCTGGTGGCCAGTCACCAGTGGTGTTCCTCAGGGCTCAGTCCTAGAGCCAGTTCTGTTCCATATTCTTACCAATGGTCTGGAGGCAGGAGTTGAACGCACCATTAGCAAGTTTGCTGATGATACCAAACTGGGAGGTGCTGTTGACTCTCTCGAGCGACAAGAGGCCTTGCAGAGGGACCTGGATAGATTGGAGCATTGGGCAATCTGCACCTTGTATGGAGGAACGCCGGGCACAAGTATAGCTCGGGAGCAGAGTGTCTGGAGAGCAGCCCTGCAGAAAGGGATCTGGGGGTGCTGGTTGACACGAAGCTCAGTATGAGTCAGCAGTGTGCCCTGGCCACTAAGAGGGCAAACTGCATCTTGGGGTGCGTTAAACACAGCATAACCAGCCGGTCAAAAGAGGGGTTTATCCTGCTGTATTTAGCGTTGGTGCGGCCTCACTTTGAGTACTGTGTGCAGTTCTGGGCCCCACAGTTGAAAAAGGATGTTAAGGTCCCTGAATGCATCCAGAGGAGGGCAAGAAAGCTGGTGGAAGGGCTGGAAAGCATGTGCTATGAGGAGCGGCTGAGGACTCTGGGTTTGTCTAGTTTGGAGAAAAGGAGGCTGAGGGGCGACCTCATTGCTCTCTACAGCTTCCTGAGGAGGGGAAGTGGAGAGGGAGCGACAGGATGCGTGGGGAGGGTTCAAAGCTGCATCAGGGGAGGTTCAGACTTGATGTTAGGAAGCATTCCTTTACCAAGAGGGTGGTCAAACAATGGAACAGGCTTTCTAGGGAGGTGGTCGATGCCCCATGCCTGTCACTGTTTCAGAGGCATTTGGACAATGCCCTTAATGCTTTAACTTCTGGTCAGCCCTGGCGTGGTCAGGCAGTCTGACTAGGTGATAGTTGCAGGTCCCTTCCAGCTGGAACTATTCTGTTCTGTTCTGTTCTGTTCTGTTCTATTCTATTTTTAATCAATGTTTGTGAAAGCTGCTGAATCGAAGGAAACCAGAAAGTGGCTTCTGACACTGCAGCTTCTGGAAGCTGTTGCACCTTTGGAAACCTTTGCTGTATTTCCTACAGGCAGTGCTTTCTCTTCTGGGACTTTGGCGAGTCCCCCTTCACGGGCTTGTGACCGCCGTGCTCTGGGTTGTGGCCACTCAGGTCTTGAAGACCTCCAGGCTCAGGGATCCTACCTCATCTCTGGGCATCCCACTCCAGTGCTTCATGATCCTCACAGGGATTTTGGTTTTGATCCCTTACCTCCAGCCTGAACCTCTCTAGTTTCAGGCAATGCCACCGTCCCTCACCCTCCCACCAGGCAGTGCTGGGAAGAGCCTGTCCCCATCCCCTTGATACCTTCCCCATAGGCACCAGCATGTGCTGTGAGGTGCCCCAACACCTTCTCTGGTCCATGCTGAACCAGCCCCAGCCCCACAGACCCTCCTTGCCTCCCCTGAGCCCCTCTGCTATGTCGGCCTCCCTCCTGTCCAGGATCCCACATGGGACATAGCACCGGCATGAGGCCTGATGGGTGCTGAGCAGAGGGCATCACCCTTGTGCCTTCTGGCTACGGGAGAAAGACAGGAGAAAAACTGTGAGAGCGAGCCAAGTGCTGCCCTTGATCCCTGTGGGAGGAAGCAGGGGAGCCCCGAGGGCTGGCCAGCATGCTGGGGTGTGGGAAGAGCCTGTGGGACTTTGTCCCGCAGCCTCCCAGGGAGGCACGGGGTGTTACCCAATGAACCCTCTTGTCGTATGTGCCTGGAGACATCTGCCATGGCCAGAGCGACCTGACAGGGCTCTGGGAAGACATGGCTGAGACCTCGGTAACTGGTGTGAAACACCGATGCCGAGCACAAGATAAGAGGTGGGGGGACGGAGTGGGCACTGGTGTTGCCGTAACCCCAGATGTGTGTACTGGGGCTGCAGCGCTGCCAGGGTGAGCGCCTTGGGCGAGGATGGCCCGTTGGGACAGTGTCATCAACAAGATATGGATTCTGATGTCACTGAATCCCCGATTCAACCGATGGGTTCTGTTGTCACCAAGGGATGGACTGAGACGTCCCGGAGAGACAGACTGTGATGTCACCTAGTGACGGACTGTGATATTCCCAAGCGATGGATTGTGACCAGGCGTCCCCCACTGCTTATATCTGGGCGCCGAGTCGCACCCAGCCAGCTCGTGCCAGCACTCCAGCTGAGTGAGTTCGCGAGGTTTGGAGTGTTAAGCGAGACCTTTGGTGCTGGTGTCGTGCTCAGGGAGTTGTTTGTTGCAGCTCTCGTGTCCAACCCCAGAGCCGTCAAAGGATTTTCCCGGCCCTGCCAGCTTCAGGCAGCCGGGGCACCCAGGAGGCACCCTCACAGCAGCAGAGGTGAGCTGTGCGGGGACACCTCACCCTGGGGAGCTGGGAGGGTTTCCTTCTTGAGGGACCTGGGCATTTCTTCCACCCCTCGCCAGGCCACCCAATGACCGTGGCCTCTCTTCCTTTTCTAGTGTGACACCCGCTGCTGCAGCACCGGTGCGAGGGAGCCTCTTGACATCGCCAGCTCCCCCCAGCCCACCGCAGCACATAGAGAGCATGGCCACGGAGCTGGAGAACTGCTGTCCAATATGCCTGGACAGCTGGGACAATGCCGCCTATGTGATGCCATGCCTCCACCAATTCTGTTACGGGTGCATCCTGCGGTGGGCTGAGAGCAAGCCCGAGTGCCCCCTCTGCAAGAGGAGGATCCTCTCCATCGTGCACTCGGTGCGGGCAGACGACAACTTTGAGGAGCATGTTGTCCCACCTGTGGCTTCATCCGTCGTCAGCCACCAGGCAGGAGGAGTTCCTGGCCATCCAGCTGCCCACAGCCCTGCAGCGACACTACCACAGCCTGTGGGGATGGTGTCCAGGGCTTCTCTGGGTGGCCTCCAGCCCAACACCTGGGCATCCCTTTTCCGGGACCACCCAGCTCTCCTCCAGCCCCTTCTGACGTGGGTGCGTCAGGAGCTGGGACGGATCTTTGGGAACCGGCGTTCGCTGGTGGCCATCGTGGAGGACCTCGTCATGCCCCTCCTGGTCCTCTTTGGGCTGGATGAAGACCTACTGGTCCAGCTGCTGGGGGCCTCCCTCCAAAACCGTGCGGCAACATTTGTGCACCAACTTATTAATGTTGCTGTGCGACGGTGCAGTGGGGAAGCCCACCGTCTGCTGGGTCTGGAGGATGGCCATGCTGCCGGGGAGCGGGAGGGCAGCCCCGTGGCTGCCCCCAGCCCCGCTGCCTCCCGAGGAGGGTCTCCCACACCTGTCCCGGCCCCCTCCAGCAGCTCCGAGGGAACCAATGTGGACGACCTCCCCAGCACCTCAGCAGCTGCCCTTCGTGGGGGTCCTGGCAGCCCTCCCTCTGTCCCCGTTCCTATTCCTGGGGAGCAAGAAGAGGCCCCGGAGGATCCCGAGGAGGCCATGGCACATCCATCTACTCCCAGCCGGGGCAGGGACCACTCCCCTGGGGGGCCACGGCGACCCCCGAAGAGGAGGGCTGGCAGCCCCGAGGCTTCCTCTCTAGCCAAGAAGAGGCCACCCCGCCGGCAGCACTAGAAGAATGCCCCAGGCACTGCCGAAACCGGGGTGGGCCAGCAGCTGGGGCATGTGCCGGCCCTCAAGGGCTGCCAGCCCTCTAAGTCTAATTATCAGGCAGTAAAAGAAAATAAAGGCTTGAAAATTGCCAAAAAAGTCTTGGTGTTTCTCACAGTGCAGGTGGCGTTGCTATCCCCACCCGTGCTGCTTTCTCCCCCTTTTCCTGGGGCTATGCCCACCATTTCCTGGGTGGTCAAACACTGGAACAGTCCTTCTTAGAGCAGTAGTCGATGCCCCCTGCCTGTCAGTGCCCCAAAAAAAGGCATTTGGACAGTGCCCTCCACATGCTTTAACTTTGGGTCAGCCCTCGACTGGTTGGGCAGTTGGACTAGATGATCATTGTAGGTCCCTTCCGACTGGAAATATTTCCTCTCCCCTCCCCTCCCCTCCCCTCCCCTTCTCCCCCCCCCCCCTCCCCCCTCCTAATAAATAGTGTAATCCTCCTCAGGAAGAAAAAGGAGCTAAAGGACCTGTTTGACCTTTCACTTACCATTTGAATCTCCGTCTTCAGAACTTGCTGCTATTTGGCAATCTGGCATTTCACTGTCCTCTCTTAGGTCTGAATGTTCAGAAAGCATGACACTTTTCTTTTCAGAAGCAGATTTAGCCACAAGGAGAACCCTCTCTCTTTCGTTTTCTGACCCAGATTTATTTTCATGCCCATTTTTCTGTCGTTCTTGAAGTACGCTTCCATTTTCTTCCATAGAAGAATCCTGTGTGGACTCAACTTCCGTGCAATCCATGTTAGAAACATGTTCTTCTGGAGACTCTTCCGCACTCTCTGCTTCATTTTGGTCTTCTGGAACTTTATTCTCTTTATTGAACTAAAATTTCCTCCTCTTTGCTGCGATACTTGAAGACGCTTTGTTCTTTCTGCGTTTCCTTTTTGACATCTCTACAAAGAGATATCAGAAAAAGTAAGCCAAAACATTACCAGAACAGTTCTTCCTTCAAAATCCAGCATCCTCATCTTACTTGACTTACAAGGAAAATTATCAAAGGAGCTCAGGTAACATTGTCTGTCTCCCTACATATGTCTAGAGAAAGAGTTGCAAGTTAATGAGGTCAATTTGCTATTAGATTTTAAAAAGCCAGCTACAGAATTTCACTCACAAAACCATCAGCTTCAAGATTTTATGAGCAGAAAATTCTTACTTTATATAGGAAGTATTACCAGAAAGCAAAGTTATTAGGTGAAGTTGCTTACTGTCTTACTACGTGAACTAATATAGATGAACAGAAAAGCATTTGGAGATGAGCCCTTCTTCAAATCGGTTATAAAGCTGTAAACTTCAGAAGCTAAACACATGTTGGGCAGAGTTAAAGAGACAATTTTAAGGGAATATTTGCTGGAGAAAAATTTGCCTGTGAAGACTTACACCTCACACGCTTTCTGTTAACCTTGTTTAAAACAAACTTAGCATTTTTGCCTTCCAGAAAAACCCACCGTTCTTTGTATCGACGGAGTACTGCACAAAGCGCATGGGTGAAGTCAATGGCAAAATTCCTAGTCCTGTTATGGAGACCAGGAAAGTTCACACCATGTCATGCGTTTTAGCCGAAAGAGACCCAAGTCCCTTTGTTCCTTCATGTCCTTTTCACAGGAAAAGTGAGGAAATAATTGTCTTTCCTTTACATATCTATTATTATTGCTCCCCTATTTTTCTGCCCTTTCCCCCTTCAGTTGGAAATCACACTAAGAGGTGGCATAGATTTTAGCATTTGAGGGCAGGGAAGGGAAAAATACTGTTTCTCGTAACTAAAAGCTAGTTGAGTATTCAGAAACTGCCATGTACAACATTTTTGACTTCAAGAGAGAGCAATTTAGGAGCCGTTAAATGTCAGTTGGGTCATCAAGTCCAGTGTCTTACAATGTAAACCATCCACTGTACTTGAACTTCATAACTCTATCGAATGAATGACCTCTGGATTTATCTCACGTTTTGAAGCAAATTAAAAACACTGAACGCCTCCGGCACGAAGAACCAGGCATCACAGAAACCTGTTATGTCACAAAACCAGAGAAGGTATCAGTGACTTTAGCACCTTCTCCAGGAAAGTCTGAATAAAATGCAACTTGCCTTCAGAGCACGGTGTACTGGAATCTACAGGCACTGCTGGCATCTTCATCTTTTCGTTACACTTTGGGTCTGTTTTCTCACAGCCAGGAACATAGTTCTGCTTTGGCATTACACGGTAGTAAGGCGGAGCATACTTTGAAGAGCTACAACCTTGCAATAAAGAACAGATAGCAAAGAATTGTGTCTTGCATTGTTGGTTACAAATACTGAGACAAGTCTTAAAATCATTAGCGTCAAAAACCATACCTCTTTTCTTGCGAGATTCTTGAATTTCTTCACAGCGTTGTTCAAAATCTTCATCCATTTCCTCTCTCACGATGGCATATGCAGTATCTCTCAAAGCACAAGCTCTGTGCCTAATGAGACGATCTGAAATTTTACAGTCAGAACTGAGTCTTTTCTACCAGCCGATGAAATCCTTTCTTTTGATTACTTATCGAAAGATTTTGCTCTTTTCATAGATAGGTTCTGAAGGGTTATCTCAGTGAATATTTTCAGCATAACAACATAAAAGTTAATCATTAAAGCAAAAGCACTAGTTACTGATCAACACTTCTATCACAATTTCTTGTCCAAGTAGTTTAATGCTCCAACATTTACAACCTGGCAAGAAATGCTCTCTGTGGATGTTTAAAATGATCTAATCCCAAGTCTACTGTCCACAGATGACGTTTATCAATTTATACATTTTTAATTTTTCCAAATTAGGGATCAAAACACATTCTTACCTCCAGGGTCTTTATCTGGGTTGTACTGTAAAGCATTGCTGCAGATTAGATCGATGTCTTTTAGAAAATCTCCTGCTGTTAGGTACTGGTGCAAGTCAATCTTCGAGAGAACTGCCGAAAGGTCCATGGGCTGTTTAATGACTGCGTCATAATCAGGTACCTACAAATGAAATATGCGTGTTCAGAGATTTAACAGAGTATCTACCAAAATTAATTATTTTAATAACGTAAAATAAAGGACTTCTTCAAAACCCCAAATATTTATGACACATCCAAAGATATGGAAATTAACCAGTTAGTTGCTTGAAAATAGAAGGGCTATTTCAACTGGCTTTGAAGAGACAGACCAGAAGAGGGAAAAACAAGAAGCAGGGAGGTCAGAAGCACGTGTGGGGCAGAGAAGGGAGCAGACACCCAGAGTGGGATTCATTTCACTTTGCTTCAGAAAATCACAGCAAAGAAAGCTTTCTCAGTAGAGTCACCCGAGATTCTCTTTGTTGTTGGCGGGAAGAAAAAGGTGCAGGAATGCACCTTTGAAGTATCTGTCCTAGGCACCTACTTTTGCATGAGATAACTGGACCGAGAGGTGCCGATTTCTTTACTCAGACCATAAAAGGAGCCTAATGACTAGTAGAGATGAGGACATCTAGGTTTGTTTAGGTTATTTACATCTCAGAAACTAGAAGTAAAGGGAAAGACAAGTCAGTGGATGTTTAGGGGAACAGGACTTTGCTGAAATGCAAAGCTCTATTAAAACGACAGCTGACTTCCAAGTATATGCCCCTGGCTTAGACTTATTCAATACATTACATGAGAAAAAAAAAAGAAAGCGTATGGGAGGAAGAAGAAACCACACAGCCCTTATGGTTGATCTTATACGGAGGAGCCCCAGACGAAACAGAGAATAGAATCTTAGAATTTATTTTAAAAACTGCTGTTCTTACTCCTGTTCTCACAGAAACTACTGCGAGTCAATTAAAGAGCTTTAGGCTTTATTAAAACAGTCCTATAGATACTGTTTATAATTATAAAGAAAGAGATCTCTCTGCTTTTCAGTGCTGTAACATGCCTACATGTCAAAGCCTTTTCATGAGTGAACTGTGTTGGCAGTTGGTCTAACTGGCAGTTGGTCTAACTGGCAGTCGCTCTAGATGGTCGTTATAGGTCCCTTCCAACTGAAATATTCTAAAGTTCTGAAGGCATTGCAGAAGGAACCCGGGGCTTTCAGTGAAACTCAAATAACAGACATTTGAGGGCCTCAAGGAGTCAGCAAAAGTAAAAGAAAACTTCCTGCTTCTTGAAAAATCACAATAGTACGGTCCTAAAAACAAAGACAAACCTTCCTATAAAGAGCACACAAACTCTGAGAAATATAAACACGCAGAAATTACGAATACACCCAGATAAAATGGTATTACAGATCAACACTAATTTACCTCCTCTGGGTCGACAGGCTTTGTAAATGCTCTGAAACGTCTGTCACCGGCAAGTCTACGAGTCACATCCCTTAAGAAAATCCTAAGTTCACGCAATATATCCTCCTCCTGCTCCTCCAGCTGTCTTATTTCTTCCTCTGTCAGCTGTGGAGGCTTAGGCAGTGGTGCTACAGGCAGTACTTCCAATGTCTGCCAAGCTTAAAAGAATCAGAAACTTTTAGTCAATTTACGGTACTCAAATACAAGCCTATGAAAAATTATTGATAGAAAATTACCACCAAAGCAAATGCTGTAGAGCTGTTAACTTACAGTTAGCAAAGTTTTCTATGTAGAATATCCTCACCTGTCTTAGTTTTTGATGCAGGAGGTTTAGCAGTTTGATTTACAATTAAGTCCTCAAAAAATGTTCTTCTTTCTTCCTCATTAGGCAACTGGATTTTGAACACTTCATCATCATTAATAAACACTTCTTTTATCTAAAGCACGAGGAGAAAAGATATTTCAGATGTAAGGTCACACAAATTCATGTTCTGTTCCAAAAAGATGAGTGCCTTTCCAGATTAAACTGAATAATCACCTTGATAAGACAAACTGTGAAAAGGTATCTTCTTGGCCTTAAAAGGCTGGATTTTCATAGGTTAGCATGGCAAATTAAAGTATCTTCTCTAAGGAACACCTCTAGAGTTAAAGCTCAATGAAGGGACCCTATGATACACTGATAAAGTGCTGACATTCAGCACCTCCTAGACTGCTTATTTTGTATTTACCTGCCTTGCTGTCCTTTAGTTTGAATCTTTATGGCAGCTATCGAAGGAACAGGCAGGATTCAGGAGACAAGTGTGGGCTTTTTTGGTAAGGTGCTGTGGGTTTTTTTTAAATTAATTTAAATGAGGTGTCTAAAGCTGCACACTTCCAAGTTTTACTCCATTTTTCAATCTCTACTACCAGAAAGTATGGAAGGAATTTCAATACTTATTTTAGAAAGAATTTATTAACCGTAGAAGAATTTCTGTAGAAAGTTAAGCCCTTTGAAAGCGTTTGATGATAAACACATCTAGGCAACCCCCTCTCTCCCCCCCAGTAAATGAGACAAAATAATCAGAGCAGCATATTCACATTTTGAACACCTTCCTTTAATGCACACTCTCAGATACCTAGAAAGCTAAGCACATACTCTTACTGAATTTTGTTAAGAAATACAACTAAAAATAGATTTCCAAGTTACTTAAACAGAAGTTGGAACTTAGCTTTCTGATTTGTAAAGCTTTCACCGATATGAAGAAAGAAATTGAAATTTTTAATAAAGAATTTAAATTTGAAATTACATTCCATCATTAAGAGTGTGACCATCGTACTTTCTCTGTAAAACTACCTTTCACTTTTCAGTAAAAGTATCTTTTTCCCATGTACATTTCAAGCACCGTATATTCTTGACTAAGTACATACCTGGCAATCTTGAAGTCACTGGAATTATTGTCTGAAGTAAATGTTTATGTCTGTCTAATGAGCATGAGTGTGTGCGAAGGGGGAAAAAAGTTGGGTCAAAGTCAATCTCTTTACTCAGAAAACACTTTAGGCAAATGCTTTCAAGCATTGTTTTGTCTAAGCAAATTTTAAGAGACCTGGTTAGGGTGCCTGAGTAATAACAGTATGAATTTGCTTAAGAGTGCACAGTACTCCAATGTTTAAAGGATTTATAAATTAACAAAAAACTGACTAAAAAAAGTAAGAAGAGTATCAACAGAAATACCTCTTCTGGGAGATCTGCATGACACACATCAGATGTTGCAAGCAGCAAAACTGGAGCAAATGCTGGAATGTTCTGCAGTAGTGTTGTAAAAGTAGCTCTCAATGTAGCTCCAGCAGCCTCCCACCACAAATGGATATGTGGAATATAAATGATACTTGGTGCTGTTCTTTGTGCTTCTCGCATCAACTGGTAAAATGAAAGCTTGGATAAGAAAACTAAACCATGTAGAACAGGCTAATAAATAACTACGTGTCAGTCAAACTGTCTTATGAAATAGGAGCACATGCAGCCAAAACATCAAAACAATCCAACAAAAAACAACTCCTTAACAATAAGGCAAAATTTTCACTTTACTCAAATATGGACATTGCTACACAGACAGAAACTGACCTGAATCTCTGCCTGATTTCAAAACTACTTAGGTGTAAGGTAATGCCTAAAGAGCCTTACAACTCAGCTGCTGTGGTGGTGTGCCTGAAAAAACAAGACTAACCCTTGAGCAAGATGTATTAGCCTGGGTAAATCACTACACGACTCTGACTGCACCATTTTCAATTCAGAGTGCGCACATATCCAAGTCACTCTGAAGCACAGTTTGAACAAGCAAAGACCTATGTGAAAAGATGAGGGCTGACACTGTGAAAGAAGCCTGGTTACAATTCATAACTTCACGTACATTTTATAAGAGGTGACCAGTCTGAATAGCTGCCTGAATAGCTAAATCACTCACAGCCTCTCATTATCAATCAGACCAGATTACGTGCTTTGGAAGACCACAAGCCATTGCCTACAGATGGTACCTCGATCACAGAAGAGGACATGCATCTACCACATGAGGGAAGCGGCAACAGTCCTTTCACATGACAAATTTCTCCGTGCACCCTTTCAGATTATCAATATTCAGGGAGTTCCTGTCACAAGATGGGAAGTGCACGTGGTATATCCGGGCAGTGACTAGACATGCTAGTTATATGACCGCAGGTGCAACCATCACATAACACAAAAGGAATTGTTCCTCTTATGTGACAAATGAGTCTCCAGTCATGTAACATGTCCATCCTTACTTGTAGAGCTCTCAAATGCTGCTACTAAATGTGAAAATATTTTAATACAGTGATGTCAAACAACGAAACGGATTTCCTGCCTAAAAGTAAAAAGGAAAACAGCACTAAATCTGCTTATATTTAATTTCTAGTATAAGAAAAACAAACGTAAGCGTTCCATGAATTTTAACGCTTTTACTGCATATACTGCAGCAGTACAAGCTGTATAGGTATATATAAAAAAAGAAACACTTCTTTTCCCCAAAAGCTTGATTGCCTTACAAATATAATGAAAATGAAGGTTACAAAAAGTGCATGACAGGCAGTCAGGCTGCTGCAGAGCCATCTACTGGGAGCACAGATTCTTAAGCAGCAATGAAAACAACTTTCTGGATCCCACCGAGATGGGGAGGACTTCTTGCTATAAAGAGGGGTTTATTAGCAGCACCTCCCGGCTTCCCGAGCTGCTAGCAACATCCTCACTTTCCATTCCTTTGGAATGAAAGATACGGCCACATGTAACATCCTCATTTGGTATCATTTGATCTAGCAGAAAAGTGGCTTTTCAGACAGAAGTAAACCTAACAGCACATTCAAACCAGGCCACCTCCATTAACAATGAATTTTGCTTACTTTACTAGTTTATATACAGTTCATGAATCCTATGAGATTAAAGAGAAAAAAAGGTACCTGTGCACATGTTTCTTCCGATGATGTGATGCTAACAAACAGAACAGATAGGTCTAGTGTATAGACTGGAAACTTTTCCAGGGCATGTATTACTGCAGGTGCCAAATGAGAAGCTTGCCCGTATCCTGGCTCTCCAACTAGTAAGAACCGTGGCCTGCAAGATGTTGGCTGGTAATAAGCATTTCTAGAACAGGAAGAAGAAAACAAGTTTAAAAATGAGGTGATGAATAGGCACACAGAGGATAAGGTTTTTTCCTATACACCTTTCTTTCTTTTTTTTTTTCCCTTTCAGTAAATACTCTCCATGTTCCAGCAAATAATAAGCTGGTCTGTGATCAGGAACACTGTCAAAGCCCATTTTCTTTTTAAAAAACTTGTACCATACCTCCCTTAAGAAATCCTACCAATCCCCAGCATGTCTGCTGTTCCTTTGGCTGGGTTAAGTAACGGCTCTTAAATCATACAGGGGGGCTGTCCAGCTAAATACACATGTGACAACTCATCAGTAACCCGATATGGGGGAGAATAACAACTCTCTCTCTCAGCACATGCCAATCTGGATCTCCTCACTGCCCGTAGACACTGATTTTCAGTAGGTCTTGAGTTTAAGTAGCTGTGAGATCTCTACATCTGTCTAGTTTAGCTGAAATTTGGCCATAGTTACTGGAGATAGTGGGAAGGAAGGAGTAGAACAACATTTCTAGAAAAAAATTAACGTGGGCACTGAAACACATTAGCTGTATCTGAAGAAGTACACAAATGGACTGGTTAAATTACAGCAGTACACTAAATATGTATTAAGATGTATATTCATTTTATTCAGTCATTCTAATGTTTCATCTTTGAATTGTCTATTAATTTCCTAGTAATCCTGCTTTACTAGCATGAAACACATTTGTGAAGAGCATTCGTTTTTTTCCACCACAATACTATTGTACCTTTGCTGGCTGAAGTCAAAGATCTAGAGACCTAACCAAGCTCAGCAGGTCAGAAGATTTTCTGGACAGCGCAGCAATAGGAAGTGAGAAAAATAACTGACCCACCAGTGACGACAATAATCTGTTTTTTCAACTGTCAGCTTATATGACTTCCACATTAAAATGTTAAAAAATTAACATAAACTTAGTCAGTTAAAGGTACAAAATGCAGACATTGTTTAAGTTTTTCTCACAGTGTTTTAACAAACCATTTCTCAGTTCTGTTTCTGCTACATAATTCGCTACTGGTTTAACAATCTTGGAAATTAGAAGGGCAAAAGATGTCTACATGAATCTGTAGGGTTTTTTTAGCTAAAAGGACAGGCAGCACGTTTCTTTGGTCTTGAGTCTTTCAAGGAATGCCATGGATTAAATCAACACATTCTAATAGTCTGTGGACCACTTTGACTTAGGAAAAGAGGGCTGGGCCATTCAGTTTGATGGGTTATGGCAGTGTACTCCATTAGAACCTCAGTACCCAGCTGGATCTTCACGCTTACTTCTTGCAAATATTGATCACCCCCCCACACCCCTCCCCTCTACTACTTCATCTACCACCCCTCACACCAAAACTGTTTACAGACACGGCCATCTGAATAATGCAAACATAAAGGGACAAATATGTACCTGCTAAAATTGAGGAATTTTTCCTTTTGTCTACCAGGCATTTCAGGAGTTGGCTTATCTTCAAAGATTGATGGTGATTCCTCATCACTGTCAATAGCATAATTTCTTAAAATATGATTTAAACTGTCTGAAAGACAAGAGAGGTTTGTTAACTTTCCTGAATAGTCCATATCTTGCTCTCACATTAATACAGCTTCTAAATCAGTGCTGGAGACCCCTTATATTGTATTTCTTCATTTGAGGGCACATGCCGAATGTTATTTTCTGAAGAGTTTATCCTACCACAGATCTAAGGAGATTGCACAAGTCTCTACAAAGCTGTCCTACATCGCATGATTTGCATAAGGTATTCTCTCTCTGTTGGTGAAAACAACAGGAGGTTTCTTCCTTAGAATAAAGATGATTAGGAACTTCTGTAGTTCCTAGGCACCTGAAGAACCCAACAAGGCCACTTCCTTCTGGAGCAGGTTCCCCCACTGGATGTGGGGAAATTAAGTGAACGTGGTGGCCACAGACTTCCCTTTGTCTAGGACTAGTGAGTCAGAATATACAGACCAACACATCTTCTAAATAAGGCTCCTCAAAGATCCCCGAAGGAAGAGATCATGAAAGGCCGACAACGGAGGCGGGATGCAATTACCAATCCCTTAGCCTCTCTGCTTTTATATTGTTGGTGGGTTTCTGCCTCTTTCACCAATGCAAACAATCTACCAGCTCTACTGGGAGTAATACTGATAGGATATTCTCCAGGGATTAGGATAATAACTAACTATTCATGGATCTCCGTTAATCAGGAGTGCAGCGAGTTTATCAATTTATTTGCTGTCACCAACCGACAGACAACTTGGTCAGGGTTGATGCAGTCAGGAGTGTGAGCTCACATATGCTATGCAAGCCAAGCCCCAGAGTATACGTTACTGAAACATTCTGATCTCATGTGCAGGCGTACAGTGTGATCCACAAACATTCAAATTAAGAGACTATGGTTAAAAATCACGATAGCTGTAACACTATTTAGCTTAAACCACTTATAGTTGTATTGTGGTTCTGACATTCTTCACAGGAATTAGAAGCATTCATGTAAAAATGCCCTCTCCCCCCATTTAAACATTTATTTTGAAAGAGGTGCCTCACACATTAAACCTTAAATCCATCTCTATGAATGATAAACACGATATTAGCTACTGTGAGAAACAGGGTGCTCTAGGAGAGAATGCATAGTTCTCTCCTATGTATTGCGAGTCATTCACAGCTCCCATCCAGCACTTCAGTTTAGAATCCAGAATAAAAACTATGCACGATATTCCTGAAATAAAGGCGTGCATGTGCGTATTATAAAATCCTACTGTCATTATGGCTGAGAGGTTTCTGTGTGTTGATTGCACAAATCGGAAGTTTTTGCTTTGGCAGAAGTTTAAAGAAGCGGCTACTGTTGTTATACCTTGCTGTTGGTCCTTCTTTAGAGCAAGCTCTGCGTGGGGAAATACTCTCTGCAAGGCTTGTAAAATTCTTGCTAGTGTGTTTTCAAGCAGTGGTTTTGAAATAGGTGATAGTGCTCGCCCAGGTGAAGCCACAGCCCTCCGTGAAGCTGGAACAGTCTTCTGCATAGCCATGACAAAATCCTTCGCTGTTATTTTAATAGAAGCAATATCTAACTGCAGTTTCTCACTGCTTTTGTATATTTGAGGATAGCGGCGGCGCAGAGCACAGAGGGCAGCTTCAGCACATAAGCATTTAATATCAGCACCACAGTATCCTAATAAACAAAACAAGAATCAAATGTTATGTCAGTCTCAGGCAACACAGAAGTCAAGGCCAAGGTTTCCAAAGTGCAACACTGAAAGACTTTGTATGCAGCTAAAAATTAACAGGCTAAGAGATAATCCAAAGCGTTACCGAACTGCAGAGAAGTTTTGTTACGTGGCTCGCAGCCTGATACCCTGCGCTTATGAAGCGGCCTCCTAATCAGAACTTTAGTCCTGAGGAAGAGGCCCCAAAGCTCTTTAATGTTCTGAGAGACAAGAAGAAAATGACAAGAAAAGAAGCATCTAACTTTGTTTGCTCCCAAGGCCTGTCAGCTGCCTCACGCTGCAGCAAGGCACAAGAGCTCGGGTGCTGCCTGGTACAAGCTCAGATTCCTTAGGACTCAGTCACATGCAGGGACTGACTTTGTTTTCAAACTTACCAACACATTTTTCAGCTAGCTCTTCAAGAAACATGTCCAGTGGCTTAGGGGTCCAGTCTCGTGTGTGAATCTTGAAAATATCTTTTCTAGCCTGGAAACAAAATGGTTGCATTTTGGTTTGTCCTAAGTTTTCTCTTAAAAATAAAAAACAAAACACAAAACCACCTCACATTAATAAAAATACTTTTTCTCTCCAATTCAGCAAAATCTCATGCTGACAGGCTCATTAGTTCATCAAATTTGGTTTTCTGCCAGTTCATTCAAGGAAGACAGTCCTAGCACTACCTTTCAAATTGCTACAGTTACTACGAAGAACAATAATTATGACTCAAACTCCTGTCATTGATCCAGAAAATGTCAAATGTTGCCTGTCTTCGTGTCTGATCTTAGCAAGACTTTCATTTAAGTATTTCCTGGTACACAGATTAATTATGGCAGATTTCTAGAATTCTTCCACAGTAGGGAACTGTGTATTATATCCATTTCATGGCACCTCCTCTCCTGTTCCTGAAAGCAGATAGAAACTGGAGGCAAATGTGTGTGTTAACTACACTGCTCAGTGCACTTTTATTAGCCTTCACTCCAATAAGCATTTTATCCTTTTTCCAAAAAGTGCTACTAAAAGAAAAAGCAGTATCAGCGGTAGCCAGAGAAAAACCACAAAAACAGGGTTCCAGTTTTGCACACGATCGTCCCCCCAATATGTTTTTGTTGCTATATACCTATTTTTTCATTGCTTAGCTATTGCCATTGAACTAGAAGCTTCCCAAGCCCTGCACCTGTGCAGTGTACTTCACATCTTTGTCCAAGTCGCTGTTAACGAGTACCAGTAAGAATGTCAGATCCCCAAATACTTATAGGTAACGCCCAGGATACCCAGCCTGGGAACAGTCCAACACAGGTACGTCCACTATCCATTCATAAACCAAGAACTGAGAGCAAGAGCGCTTCAGGGTGAAAGTGCCTAATTGGATTAAATAAGTAAGCAAACATGAACCGCTTTGGGAATGAAAAATCTTAAGTTGCTCCAGCACCAGCCTTGGTAAAAGTTGTTGTTAGCAGAAAGGAATTCTTGCGTGCACACCATTTCTTTCATTTTCCAGATGAGATAGCAGTAATTTATAGCTAATTCAGGCATTGATCCTTACTTAAACATTTCGGTGACTAGCAGCATCCCCTTTTCTTGGCTGGTCACAGTGAAACCAAAATTAATTCTAGAACTACCTACTTGTTGAAATCATCTTAGTCATATATATTCAGTACCAGGTCTGCCCTCCACAGCACAACGCAGCTCTCTCCAGACATCACTCTTTTGTCCAAGTTGTACAACACTGATTTCGACTTTAACTGCTCCGTGATACTGCACTGTTATGTGATTTTGTTACAAAGAGGGACTTTGCCACATTAGCATTAGGGTTGAGTTTAAGTTCTGACCTCTTTATTTGGCAGGCTGAAGAGGAACTCTCGATCAAACCGTCCGGGTCTTCGTAAAGCAGGATCTATAGAATCCAGCCTGTTGGTGGCTCCAATTACCACAATCTCTCCTCTGCTGTCTAACCCATCCATAAGTGCCAGAAGTGTTGATACAATAGAGCTAACAGAAAAATATAATTTTCATTCACTGGGTTAGTAAATTTTGTTACGTTTTACATGACCTTCTCCAATGACCACTCAAAAAGGACAAGCTTTTATTGATGAGATGCTCCTTACTGAAAGACTCGTTTTAAGACATAAAAAACCAGACAAGGTAACACAGGTCTTGTGCTGCTATCAAGCTTAGTGAATTGTTTTCAATTATTGTTTAAAAACCATCTGAAGTTTAGTAGCATTGAATTACTAGTTTTCAGGACAAATGAATGTGTCACATGAAGTTAAATAGGTTGTGGTCTTCTTTTCACAAAGATCAAGCAGCTTCTATGTAGGTACAAAAATGTACTACCTATGGATTTCGTCTTGTTCACAGGACCGCACAGGAGCAAGACCATCTATCTCATCAAAGAAAATAATTGAAGGTCGCATCTGGTAGGCCTAGAACGAAAACACAGCAATACTGACATAAGTAAACCAGCACAATTTTAAAGAGAAAATGCGTGAAAAACGTCATGGTTGGAAAGTCACTGGAGCTAGATTTTTCCAGCTAGCATCAGGGATCTCTACTAATGGAGCTAACGGAGTAAGTGGCACGAGTAACAGAAGACAGCAGCTATGTCAACCCACTGAGACTGGGTGACAGGAAACAAATCATACCAGTAGTTTTTACAGCTATTTGGCAACCACCGAGAACAGAGCCAGGACTTAATTCAATTAGAGGTTCTGGAAGCAAGCTTCTGTTATGAATTTAAATGACCATGCTTGCAGCCTGTATCTGTTTCCCTCTGATCTAAAGCCACCGTCTCTTGCCTCTTGAAACCTTTTTTGTGGCTGTTTGATGTTTTTTTGAGGGGGGGTGTGTTGCTTTGCGAGGTTCTCTCATTTGTTTTATTAATCTTTCCCAATACATCTCAAGATTTCAAGCCCCTAAAAAACCCACTGAAAAAAGAAACACTGACAATCCCGTTTCAGTGGAAGGAACTGACAAAACCCAAAAAAGAGTGAGTTCTTAAAAATATTGACCACAGAAAACTACAGTTACAACTCGGACAGAGCACGTGGCACATTTCCACTTTACCTGATCAAACAATAAACGAAGCTGTCGTTCAGATTCCCCCGCCCATTTACTCAGGCAGTCAGCACCTTTTCTCATAAAAAAGGCTATTCTCCTGTCACCTTGGCTACATTCATTAGCAAGTGCACGAGCAACCAGTGTCTTCCCAGTCCCTGGAGGGCCATAGAAGAGACAGCCTCTGCAATTAAAAATACCAAAGATTCACATAAGAAAAAAACATCATGGCAAAGTACCTATTACAACCCTCATCCCTACAACACACAACTCTTCTCTCTAGCTTACACTTCACGTGTAAGAGAGCGGTAACAGCTGAAGCGTGAGAAAAGTCAAACCAGATGGAAGTTTTGTGTTCCTACACAACTCAACAAGGCAGTAAACAACATGAATAAAGAGGATCATGCAGATGTACAGAACCTTGAGAAATGATTGTAGTGTCCCAGAACAACACTTCCAAAACTGCTGACAAACTAACAGGGGTGGTTACAGCACAGTGGAGCCAAACAAGAACAAACTTCAGCACAGAATCTAAGACTGGGCTAACTTATGAATCACCAGTTCATTCTTCAATGATACACGGCACATGCATTCTTGTTTTCACAAAAGGCAAGATTTGATAGTAAAGCATTTAATTCTCCCGTAAAAGGCTTTAAGTTAGTGGACTTGGTCTCCCATTGCTGATGATAAACGAGGAGGAAGTCTAAAGCTGGGATGGTATTCTGCATTTCCAGATAAATATAGCCATCAGCTAGAAAAGCCAATACACTGCTGTTTCAAAAAGAATTTAAATGAATAAAGAAGCAAAACACAGATTTTGTTGTCATTCTTTGTAATACTTTTAAAGTTACTGAAAGCAAAGGATTAAAAGTCGTATTTCAATATACCATGATTGAGTTTTGCTGACCAAGAATATGTAAAGCTAACAATTAAATCTCTAATAATTTCATTTCATAACTGAGTGCAACAAACGCTGCAAGGTTCTAGTTGCAAGTCCTATCAATTGTAAACTTGATACTTGAGCACTTGAAAAAAAAGAGAGTCGGTGGGAGAGACAACTGGACTTCCAAGAAACAAATTACAGTTGACTACCAGTAGGTAATTCCTTCTTCCTGCTTATAAACTAATGAAGTTGACTTGTACGTAGAACTCAAAACAAAAACACTCCAACCCTGCCTTTTAAAGGCAAGACACTTTCAAAGTATATTCTCCCCACACAGTACATCTTTGAACCTACATATATTCTGGATTCTATCCAGTTTTAAGAAATTACTTTTGACTACTGCTAAAAAACCCCATCAACACTCCTGAAAATTTTGAAGCATGGAAACATATTGATACCTCAGTTGAATATTCTCATGAAAATGGGGGACCAGCAGGTCGAGGGAGGTGATTCTTCCCCTCTACTTCACTCTCATGAGACCCCACCTGGAGTACTGCGTTCAGCTCTGGGGCCCCCCACGTAAGGACAGGGACCTGTTGGCGCAAGTCCAGAGGAGGGCCACAAAGATGATCAGAGGGCTGGAGCACCTCTCCCATGAAGACAGGCTGAGAGAGTTGGCATTGTTCAGCCTGGAGAAGTGAAGGCTCCGGGGAGACCTTAGAGCAGCCTTCCAGTACCCAAAAGGGGCCTACAGGAAAGCTGGAGAGGGACTTTTTGCAAGGGCATGTAGTGACAGGACAAGGGGTAATGGCTTTAAAACTGAAAGAGGGTGGATTGAGATCAGCTATAAGGAAGAAATTCTTCACCATGTGGGTGGTGAGGCACTGGAACAGGTTGCCCAGAGAAGCTGTGGACGCCCCAACCCTGGAAGTGTTCAAGGCCAGGTTGTATGGGGCTTTGAGCAACCTGCTCTAGTGGAAGGTGTCCCTGCCCATGGAAGAGGGTTGGAACTGGATGATCTTTAAGGTCCCTTCCAACCCAAACCATTCTATGATTCTATGAAACAATGTCTGTTACCTTGGAGGTTGAATTTTGAATCTCTCAAAGACTTCTGGGTAAAGCAAAGGAAAAACGACCATCTCTTTTAAAGCTGAAATGTGGTCAGAAAGACCACCCACACCATCAAACCGTACCTAAAGAGAAATTCAAAAGAACACATTTTGTATGTTAAAGAAAGCTGCAACCTTGATAAGGTTCCATCAGAAATTGTATGTCAGCACAAAGGAAATGCTCTGGGCAATTTTCAAACTGCTTGAGAGAAAACTGTAAACCAAGGTAGCTGTAGACAGCACGTTATTGAAAGCTTTCATAAACACTGGAAACATCTCACTGACACAATGAACTAAAAATACTTACTGAACAATCTGTTTGCATTGGATCAACGTCAGCCAGACTTGCTCCAATTTTCATTCGATCCTTGTGAATTCCCTTCAAATCGTCTTTCCGAAAGTTTAGTGGAAGACACCTGATTTGAATTAAGGAGAAAGAGAAAAGCGCTTTCTAACTTAGGATGCAGCTAGAAGGTTTTTGCTTTTATAACAATGGCAAGTGAATGCAGAAAACCTTACAAATGAGCTTAAACTTCCTAAATAGTTAAATACGTGTTCAAATTGTTTTCTATTTAATGTCTGTGAGTAAATAAAGGAAAAAGGTCACAGCAGGCATTAAACTGGGTTTACTTTAACAACTCTTAGCACTTACGAATAGCCACACCAGTCAACACAGCACATACATGAATGCAAGCTCTCACTACTTAAAAATTAGATCAAATGTTCAAGGTTTTTATAGATTTAAGAACAAGCGTTTGAGATTTGCAAAAATACACTGTTTTCAGGTTTATTTTCCCTCTCGGTGAGCACAGTAAAAAAAATCCATTTAAGCAAGAGAAAAATAAGAATTCTAAAGATCATAGTAAGACAACAGAAAGAAATTATGGCAGTTTATAATAGCACTTAAGTTGTTCTGCATGATAGCATTAAGTAATTTTCAGTTCACAGCCTTCCTCAGACAACAGGCTGCTTGTTCTTCTCTTAACTGTAATCTAAGTTTTGTACTGGTTTTCCATGACTATACATGCTGGAAAAAACATCCCACTGCTGTTACACTTGGCAAACCTTTCTGAAAACAATGTCCATTTGGGCTTCACAAAGAGAATTAAGCCATGGACAGACAGGCAGAAACACTGGGACTACTTCACTTTGGCTTTATCCAACTTTCCTCAGTATCTTAACTCAACCAAGCATTATAAGAACATTCATAAGCATGGAAGAAAAGTTAATTAAAAATGAAGGCAGTTCTGATGCTAAGAAAATTCATTTAGAGGGCAAGTACATAAAAGATGCTCTCGTATGAAGACCTCTCTGCAACTGGCAATCCCAAAACAGAGACACCAGTGGCAAATTTCAACATTGGCTGTGCCCAAATTCTTTACACATGAAACACCTTCCAAATACATCCTCCCGCACATGCTCTCAGACCTGGAAGTCTTAAGCAGCCACAAGCACCTATTTCCAAAAAACAGGTTAAACAGTTTTGCTGCGAAGTACAAAGGCCCACACCTTACACAAATCAATGTATTAACAATAATTACAGGACATACCAGTGCAGGCAGAGGACGAGGAGGAGACCCTACCTGATCAATGACCACGGAATGTTAGCAGAGGTTGCCAGTAACAACCCAGAAGTTCCAAGCTGCACCACCCTGTTGGAACTCTACTATGGAAGGCACCTGCAGCCCAGCAGTTGTCACACGGATGTACCGTATACGTAAGGGCACGTAGGGAAGTCTCAGCCTGAGCACGGAATACATTTAGCTCTTGCTGCCAGCAATAACAATACCTTTTTCTGTTGTCAAAAGAAGGAGAAAGTCCCTAGCCAATACGATGCCATAGCAGAAAGGCTTGCTAGTAAGGCTCATTTTAGTAGCTTTGTAAGATCATGAAAAAAACCCACTTACTTTGTTATAAGTTTGTCGAACAAAACAGATTGATTTGTAATGGTGTAATGACTTTGTTGAAGTCTGCAGCTTCAGCGGACCTCCAAATCCCCGTTTTCTTCATGGACTTGTTGTGCAGCTTTTGCATCAGCTCCGGTCTTCAGTATTCTGGTGACTACAATGCGTTAATGTATAAAATATTTTGAGACAGAAAATACGTTATTCCCTTTATTTCACCGTTGCTCTAGTAAAATGAAAAAAAAATCTGCAGTGGCTTGATTTTTTCTTTAAATACTGAATTGGAAGTTATTGTCATCACCACAGCATTCAACTTTAATTAATTATGTTTAAACTACCTACCTAAAAGCATGACTTGTATAGCAACTTTTTAATAGACTGGGAAGCCAATCTGATGAAAACAAACACGCAGCTTTTGTTCCATGCAGGAAGCAAGTTCATTCCAGTTACTTCTTTCTGGAAAAGTGAAAGCAACAAATACCTCTCTCTAAGGTGTTTTTACTCCATCCATGTCAAATTGTATCGAATAGTTTTTTTAAAAAAATATTTATGTGGGAAGTCTCTTCTTAAGATGCGTGGTTTTAGTCCATTGTTTAAGCATGCATCACTCATTTTCTGCATCCTGACACAAAAGCTCTAGAAGATAAGAAACGTCTCAAGATAAACTCCCAAATAGCAAAGAACTCAAACGCTTGCCTGCTTTAAAAACGATCTGCCCAGTATTTACCACACAGCATCCTTTGCCACGGGTCTGTTACTTGCACTATCATTAAAACAGTTAAGAGAGGTCAGTGAGGAAGTAGTGCACAATTAGAACTTGAATTACTACACACAAAGCGCATTTCAGGCCCCTTCCTGCGTTCAGCCCATCCATGGCTGGCAGGACGCTGGCTGGAAATAACGCATTTTCCCAGCTGCCAGCAAGCAGCCTCACAGCACCAAGCCTGCTTGTGTACTCAGCACAGTGATTCAGTTCCAAGGTGAATCACTGAACTTCAGTGACACCTTCCCCACATCAGCGGGTTTGTGCGCCTAATGACTGAATTACTTTTTAACTCAAATATTACCTCCTATTTGCAAGAACGATTTTCAATTAATTTGTGTCCTGCAGACTCCAGAAAATCCGTGTCACAAAGAAACCTGAGCTAAGGAACAGATTCTCAGGCACTAGTGCCTAAGAGCAGGCTGGAATTCAAGCTGTGTTCTCCCCTAGCCTGACAGGAATTAATAGCATATCCTTCTATTCTCACCTACCTCTTTCCTAAAACTCGTAGGAAATTCACTATCTTTTCACTATCTATTTTCACAACTTCAGCTGCTTTGGGTTGATAAGTTCAGCAGTTTTTGTGGCCAAGTTAAATAGATGGAGTGACCAAACACAATCCTTCTCAGAAACCAGACTAAAAAGGAATCCTAGGGAGTTACCACTACTTACCTTCTTTATATTCTTATTTTTTTTTGGTCTGACTTTGGCTTTGCCAACCGCCTACATTAAGAAAGAGAACAGAGGAGAGAAAGAAGAAAAGAATTATTGTATTAGAATATTGCATAGAAGCCTTGTATTGTACTGTTCCCCATCAAGACTAGGGAACCTGACCAAGTTTGTAATCCAGTGCTCCACATCATGCAAAGAAAAGCCTGTGGACCACACTGAGGATTCAGGTCCCAAGTCTGCTGCGTACCATATGCAGACAGTTCGGTAGGGACACAACTTTCCTAACCGGCTAATCTTGAAGTCTCAATAGTGCAAATAACATCTCAGTAACCAAAGCGGAGCAGAGATCTCAAAGGAGTTGGGAAAAGATGCACGTTTTTTATACAAGCAGAAGACTTTTACTAAGAAGAGTGATTCTCATTCTAAGACACTGACACTGACATTAACATAATCATACTGCCCCGCAGATTTTTAGCTGTAGATTTATCATGACATGACTCATTGTGCATGCTTTCACTTTTCCTTTTAATACTATGAATTGAACAGAGATTGGACATCTAGAAATACAATACCTCGTAAAGTGTCTTCAATTGACATTTTCACTTAATATTTCCATGCTTTTGTCAAAGCTAGAGTCTGAACAGGGCGGCATGTTTTTTCTCATTGATTTCAAACAGTGTCCACTGAAGCATTCAATTTTGCCAGAGGAAAATTCCTAGGGAAAGAAAGAAGGAAATAAGAACATATTAATCTGAACCATGTATGTTGAGCTAAGAAGGGAATTCTCCCTCCTTTAGGCAAGTTTATTCTGTAAGTCTCATGACTTGATAGTGGTGCAACTCATGGCAGGTAAGCCTTGAACCACTTCGGCACCAAGAAGTAGCCCTCAGAAAAAAAACCCAGCCAACCAGCTTTCAAAGCTAAAGCTCCTCTCCGCCACACTTTTCTTGTGGACAACTTGAGCTTAATAGCCTTTGAAAAAATTATTGCAGCAAAACCTTTCAGATAAACTTAGAGTTTCATGAAAAAACCCCCACCTTTTATTTCAACATTGGTTCAGAGAAGCAGCCAAGCTTGACCTTGCATGTCCTGGGATTAAAATCTAGTTAGGAGAGTTTTTCTCCTCTTTCCGTTCCATTTGTGACCTCATTTGGAGGGATATTAAAAGATTTCCTTCAGGAGGATGGCATTTATCCACAGGAAGCCAAAGGGAACTCAAGATACACTTCTTTTATTACCATTGATCTTGTTCACATTGGTATTTCTGCAAGGAGGATGAGTACTATCACTTCTACTATGTGAGGAAAGCTGTGATGACCATGAGAGGTGGCTTGTTCAATTTACAACCCAAGGTTTCATTAGGAATACCCCAAACTACATCTCACACTGAAAAAGGCAGAAAAACGACCAGATTCTTCTACTTCTTGACACTAACTTTACCAAGAGGTACTTCCATTAGCAGTTGATGGAGATGGTGACAGAAGCGTGAAGAATGTCACTACAGGAGGGCAGTGATGCATGCGTAAGGCCCATGCAGGGCCATGCAATGAGAGCTGTGGCCACCTGCTGCTGAGGGGTCAGCCCTGAGCCACAGAGCTGGGCAATCCTGTAACTGTCTGACGGTATTCTCCTCAGTCAACCTTGAACAAGTCATCCCCACCGTTCACCTGACAACTTCTCATGATAAGACAGACCTTTTGCACGAGGAGGATTTCCATCACCTTTCCTTCATGGCTCGTTTTAAGGAGCACCTCCCTTCCAGCAGTCCTCTGGGCTGGTGGAGCAAGGCCTCATGAGACGCCTCCCGTAACTGGCTTTTGAATTGGGGCATCTGAGATGAAACCCCTGAAGACATTTTCTGCTTCTCAGATCCAGCACAGATGGTTGTAACAAGACCTAAAGCTTAACAAGAGGCAGTCGGATATGTCAGAGTCACCCTTAACATTTTTCCTCTCAAAGGTTTAAGAAAGAAATCATAACAGAAAGCCTTTCAACTATTTTTCAATTTGACAGAGCCCTAGGTTTATTTGAAGAAGGCAGGGTTTTGTGCACACTCACACACAGGAGCATATAAAGACTTAAACCAATACGTTCAGCGTTCATCACTGAGACAACTAGAAAAAAAAACCTAGACCAAGAAATAATGATGTTCTCTTACCTGCAAACACACTCAATAGTATTCCTACAGCTGGTATGACTATGGCTTTTCTATCATCCTATAAAATCTACAGGCACGCCTGGGAACTCCCTAGAATGTTAGGTGACGTGATTAAAGGCTAATCTGCACAAACAAAAAGCAGCGAAGCACTGGCGGGCAGAGGCACCCCGGTAACTCAGCGCGGGGGGAACAGCCGGGCCCCACTCCTCACAAGGCCATGGGTCAGCCCAAGGCCTGGCTCCAGGGTGAGGGACCCCCCAGGGGCGTGGGCAGGAGAGGCCTCAGGGGTCACCTCACCTTGTAACAGGTTCTGGGTGTTCACTTCCAGCAAAAGCTGGAAGTTATAGTCATTTCTGCCCTGTTTTCATGAGAACTCTATTTCAGGAATATGACAATCAGCAAGTAAAGGAAGAGGTCATGTGTCAGCGGGGATGAATTTTTGGGGAGAGTTTAATCTGTGTTAGTTGTGGTGTAAGTTGTGAAAAATCACGACCACTAAATACTACAACTGTATTTTGACATAGAATGTTTATTTTCCATAAAAATCTGAAATTGAGCATCACATAAAATATTGCGATTAAATATTACATAATATAATTAACAGACATTGAACTGAAGTCTACATGCAGTGCTTGCGCAGTATTTTGCTTCTGTTTCTGACTGCCCATTTTATATTTTATTATTGCCTATGACATTATTCATCTACTCATTTATGCGTTCTCAAAGCAGAATCAGTATGATGATCTAAAGGAGTGAAATATTCAGCCAAGGTAAGATACTGGTGGCTTAGGCAAAAATAATTTGAATCAGTGAGAAGTGTAAAATAAAAATTTGCATGTGTGAGCACTGGAAGTAATATGAGTAGATGCAGCGCAGCTTACACAATGCACGTAACTATTGTGGCTCTGTCTTATGAAGAGGTAAATTCTATCACATTAAGACTAATTTGATTATCTTGTGTTTTTAGAACAAATTATCTTGTGTTTTTAGAACAAATAGTGCATCCTGGCTTTTGTTGAAATGATTGCAGGAGTATACTTGACATTTACTTTCTGTATTGTAGTTTTATTTGTATGCTTTATAAACGTATTTCACCGGAAACCCCATTCTTGTATAGCTCTCTTGTCCAAGGAATATCAGAATGTGCAGGCTGATGCATGAAGTACAGAGGTTCAGCTATAATTTCTGGATTAAATCCTTCATTCACCAGATGCATTTTCTGATGCTTGAAAGTTGCAGTGATTTGCATAACATCCTAACAAAGAAGTAATTCAAGTAAAATGCAATGTTCCATTTCAGCCTGTGTCAGTGAAAATTGGATGCAATTACTGAGTAAAATGAATCATACCATTTTACTATGGAATGTCTTCAGTTAGACAGAATGATCTGATTCACAGGTACAGTGAAATCTCAGTCTAAATGCAGCATTTATTTCTTACTCATTTCTCTATCAAAGCCACATGCGAGCTTGGAAGTTTCTGTTTCAAAATAAGAATTTTCTTTAACTTTCATTGGTGCAGCTGATCACAAAATCTCTAGTTCATGGGACACTTGGCGATGCTCTGCAGAGAGCTGGCTGATTTTATGGTACTGGCTCTCCTCTCATTTCCAGCTGTTAAACTTCATTTAAGACATTAAATACAAATACGCTAAATGCCTTCCTGTGTTATTTTTCTGTGTAAGCATTTGCTATACAGCAGTGACTCAAATGCCAATTCATGAACAAGTTGGTCTACACACGATAGTCAGTGTACGAGAGCAGAAGTGGTATATAAAATAATCTCATTTAAAAGGTGGCTTACATGAAGGGAAAAGCTCAAAACACACTGTTTTCAAGCACTGTTATTACTTGTACGGTGTTTTCAATGTAGCCAACATTTTCTTTCACTTCTCTTGCTGAAACAGGCCACTTTTCAGTTCTTGTTTTTCCGTCTTGATCTGTAACATGATCTGTAACATGCCTGATTTCCTCTTCACACTGCTACTCCATTTCCACAGCTCCCAGATCATTTAGTCTTTGGCTTCTGAGCTGAGACTGCTAATAAGTTTGCCAGCTCCTTCTCTCTTTTGGCAGCACTTAGGACAGGATCCACGCTTAGACCACCAAGTCATTTCACACAGGCACCGAATAGCTGCCAGATGGTAATAATGTTCAGTCATTACCAGGTGGGATTGCTTCAAACTGAATAGCTAGCATGAATTTGTCTTGGTAATTATTTAAAAAGTTGTAATGATAAGATTAAAAGTTCAATAAAGACAGGTACTAAATATTTTAAATGTGTGTTATGAATACAGATTGCTGAGATTTTCTGTTTAAATGATCCCTTGATGTTATTTTAATAAAGTCAGATTTTTCTACAAGGAAAGACGAGTTTTGGAGAAAAAAAAAAAAAAAACAAAACCAAAAAACCCCTAAAAACCTCAAACCAAACCAGAGCACAAATAATGCAAAACTGAAATCACTCCCTGCATGCTCTTAGAAACCTCTTCCTAATATCCTTCTGCAAACAAGAAATAAAGCTAGCAAAAGTCAAGTGAAAAACCTACTATCTCAGAGCCTCGGAGTACACTGGTTCTATGCATCATTGTCCCTGGGCCCCTGCTCTTCTTCTAGAGTCAAGTCAGGGAGGTTGAGAAGAACAACTCTCAGCCTGTCTGGTTTTCACAAAATCAGTCAACCATGGTTGCAAGTTATATTAGAAAGAGCCTACATATGGACTGCTGAAAAATTTTCAAGATTGATTTGATCTTAAATCCAATTTTGCATGAGAATTTCATATTTTTGTTTGTCACTCTTGATTAGGATGAACTCTTTCTCAAGACACATCTGGTTTTTTCAGAAGGGACTGAATTATCTGTCCACTCAGAAAATTGTGAGTTCAGCATTCATCCTATTATCCTCCCCTAAGATGTTTTTTAAAGTAACGATATGTTTTTTTGTAATTTTGAGGGTTTTTTCTAAGATTGTTTTTATCTGCTTTAATAAGAATTTACACATGTGTAGATGTTCATCAGTTAGTACTGATAGTATCTTTGGTAGTAAGCTAGCTAAAAAAAGCTTTAGTCAGAGAACACATAAATGCAAACAGGTTTAATCGCTTCCACATATATAGACCCTAGAGCTCCATATAGATTTTCTCCATCTAATGGAACCATAAAGACAAGTCTGTTCCAAAGGTTTTTCCGAGAAGAGGGCACTGCTGTCCTGAGGCACCGTAGATAACCTATGCTAACTGCATTTGAAGATACATTTACTTAGTACAGTAACCTATTAGTGAAAAAATAGCTTTCCTCAATTCTTTAAACTCTCTCAAAATTGCACTTCTCTCTAAATGTATACTCTCTCTGTGTGCTTTCTCCGTTAGGTTCCCATCTTGTTCGCAGTCAAATTTGTGCCTTTCAGGCAATTTGTCAGTATTTAGGGAGAGGCAAAACTGCCGAATGCCTCTCGGCATCCCCTAACAGCACAAAACAGTCTGCTCAAACTTTCAGAAGATGTAATGTGGGGCCCTTTCCTGCTCTTTGCAGATGATGCTCTCATGTCCTGTTGCAGAAGGTCATCCTGTGGGGAGTACACGAGGGGTGTATTCCTTGCACTTTTAAGGTGCCTTTTCCTATCCCTTTTGTGTTTTGGTTAGGCAGCAGCAGTCTTGGGATCAGTTGCTGTAGCCCAGCATGCCTGCCCATGCTGTTCCCTAAGAAACAAAGCACTGAAATGGCTTTTAAAACAGTCCAGGTGTATACTTAGCATACCAAAAACCAGCATCTGGGCAAGACTCTAAGGACAGGACAGGAGGACATACCTGAAAAAACACCTGGTTGCTAGCTCTCTACAAATAACCCCCCTTATCAGAATCAAAAGGGGAGGCTCCGTCGTTCTTCCTTTCCTTCCCTTTAATATAAAGAATCCAATTCTGTAGGTGTTACTCAAATATGTGACTCAAAAAGCTCCAACACAGATTTAGTTGACCTTCTTCTGAAGGTTAGTTAAAGCTTCCGCAATGCATTTGTCCCTTCTGACACTAAAAATCAAGCCTGACTGCCGAGATGCCTATGTGAATGCCCTTTTAGACTTTTGGTACAGGATACAAATATGATTCTAAGTTAAACCTGCAGAACATACGCAGTGGTATGAGCAATACGCAGACCTCAAGTCATGTTATGGTGGATCTATGTAACGATTGGCATCTGTTCTAAGCTTCAAAAACTAGGCATGTATCTTAGATATTGTTTGCAGACCGTAGAAGGTGATAAAAATGAGAAAATGACACAAGTCTATTGGTAGACATAATATTTGAGTTACTCACCAAACGGAGATACTTGCCAAACAACAGAATGTTACAGCATTCTCAAGTTAATGAAAATTCACTAGAAGGCAAAGATTGCCTAATTCAGTGCATCCACTGATGCCGAGAAGCACTCATGTGGTACAAGGGAAGAGTGAGCTTCAGAATATGCTGAGAAACTGCATCACACTGAGTAAATGCTAAGCAGGCAGATAGAGCTCTTAGATGAGTGATGATAGCGGCTTTTGGGAAACCTGTCAATGGGAGAAAAGCAAATAATTATAAATGTACTGCTTGCATTAATAATTTTGCTGCAAACAGAATTATGTTTGGAAGGTAGAGGGAGAATTGTCTTTTCTTCTGAGTCTTTGTCTGTCCCGTCCTTTAGTCTTTACCTCATGAGTACATCTCCTTAGTCTCTCAGCTTCTTTAGTCTTTCTGCCTGTAAGGCTATTAAATCCTCTCATCTGCTGTGTCTGTGGGAGAAAGTCCATACCCTTCACAGGCGAGTGCAGACCGACCACGCACACAGTGTTCCCTCGCCACAAAGCGAGAATGGGAAAGCTTCTGAAGAGCCGCTGTGCTGCTCGGCTGCTATTTGCAATAGGAAAAACTTTTACAAAGTTGATTGGCTTGACAAGAGGAAGGATTCCCCTTTGCTTCCCAGGGAAGTAAGGTGAAGCTTCATTATTCAGGTCAGTCTCAGGGGAACACTTTTCTCCCAAGGCCCAAGCACTTGTACTGCCCATATTTCTTTTTAGTATAGACCTGTGAAATTCTGTCACTATGGAATCTGAGCAGCTGTTAGAGACTGACTTTATTGGCCTTATGTTTAAGAAATAAAGTTCAGCCATGGAATAGCTATGTGAAAGGTCACTAACTGGAATTACGCCCTTGTTATGCCAAGACAAAAATGGTTTAAAGTGTACTATGCTTTTAACTAAATGAATTCCTCCCTATCTTGGCTTAAAAATTCAAGTTCTGTCTTTTTGTGCGCCTGTTTTGTTGCTAAATTTATACCAGCTAAATTTTCAGAGAGCTGCAGTTGTACTTTGTTAGTACACATCCTCACCTGTACTTCCCGATGTGAAGATACACGAAGCAGTGTTTCTTGTGTTACTGAAAACTTTACGGTGAGATGGAACGGGGTGATCTGGCACCTTGTCTAATTTGTCTGGCGTAGTGTGAAGATGCTGGAAAGGAGAGCTAGTGCTCATCAGCCAGACAGCAACATTATTTTCCAAGAGATGAAAAAGAAAGTCTTTCTCTGTTGATCCCAAACAATCTGCCAAGTTAAAGAATTTATATGCTTATTATTAAAATAAGAACAACTACAGACCCGATAAGCTGCATTGGAATGATAGACACTACTGCTGCGTACAGTGAACCTGCGTACAGCAGAACTAACCCATCTATTCGACAGTGGAAAAAAAAAATCATGGTTTAATCTCCCTCTATTTATCTTGTGGATTTCATTGTAGTCAGTAAAACTCCCTGTTCTAAAACAGACAAAAGACTAAAGCAGGCTACATGAAAGAGTTTTGGTCTTCAGAGTTGTTTCAGGATTAATTTAGGTTCACCCTTTTCACACTTGAATGTGCACAGGAAGGCCCACCAATTCCTTGTTTCAGAATTGTTTGAGCGAGGTACTGTCTATGGGGCAGAAACATTAAATACAAGCTAAAGAGAGGAGATGAAAGGAAAAACGTAGGATATATAGATGGAGAAGAAAAGGAGGGAATATTAGGAAAGAGTGACTCCTAAGAAAGAGTATGCGTCTCTCTGAGTGAGACTACAGGCATACAGTCAGCTGCAGTCCAGAAGCCATACTGCCATGACCTCCCCTATGCCTGGAATGACAAGCTTGATACCTGCTTTTGGCTGCAGTATCCTGGCGGTACCACCTCGCTTGCTTCTGATTACTGGACTTCAGGATTCTCCAAAACATTCACAAAGGCTACGTGCCCAGGAATTTATAAAACACTCCATAAGAAGGAGCTGCTCAGGACAGCGAAGCATTTTCTTAAATCTAGACAAACTCAAGGCACGCTGGAGAAAATAATTATTCATACACTGATGAATAACTTGGGATTTAGCTGTAAATGCATACAACTCAGTTGTTCCCCATCTTACCCAGTGCATGCTTAATTGGCAGTCTCAGCAAAGCCTTTGTATTCTTCTTACAGTATCGACTAACGGTCAAGTTTTGGCATGGTTTGGTTTGGGGTTTTTTTGCCAAGGCCCTCTGTCAAAGTAAGAGGTAACTGCTTGCAATGTGACTGTGTTACGTCTCCTTTGCGTTCTTTTCACCAGGATTCACAAAGGGGCATTTTGCTGCACGTGTATCCAGATTTGTATCTCTGCGTGGTCAGAAATAAACTTACTTGTTCCAATGAGTCGGTAGACTCTGGTGTACTTTCCCTGAAGGCAGGGAGGCAGGGGAAGTCCTGGAGAGAGAAAGAACACAAGAAGCATTCAGTCAGTTAAAGAGCAGGTTAAGACTCTCCAGAAATGTTCTGCAGTCCCAGGGAAATGTAAACAGCCCTGTGTGTGTTGGCCCCGACATCAAGTTCATGTCCTACTTCTCTGAGGTACCTGAGATGTCCCTGAGATACCTGAGGTACATAGCCTTTAGGTAATTGCCCATGTAGTTAGTATTACAACGAGCCTAGAAGTGCGTACAAGACCAAGGATCTCTCATGCAGACTTTGAATAGTGATCCATCAGGCTGCCCAAATGTCCACTGTGGGAAAAAAAAAATTTCAGGATAGAGCTAGCCTTTTAATAGCCTTTTAATAGCCTTCGTGTTTTGAACAGGTGCTACATAACCTCTGCTCTGAAATTTGGAAAATTTGCAAATTGCAAGTTGCAAAATTTGCAAAATTGCAATTGAATTCAAGAAAATTGGTCACCAAACTCCCTGGCTTTGGTTTGTCGGGGTTTTTTGGTGCTATACAGTCAGAAAGTGGGGAAACCCGGAGTTTTGTTTACTTACTCTCTCTGCTTTGCTCCTCTTTGTTTCTTTTCAGCTTTTCCTCTGCAGTCACAAGGATCAAAAACATTTCCTCGTAATGAAAACTGAGATTCTTAAGCATCTCTGGGTGTTCAGAGCCTGAGCTTGAAGTAAAACACAAAAGGCTAAGACAGTAGTCAACGGCATCGAAATGCACAATTAACTATCTTCCAGTATTTAGGCAACCACAGGACTAATGACAAACAGGAAGGCTTTCCAAACACAGTGAGCCCAAACATTCACTAAGAATTCAAGTGAAGGTTCTGTTTTCCAAGTCATCTGCCAGCTTTTTCAGTTACACAACATGCTACCCTTGCTAAAAGCAATCTAATCAGCAGGCAGCAAAAGTTCCGTTTTGAAGCTCACCCTACTGTCTCGTTAATAGGAATAGGTTAAGAAGTTTATCTGATTGAGGCAGAGAGGCACAGAAGACAGCTTCAGAGAAGTGTAAGGCAAGCAAAGAAAGGAAATAATCTAATCTGACTTCAGCTACATACAGTGGACGTTGTTCTGTGTAAGTACTGAGAAATTACCTATAAAAGACATGAGAACATTATAATTTAGCTAAGTGTATAACCAGTGCTTTTTCCAGCATCTGAATGATAAGTAAACAGATATTTTCTTACCAACTTTTTGATTTTGTACTTTGATTACTGTCCTGTATTCGGTTAGATCCTTTCTGCCCCTGTGCGTCACTCATAGGAAGGTTGCGTGGGTAATCTGAACATACTCATTTTATCCAAGCAGATGCTCTCCTGAAGCTCCACACCCGTAGTGTTTCACTGGTGACTGCATGCCCACACATACAGCTGAAGCCTCCTTTCTGTCTCCTGGATGTCCCAGGTCTCCTGTTCTGTAGTTCCTCAGCTTTGCAGCTATCTTCAAGCATCTGACTGAAAGGGAATCGGATGTTGCACCTTAGAACGCAGTGTGTTTGCTGGCTGTATGGAGAGTGAATTGTTAAAAGCAAAAGCAGTCAATTACGCTCTGTTAGTTTATATGCTTAAGAGGACCATAAGGAGCAAGGCAGGGCGTTGTACCAAAGGAAAGGACTACTCTGTTGAAACGACTGTTTCAGTGTAATGGAAGAAGTGTAGTGATGTTGCTGTGTACTCCTAACTACAATACATTCAGTAGACAGCAAATGTTTCCATAGCATTTCTCTCACATTGTCGTACGTTCTCTGCAGTAGGTACAAAGGCCTCATTAGGTTGAAGAGTATTTTCTGACAAACTCATTTTTTAAGCTTAGTCATACAAACCTCAGAGGACAGTCTTGTTACAGACTGTAAATGCTGAAAAAGGACACTATACTATATGCCTCTGGCTGCCTAATGGGTTGAAGAAGTAGGCAATACTACATGAATACAGGAAGGCATATACACTGTTGGCTAACAATTTAAATCACACAGACTAAGCCTTTCATTTCTAAAAGTCAAAATCACAAGCTGAACAGCTTTTGAAAAAGGTTGCTAAATACACATGGGTGTGCTGCATTCCTGTTTGTGTACTATTTAATTTTTCATGAGAAGTATCTTCTATCACTGTATGAATGTTCTCTGAGGCATAATGATGGTGTTTGGATTTTAGAAAAGCTGTAGGCCATTACTTTTTTCCCTACAATTCATTTTACTGAGTAATTAAGAGATTACATTATGTCACCTGATTAGAATATATTAATTAAGCTTAGAGACTTTGTTCCGTTCACATACTAAATATTTCATTTCATTTGCTGTGTTTGGAGGACATAATTCTGGGCCTGTCGTACGGTACATTGGCACATTATGGAAGGATTGGACTCTCACTCTGACTGGAGGAAAAGATTAAAGAAGCTGTAAAGGAGACCACATGACTATGGAGTAGGTTGTCTGAAACCATGAATGGCCTGTCAGAGAGCAAGAAAAACAGGAAGCTAATGGCTAGGAGGGAGGGTCAGGCAGAGGAACGGTTTGGTTTATTTCTAATAACAGAAGTAGAGATGTGTGATTTTGCTGTTGCTGTTCCCTTGTGAAGAATGTATTTTAAAGGTGGGTTTTTCTGTCCTTGAAGGCAAGGACAACACTGGGAAGTATGCACAAAGTGAGGTCAAGAAGACTGAACAGTCTCAGCTGAAATAAAAACGACAGGATCAGCAGAAGAGAGAGAAAACATTTATCCTAGAGCATAATATGGTTACGGGTCTTTCCTAGCAGTCCTAGATTTCAGTCCATTTACTTAGGAGCAGAAACTGCACCTGTGTCATACATCCTGGTATGTGTCCTGAGGAACTCCCTGTTCCTACTTGGTGATGCTAATATACAGGATTTCATTTAGTCGGTATGTTAGACCATTTGTTTTATGTCTTGGTACACATACCAACTAATGAGCCCTCATGGGTTCATACGGAGTTATGGAAGTATTGCCAACCTGTATGAAAGATGGGAAAAGAGGAGTAGAAAGGTTGAATAAATTGCCCAGTATTACCTAATACGCCAGTAAGAGGGCCAAAATTGCAGCTCAACATACTGTACTCTTTGCTCCAAGCAGCGCTACCTTGGGACCACCACTTTAAAAGAGTTCTGAAGTAACCATAAATTTGTATGTGAAAATATTGAGCTGAAGGAAATCACCACTAACAAAGGGAATCTGAGTCTCCCTGTAGTCAGTGGAGTTGTAGCTACCTAAGCCAATAAATAGAAACAGCAATGAGATGATGCTAAAGCATCTGCCCAGGCTGTTCTCTTGCTGATGCATGATTGTTTCTGCTGGTACATTAGAGAGTTTTGGATCTGAGTCCTTTATTACACTAATTAATTCCACATATTTTTGGTGCTTATGCATTTGAAATTTAAACAAGACTATCGCTTTCCCCTCTTTTTTATCCGGCATATGTGTATGTCTCTAGGAAGTGCTTGCAGCTTGGCATGGCTCTGATTTCCTGTTTTTGAGCAAAAGCATGAAGCAGTAGAAAGTCAGTAGTAGTCAAACACAGTACAGAACTTACCTTCTCCTATCACCGCTGCTTTTGCTGCACGTGTGTTAACGCAGTGCAGGAGAGATCTAGGGTGGATGCTGAAGCTGAGAAAAGCCACCACACAGCCCAGCTTGGCCAGCCCGAAGCAGACGTAGCTGAAGTCAGGTCCATTACCCATCAGCAGGGCCACTGTGTCGCCTTTTTTCAGATTCCCAGAGTGTAGGAACACCTGCGCTACCCTGCTGATCCTCCTGTCCACATCCTGGTAGGTGTTCACCTTCCCTTCGGAGATGAGGAACAGCTTGTGGGGAATCTTTCCCACTCTCTGCATGAAAAGGTCAATTATGGAGAGAATTCCACTGCTTGCCCACTTCTTTGCTCTTGCTTTTAAGCTCTTGCGCCTCAAGAAGTAGATCAGATCTTCCCAGAAAGATGGGAAAAAGGTCTTCAGAGACACAAGCAGCAACACTAGTCCTCCAGCAACTGTCAAAAGCCACGTCCATAGCCCATATTATTTCCTGGGGCGGGGGGGAGGGAAATAATAGATTAGCTATTTCAGAGGTATAAAATACATTACTATAATTAATAACGAGTTTTAAGACAGAGACTGGGAGTTAATAAGCTAATTACAATTCCTCCATTTAATTTGAGAACTTTTAAAAATACCATATTGGAGTTCACCAGAATACAAAGGCCCAGAACAATAAAAAAAGAAAAAGGCAGTAAAGAGTGAAAAAGATTGTGCAGTTTCTCAGGACAGAGGAGTTCATCCAGAGTAAAGAATGTGGCCAGGGTGACAGTAGAATGAAAAAGACACTGGCAATTAAAAACAAGTTGGAAGTTTAGAAATGTAAAAAGGATCCAAAACCCAAATGAAACAAAATGAATTCAGGAAGCAATTTGACACCTTTTTTTTTTTTTTAAACTTGGAGTCATAATTTTGTCTAGATTGTTTTTTGTACCCTGGCAAATCCCCAAAAAGTTGGAAACAAACAGTTAATTCGTATGGTATCGTATGTGTATTATGGATGTATGCTAAGTATTGTGCATCTGTAAGATGCGCCCAACATGCTCTTCTTCGCTGCCTGCGTTGTTTTTGTGGTCCCATGCAATTTGAGACCATCATCTAATCCTCCACAGGTTTGAGCAGTCTGATGAACATGCACACGTTTCAGGCAATACACTGTGTACCTTCTCAGGTAGCCAGGTTTCACCTCAGGATTTTCTGGCATTTGCAATACATGGTGATTCATAACTTTGCATTTTTTATCATTTTTTCAGTATTTAGAACAGCACCCTGAAGTCTCAAACAACATCATGCACAAGCACGTACTAAGATTTGGAAAAAAACCTTTCTAGCGTCAGTGTTATTAACTTTGTTAGCATATTTCAGGCAACCAGTAATTGCCATCTCTTGAAACGGTCATCGAGGAGGACTTATGAAGATCACACAAGATCCCTACAATCTGATGTGCGTAACATCGACCGGTCTCCTTTTTGAAGTTTCAGCCATGATTACTACAAATACTTGAAACACCTTGTGTGACAATCTAGGATTCAGGAACACTTGAGCAGTCTGGGAGCCTTTTCTAAATGATGTGGCCTCCACTCTGCAGTTTAGAAATATTTTACTGACAAGCTGGACTTTTGGTATGTTCATCAAGATTGCTTACATTTTTAACAACATTCCGTGACTATACTAACTTGTGGATTTTTTTGCCGCAGGCAGGGTCTTGTATGTACCATAAAGCATAGGTAAAGTTGTGTGGGTAAAAGAGCAGGTAAGACTCTCCAGAAATGTTCTGCAGTCCCAGGGAAATGTAAACAGCCCTGTGTGTGTTGGCCCCGACGTCACGTTCATGTCCTACTTCTCTGAGGTACCTGAGATGTCCCTGAGATACCTGAGGTACATAGCCTTTAGGTAATTGCCCATGTAGTTAGTATTACAACGAGCCTAGAAGTGCGTACAAGACCAAGGATCTCTCATGCAGACTTTGAATAGTGATCCATCAGGCTGCCCAAATGTCCACTGTGGGAAAAAAAAATTTTCAGGATAGAGCTAGCCTTTTAATAGCCTTTTAATAGCCTTCGTGTTTTGAACAGGTGCTACATAACCTCTGCTCTGAAATTTGGAAAATTTGCAAATTGCAAGTTGCAAAATTTGCAAAATTGCAATTGAATTCAAGAAAATTGGTCACCAAACTCCCTGGCTTTGGTTTGTCGGGGTTTTTTGGTGCTATAGAGTCAGAAAGTGGGGAAACCCGGAGTTTTGTTTACTTACTCTCTCTGCTTTGCTCCTCTTTGTTTCTTTTCAGCTTTTCCTCTGCAGTCACAAGGATCAAAAACATTTCCTCGTAATGAAAACTGAGATTCTTAAGCATCTCTGGGTGTTCAGAGCCTGAGCTTGAAGTAAAACACAAAAGGCTAAGACAGTAGTCAACGGCATCGAAATGCACAATTAACTATCTTCCAGTATTTAGGCAACCACAGGACTAATGACAAACAGGAAGGCTTTCCAAACACAGTGAGCCCAAACATTCACTAAGAATTCAAGTGAAGGTTCTGTTTTCCAAGTCATCTGCCAGCTTTTTCAGTTACACAACATGCTACCCTTGCTAAAAGCAATCTAATCAGCAGGCAGCAAAAGTTCCGTTTTGAAGCTCACCCTACTGTCTCGTTAATTGGAATAGGTTAAGAAGTTTATCTGATTGAGGCAGAGAGGCACAGAAGACAGCTTCAGAGAAGTGTAAGGCAAGCAAAGAAAGGAAATAATCTAATCTGACTTCAGCTACATACAGTGGGTGTTGTTCTGTGTAAGTACTGAGAAATTACCTATAAAAGACATGAGAACATTATAATTTAGCTAAGTGTATAACCAGTGCTTTTTCCAGCATCTGAATGATAAGTAAACAGATATTTTCTTACCAACTTTTTGATTTTGTACTTTGATTAGTGTCCTGTATTCGGTTAGATCCTTTCTGCCCCTGTGCGTCACTCATAGGAAGGTTGCGTGGGTACTCTGAACATACTCATTTTATCCAAGCAGATGCTCTCCTGAAGCTCCACACCCGTAGTGTTTCACTGGTGACTGCGTGCCCACACATACAGCTGAAGCCTCCTTTCTGTCTCCTGGATGTCCCAGGTCTCCTGTTCTGTAGTTCCTCAGCTTTGCAGCTGTCTTCAAGCATCTGACTGAAAGGGAATCGGACGTTGCACCTTAGAACGCAGTGTGTTTGCTGGCTGTATGGAGAGTGAATTGTTAAAAGCGAAAGCAGTCAATTACGCTCTGTTAGTTTATATGCTTAAGAGGACCATAAGCAGCAAGGCAGGGCGTTGTACCAAAGGAAAGGACTACTCTGTTGAAACGACTGTTTCAGTGTAATGGAAGAAGTGTAGTGATGTTGCTGTGTACTCCTAAGTCCAATACATTCAGTATACAGCAAATGTTTCCACAGCATTTCTCTCACATTGTCGTATGTTCTCTGCAGTAGGTACAAAGGCCTCATTAGGTGGAAGAGTATTTTCTGACAAACACATTTTTTAAGCTTAGTCATACAAACCTCGGAGGACAGTCTTGTTACAGACTGTAAATGCTGAAAAAGGACACTATACTACATGCCACTGGCTGCCTAATGGGTTGAAGAAGTAGGCAATACTACATGAATACAGGAAGGCATATACACTGTTGGCTAACAACTTAAATCACACGGACTAAGCCTTTCATTTCTAAAAGTCAAAATCACAAGCTGAACAGCTTTTGAAAAAGGTTGCTAAATACACATGGGTGTGCTGCATTCCTGTTTGTGTACTATTTAATTTTTCATAAGAAGTGTCTTCTATCACTGTATGAATGTTCTCTGAGGCATAATGATGGTGTTTGGATTTTAGAAAAGCTGTAGGCCATTACTTTTTTCCCTACAATTCATTTTACTGAATAATTAACAGATTACATTATGTCACCTGATTAGAATATATTAATTAAGCTTAGAGACTTTGTTCCGTTCACATACTAAATATTTCATTTCATTTGCTGTGTTTGGAGGACATAATTCTGGGCCGGTCGTATGGTACATTGGCACATTATGGAAGGATTGGACTCTCACCCTGACTGGAGGAAAAGATTAAAGAAGCTGTAAAGGAGACCACATGACTATGGAGTAGGTTGTCTGAAACCATGAATGGCCTGTCAGAGAGCAAGAAAAACAGGAAGCTAATGGCTAGGAGGGAGGGTCAGGCAGAGGAACGGTTTGGTTTATTTCTAATAATGGAAGTAGAGATGTGCGATTTTGCTGTTGCTGTTCCCTTGTGAAGAATGTATTTTAAAGGTGGGTTTTTCTGTCCTTGAAGGCAAGGACAACACTGGGAAGTACGCACAAAGTGAGGTCAAGAAGACTGAACAGTCTCAGCTGAAATAAAAACGACAGGATCAGCAGAAGAGAGAGAAAACATTTATCCTAGAGCGTAATATGGTTACGGGTCTTTCCTAGCAGTCCTAGATTTCAGTCCATTTCCTTAGTAGCAGAAACTGCACCTGTGTCATACATCCTGGTATGTGTCCTGAGGAACTCCCTGTTCCTACTTGGTGATGCTAATATACAGGATTTCATTTAGTCGGTATGTTAGAACATTTGTTTTATGTCTTGGTACACATACCAACTAATGAGCCCTCATGGGTTCATATGGAGTTATAGAAGTATTGCCAACCTGTATGAAAGATGGGAAAAGAGGAGTAGAAAGGTTGAATAAATTGCCCAGTATTACCTCATACGCCAGTAAGAGGGCCAAAATTGCAGCTCAACATGCTGTAATCTTTGCTCCAAGCAGCGCTACCTTGGGACCACCACTTTAAAAGAGTTCTGAAGTAACCATAAATTTGTATGTGAAAATATTGAGCTGAAGGAAATCACCACTAACAAAGGGAATCTGAGTCTGCCTGTAGTCAGTGGAGTTGTAGCTACCTAAGCCAATAAATAGAAACGGCAAGGAGATGATGCTGAAGCATCTGCCCAGGCTGTTCTCTTGCTGATGCACGATTGTTTCTGCTGGTACATTGGAGAGTTTCGGATCTGAGTCCTTTATTACACTAATTAATTCCACATATTTTTGGTGCTTATGCATTTGACATTTAAACAAGACTATCGCTTTCCCCTCTTTTTTATCCAGCATATGTGTATGTCTCTAGGAAGTGCTTGCAGCTTGGAATGGCTCTGATTTCCTGTTTTTGAGCAAAAGCATGAAGCAGTGGAAAGTCAGTAGTAAGTCAAACACAGTACAGAACTTACCTTCTCCTATCACCGCTGCTTTTGCTGCACGTGTGTTAACGCAGTGCAGGAGAGATCTAGGGTGGATGCTGAAGCTGAGAAAAGCCACCAAACAGCCCAGCTTGGCCAGCCCGAAGCAGACGTAGATGAGGTCAGGTCCATTACCCATCAGCAGGGCCACTGTGTCGCCTGTTTTCAGATTCCCAGAGTGTAGGAAGACCTGCGCTACCCTGCTGATCCTCCTGTCCACATCCTGGTAGGTGTTCACCTTCCCTTCGGAGATGAGGAACAGCTTGTGGGGAATCTTTCCCACTCTCTGCATGAACAGGTCAATTATGGAGAGAATTCCACTGCTTGCCCACTTCTTTGCTCTTGCTTTTAAGCTCTTGCGCCTCAAGAAGTAGATCAGATCTTCCCAGAAAGATGGGAAAAAGGTCTTCAGAGACACAAGCAGCAACACCAGTCCTCCAGCAACTGTCAAAAGCCACGTGCATAGCCACGTGCAAAGTGACAGCCCCGTGCAAGCCCATATTATTTCCTGGGAGTGGGGGGGGGAAATAATAGATTAGCTATTTCAGAGGTATAAAAGACATTACTATAATTAATAACGAGTTTTAAGACAGAGACTGGGAGTTAATAAGCTAATTACAATTCCACCATTTAATTTGAGAACTTTTAAAAATACCATATTGGAGTTCACCAGAATACAAAGGCCCAGAACAATATAAAAAAGAAAAAGGGAGTAAAGAGTGAAAAAGATTGTGCAGTTTCTCAGGACAGAGGAGTTCATCCAGAGTAAAGAATGTGGCCAGGGTGACAGTAGAATGAAAAAGACACTGGCAATTAAAAACAAGTTGGAAGTTTAGAAATGTAAAAAGGATCCAAAACCCAAATGAAACAAAACGAATTCAGGAAGCAATTTGACACTTTTTTTTTTTTAAACTTGGAGTCATAATTTTGTCTAGATTGTTTTTTGTACCCTGGCAAATCCCCAAAAAGTTGGAAACAAACAGTTAATTCGTATGGTATCGTATGTGTATTATGGATGTATGCTAAGTATTGTGCATCTGTAAGATGCGCCCAACATGCTCTTCTTCGCTGCCTGCATTGTTTTTGTGGTCCCATGGAATTTGAGACCATCATCTAATCCTCCACAGGTTTGAGCAGTCTGATGAACATGCACACATTTCAGGCAATACTACACTGTGTACCTTCTCAGATAGCCAGGTTTCACCTCAGGATTTTCTGGCATTTGCAATACATGGTGATTCATAACTTTGCATTATTTATCATCTTTTCAGTATTTAGAACAGCACCCTGAAGTCTCAAACAACATCATGCACAAGCATGATTTGGAAAAAAACCTTTCTAGCGTCAGTGTTATTAACTTTGTTAGCGTATTTCAGGCAACCAGTAATTGCCATCTTTTGAAACGGTCATCGAGGAGGACTTGTGAAGATCACACAAGATCCCTACAATCTGACGTGCGTAACATCGACCGGGCTCCTTTTTGAAGTTTCAGCCATGATTACTACAAATACTTGAAACACCTTGTGTGACAATCTAGGATTCAGGAACACTTGAGCAGTCTGGGAGCCTTTTCTAAATGATGTGGCCTCCACTCTGCAGTTTAGAAATATTTTACTGACAAGCTGGACTTTTGGTATGTTCATCAAGCTTGCTTACATTTTTAACAACATTCCGTGACTATACTAACTTGTGGATTTTTTTGCCGCAGGCAGGGTCTTGTATGTACCATAAAGCATAGGTAAAGTTGTGTGGGTAAAAGAGCAGGTAAGACTCTCCAGAAATGTTCTGCAGTCCCAGGGAAATGTAAACAGCCCTGTGTGTGTTGGCCCCGACGTCAAGTTCATGTCCTACTTCTCTGAGGTATCTGAGATGTCCCTGAGATACCTCAGGTACATAGCCTTTAGGTAATTGCCCATGTAGTTAGTATTACAACGAGCCTAGAAGTGCGTACAAGAATAAGGATCTCTCATGCAGACTTTGAATAGTGATCCATCAGGCTGCCCAAATGTCCACTGTGGGAAAAAAAAATTTTCAGGATAGAGCTAGCCTTTTAATAGCCTTTTAATAGCCTTCGTGTTTTGAACAGGTGCTACATAACCTCTGCTCTGAAATTTGGAAAATTTGCAAATTGCAAGTTGCAAAATTTGCAAAATTGCAATTGAATTCAAGAAAATTGGTCACCAAACTCCCTGGCTTTGGTTTGTCGGGGTTTTTTGGTGCTATAGAGTCAGAAAGTGGGGAAACCCGGAGTTTTGTTTACTTACTCTCTCTGCTTTGCTCCTCTTTGTTTCTTTTCAGCTTTTCCTCTGCAGTCACAAGGATCAAAAACATTTCCTCGTAATGAAAACTGAGATTCTTAAGCATCTCTGGGTGTTCAGAGCCTGAGCTTGAAGTAAAACACAAAAGGCTAAGACAGTAGTCAACGGCATCGAAATGCACAATTAACTATCTTCCAGTATTTAGGCAACCACAGGACTAATGACAAACAGGAAGGCTTTCCAAACACAGTGAGCCCAAACATTCACTAAGAATTCAAGTGAAGGTTCTGTTTTCCAAGTCATCTGCCAGCTTTTTCAGTTACACAACATGCTACCCTTGCTAAAAGCAATCTAATCAGCAGGCAGCAAAAGTTCCGTTTTGAAGCTCACCCTACTGTCTCGTTAATAGGAATAGGTTAAGAAGTTTATCTGATTGAGGCAGAGAGGCACAGAAGACAGCTTCAGAGAAGTGTAAGGCAAGCAAAGAAAGGAAATAATCTAATCTGACTTCAGCTACATACAGTGGACGTTGTTCTGTGTAAGTACTGAGAAATTACCTATAAAAGACATGAGAACATTATAATTTAGCTAAGTGTATAACCAGTGCTTTTTCCAGCATCTGAATGATAAGTAAACAGATATTTTCTTACCAACTTTTTGATTTTGTACTTTGATTAGTGTCCTGTATTCGGTTAGATCCTTTCTGCCCCTGTGCGTCACTCATAGGAAGGTTGCGTGGGTACTCTGAACATACTCATTTTATCCAAGCAGATGCTCTCCTGAAGCTCCACACCCGTAGTGTTTCACTGGTGACTGCATGCCCACACATACAGCTGAAGCCTCCTTTCTGTCTCCTGGATGTCCCAGGTCTCCTGTTCTGTAGTTCCTCAGCTTTGCAGCTGTCTTCAAGCATCTGACTGAAAGGGAATCGGACGTTGCACCTTAGAACGCAGTGTGTTTGCTGGCTGTATGGAGAGTGAATTGTTAAAAGCGAAAGCAGTCAATTACGCTCTGTTAGTTTATATGCTTAAGAGGACCATAAGCAGCAAGGCAGAGCATTGTACCAAAGGAAAGGACTACTCTGTTGAAACGACTGTTTCAGTGTAATGGAAGAAGTGTAGTGATGTTGCTGTGTACTCCTAAGTCCAATACATTCAGTATACAGCAAATGTTTCCATAGCATTTCTCTCACATTGTCGTATGTTCTCTGCAGTAGGTACAAAGGCCTCATTAGGTGGAAGAGTATTTTCTGACAAACACATTTTTTAAGCTTAGTCATACAAACCTCGGAGGACAGTCTTGTTACAGACTGTAAATGCTGAAAAAGGACACTATACTACATGCCACTGGCTGCCTAATGGGTTGAAGAAGTAGGCAATACTACATGAATACAGGAAGGCATATACACTGTTGGCTAACAACTTAAATCACACGGACTAAGCCTTTCATTTCTAAAAGTCAAAATCACAAGCTGAACAGCTTTTGAAAAAGGTTGCTAAATACACATGGGTGTGCTGCATTCCTGTTTGTGTACTATTTAATTTTTCATAAGAAGTGTCTTCTATCACTGTATGAATGTTCTCTGAGGCATAATGATGGTGTTTGGATTTTAGAAAAGCTGTAGGCCATTACTTTTTTCCCTACAATTCATTTTACTGAATAATTAACAGATTACATTATGTCACCTGATTAGAATATATTAATTAAGCTTAGAGACTTTGTTCCGTTCACATACTAAATATTTCATTTCATTTGCTGTGTTTGGAGGACATAATTCTGGGCCGGTCGTATGGTACATTGGCACATTATGGAAGGATTGGACTCTCACCCTGACTGGAGGAAAAGATTAAAGAAGCTGTAAAGGAGACCACATGACTATGGAGTAGGTTGTCTGAAACCATGAATGGCCTGTCAGAGAGCAAGAAAAACAGGAAGCTAATGGCTAGGAGGGAGGGTCAGGCAGAGGAACGGTTTGGTTTATTTCTAATAATGGAAGTAGAGATGTGCGATTTTGCTGTTGCTGTTCCCTTGTGAAGAATGTATTTTAAAGGTGGGTTTTTCTGTCCTTGAAGGCAAGGACAACACTGGGAAGTACGCACAAAGTGAGGTCAAGAAGACTGAACAGTCTCAGCTGAAATAAAAACGACAGGATCAGCAGAAGAGAGAGAAAACATTTATCCTAGAGCGTAATATGGTTACGGGTCTTTCCTAGCAGTCCTAGATTTCAGTCCATTTCCTTAGTAGCAGAAACTGCACCTGTGTCATACATCCTGGTATGTGTCCTGAGGAACTCCCTGTTCCTACTTGGTGATGCTAATATACAGGATTTCAGTTAGTCGGTATGTTAGAACATTTGTTTTAAACCCTCGTACACATACCAACTAATGAGCCCTCATGGGTTCATATGGAGTTATGGAAGTATTGCCAACCTGTATGAAAGATGGGAAAAGAGGAGTAGAAAGGTTGAATAAATTGCCCAGTATTACCTAATACGCCAGTAAGAGGGCCAAAATTACAGCTCAACATGCTGTACTCTTTGCTCCAAGCAGCGCTACCTTGGGACCACCACTTTAAAAGAGTTCTGAAGTAACCATAAATTTGTATGTGAAAATATTGAGCTGAAGGAAATCACCACTAACAAAGGGAATCTGAGTCTCCCTGTAGTCAGTGGAGTTGTAGCTACCTAAGCCAATAAATAGAAACGGCAAGGAGATGATGCTGAAGCATCTGCCCAGGCTGTTCTCTTGCTGATGCATGATTGTTTCTGCTGGTACATTGGAGAGTTTCGGATCTGAGTCCTTTATTACACTAATTAATTCCACATATTTTTGGTGCTTATGCATTTGAAATTTAAACAAGACTATCGCTTTCCATCTTTTTTATCCGGCATATGTGTATGTCTCTAGGAAGTGCTTGCAGCTTGGCATGGCTCTGATTTCCTGTTTTTGAGCAAAAGCATGAAGCAGTAGAAAGTCAGTAGTAAGTCAAACACAGTCCAGAACTTACCTTCTCCTATCACCGCTGCTTTTGCTGCACGTGTATTAATGCAGTGCAGGAGAGATCTAGGGTGGATGCTGAAGCTGAGAAAAGCCACCACACAGCTCAGCTTGGCCAGCCCGAAGCAGACGTAGATGAAGTCAGGTCCATTACCCATCAGCAGGGCCACTGTGTCGCCTGTTTTCAGATTCCCAGAGTGTAGGAAGACCTGCGCTACCCTGCTGATCCTCCTGTCTGCATCCTGGTAGGTGTTCACCTTCCCTTCGGAGATGAGGAACAGCTTGTGGGGAATCTTTCCCACTCTCTGCATGAACAGGTCAATTATGGAGAGAATTCCACTGCTTGCCCACTTCTTTGCTCTTGCTTTTAAGCTCTTGCGCCTCAAGAAGTAGATCAGATCTTCCCGGAAAGATGGGAAAAAGGTCTTCAGAGACACAAGCAGCAACACCAGTCCTCCAGCAACTGTCAAAAGCCACGTGCATAGCCCATATTACTTCCTTGGGGGGGGGGTGGGGGTGGGTGGGTGGAGGGAAATAATAGATTAGCTATTTCAGAGGTATAAAAGACATTACTATAATTAATAATGAGTTTTAAGACAGAGACTGGGAGTTAATAAGCTAATTACAATTCCACCATTTAATTTGAGAACTTTTAAAAATACCATATTGGAGTTCACCAGAATACAAAGGCCCAGAACAATATAAAAAAGAAAAAGGCAGTAAAGAGTGAAAAAGATTGTGCAGTTTCTCAGGACAGAGGAGTTCATCCAGAGTAAAGAATGTGGCCAGGGTGACAGTAGAATGAAAAAGACACTGGCAATTAAAAACAAGTTGGAAGTTTAGAAATGGAAAAAGGATCCAAAACCCAAATGAAACAAAACGAATTCAGGAAGCAATTTGACACTTTTTTTTTTTTTTAAACTTGGAGTCATAATTTTGTCTAGATTGTTTTTTGTACCCTGGCAAATCCCAAAAAAGTTGGAAACAAACAGTTAATTCGTATGGTATCGTATGTGTATTATGGATGTATGCTAAGTATTGTGCATCTGTAAGATGCGCCCAACATGCTCTTCTTCGCTGCCTGCATTGTTTTTGTGGTCCCATGGAACCAGGTAGCCAGGTTTCACCTCAGGATTTTCTGGCATTTGCAATACATGGTGATTCATAACTTTGCATTATTTATCATCTTTTCAGTATTTAGAACAGCACCCTGAAGTCTCAAACAACATCATGCACAAGCACGTACTAAGATTTGGAAAAAAACCTTTCTAGCGTCAGTGTTGTTAACTTTGTTAGCGTATTTCAGGCAACCAGTAATTGCCATCTTCTGAAACGGTCATCGAGGAGGACTTGTGAAGATCACACAAGATCCCTACAATCTGACGTGCATAACATCGACCGGTCTCCTTTTTGAAGTTTCAGCCATGATTACTACAAATACTTGAAACACCTTGTGTGACAATCTAGGATTCAGGAACACTTGAGCAGTCTGGGAGCCTTTTCTAAATGATGTGGCCTCCACTCTGCAGTTTAGAAATATTTTACTGACAAGCTGGACTTTTGGTATGTTCATCAAGCTTGCTTACATTTTTAACAACATTCCGTGACTATACTAACTTGTGGATTTTTTTGCCGCAGGCAGGGTCTTGTATGTACCATAAAGCATAGGTAAAGTTGTGTGGGTAAAAGAGCAGGTAAGACTCTCCAGAAATGTTCTGCAGTCCCAGGGAAATGTAAACAGCCCTGTGTGTGTTGGCCCCGACGTCAAGTTCATGTCCTACTTCTCTGAGGTACCTGAGATGTCCCTGAGATACCTGAGGTACATAGCCTTTAGGTAATTGCCCATGTAGTTAGTATTACAACGAGCCTAGAAGTGCGTACAAGACCAAGGATCTCTCATGCAGACTTTGAATAGTGATCCATCAGGCTGCCCAAATGTCCACTGTGGCAAAAAAATATTTTCAGGGTAGAGCTAGCCTTTTAATAGCCTTTTAATAGCCTTAGTGTTTTGAACAGGTGCTACATAACCTCTGATCTGAAATTTGGAAAATTTGCAAACTGCAAGTTGCAAAATTTGCAAAATTGCAATTGAATTCAAGAAAATTGGTCACCAAACTCCCTGGCTTTGGTTTGTCGGGGTTTTTTGGTGCTACAGAGTCAGAAAGTGGGGAACCCGGAGTTTTGTTTACTTACTCTCTCTGCTTTGCTCCTCTTTGTTTCTTTTCAGCTTTTCCTCTGCAGTCACAAGGATCAAAAACATTTCCTCGTAATGAAAACTGAGATTCATAAGCATCTCTGGGTGTTCAGTGCTTGAGCTTGAAGTAAATCTTTTTACTTCCAAAAAAGTAGGTGCCCCCCAGGACCTCCAGGGCTGTTTCTGCTTTCCAGCCAGGCAGCCTGCCGCAGTGCTGGTGCCGGGGGTTGTCCCTCCCCAGGTGCAGGGCTTTGCGCTTCCCCGTGCTGCAGTTCTTGGGGCTGATGCCTTGGCAGGGTACGACCCCAGGTTGATGCAGAGAGCAGCACCATTGGTGACTCGGCGCAGGAGGAGGATTTGGGTGCCGCCGTAGGGAGGCTGCACCGGGCAGCGCAGGCTGGTAGGAGAGCGGAGCCCCGCGACGTGGGGCAGAGGGTGCGGTGAGGAGGAGGACGGGCCTGGGGTGATGAGCGATGGGGCACGGGCTGGCCCTGGAGACCCCCCGGCTGGAAACATCTGTCCGGGGACCAGCTGCAGAGATGCAGGCCTGGAGCTGGGCCGCACTTGCCTGCGGGCAGTTTATTTGGATTGATAGATCTGGGGCCGTCTGATGGACTTGCAGGCCGGCTCGCGCCCCAGCTGCTGGCCCAGCCCTGGTTTCGGCAGCTCCTGGGGCCTGGTCCTAGTTGGGCCGGTGGGGTGGCCTCTTGGGTGGCTGGCAAGAGTCCGGGGAGCTGCCGGCCCTCCTCTTCGGGGCTCGCCGAGGCCCTCCAGGGGAGCGGTCCCTGCCCCGGCTGGGAGTGGAGGGACCTGCCCCCGCCTCCCCCGCATCCTCCTGCGGCTCTTCCTGCTCCCCGTGGGTGGGAACGGGGGCGTCGGGGGGGCTGCTGGGACCCCCACGAAGAGCAGCGCTTGAGGTGCCGGGGCGCTCCTCTTCGCCGGCTCCCGCAGGGCTGCCGGAGGGGCCTGGGCCAGGGGCAGGAGACCCCCTTCGGGAGGCAGCAGGCCGAGGGGCAGCCGCAGGGCTGCCCTCCCGCTCCTCGACGGCATGGCCGTCCTCGAGGCCCAGCAGGCGGTGGGCCTCCCTGCTGCAGCGCTGCACGGCGACGTTGATCAGCTGGTGTACGAACGTCGCCGCGCGCTCGTGGAGGCTGGCCTGCAGCAGCCGGACCAGGACCCCTTCGTCCAGCCCAAAGAAGCCCAGGACAGACAGGATGAGGTCCTCCAGCACAGCTGCCGTTGAGGGCTCCTCCGCAAAGATCAGCCCCAGCTGCTGTTGCAGCCAGGGCAGAAAGCGCTGGAGGAGAGCTGGGTGCTCGTCGAAGAGGGAGGCCCAGGTGTCGGGCTGGAGGCCGCCCACTGGAGGCCTGGGCCCCGACTCCACCGCCCGCGGCTGGGGTGTGACAGGGCGCGGGGGGCTCTGGGTGGCTGGCTGCCTGGGCGCTCCTCCTGCCTGGCGGGTGCTAAGTGATGGTGATGCCGACCCAGATGGTGTGATGATGACCTCTTCGAAGTCATCATCTGCCCGCACCGAGTGCACGATGGACTGCACTCTCCTCTTGCAGAGGGGGCACTCGGGCTTGCTCTGAGCCCACCGCAGGATGCACCCATAACAGAACTGGTGGAGGCACGGCATCACGTAGGCAGCATCATCCCAGCTGTCCAGGCATACTGGACAGCGGTCGCCTACCTCCATGGCCATGCTCTCCACTCACTGCGGTGGGCGGGGGGAGCCGGGGGTGACGAACTGCTCCCTCCCTTTGGCGCTGCAGCAGCGGGTGTTGTGCTGGAAAAGGAAGAGAGGCCACGGTCATTGGGTGGCCCGGCGAGGGGTGGAAGAAATGCCCAGGTCCCTCAAGAAGGAAACCCTCCCAGCTCCCCAGGGTGAGGTTTCCCCACCCAGCTCACCGCTGCTGCTTCGAGCGCGCCTCCTGGGTGCCCCGGCTGCCTAAAGCTGGCAGGGCCGGGGATAATCTGCTGACGGCTCTGGGGTCAGGCACAGAGAGCTGCAAGCAACAGCTCCCCAGTCAGGACACCAGCTCCAAGGCCTCGCTCAGCACTCCAGCCTCACAAGCTGCTCAGCTGGAGTGTGGGCATGAGCCAGCTCAGTGGGACTCAGTGCCCGCATAGGAGCAGCGAGGGTCGCCTGGTCACCATCGCTAGGTGACACAGCCCATCCGTCGCTGACAACAGAACCCATCGCTCGGGGACTCGGTGACATCAGGGTTTTCTGCTCTCTTTCTGCCCTAGCTGGAGGGCACAAGGGTGATCCCCTTTGTTCAGCACCCACCAGGCCTCATGCGGGCACTACATCCCACGTGGGGTCCCGGAGTCACGTTGACAGAGCAGAGGGGCTCAGGGGAGGCAAGGAGGGTCTGTGGGGCTGGGGTTGGTTCAGGATGGAGCAGAGGAGGCATCGGGGCACCTCACAGCACACCCCGGTGCCTATGGGGAAGGTATCAAGGGGATGGGGACAGGCTCTTCCCAGCACTGCCTGGTGGGAGGGTGAGAGACGGCGGCACCTCCTGAAACTAGAGAGGTTCAGGCTGGAGGTAAGGGATCAAAACCAAAATCCCTGTGAGGATCATGAAGCACTGGAGTGGGTTGCCCAGAGACGAGGTTGGATCCCTGAGCCTGCAAATCAGCCTTCAAGACCTGAGTGGCCACAACCCAGAGCATCCAGATCTATATTCGTTGTTGACCCTGCCCTGAGCCAGTGCAATTCTGTTCTCAACATGGCGTCCGATGAAATGCCGAGAGACCAAGTACTGGTTTTTAATACTGTTCCTCCCTGGTTTCAGGGGAGCTGCCACAAGGCACCATACGTGCCAGCAACTCATCTGGGCCCCATGAAACTCTGCTGAGGGTGAATTTTGGCCTCTGAGTTTCCTATGATACCCGATAGTGGTCAGAACTTCAAAAGTGCAGATGTTCCCAAATGAAAAATCGCAAAGCTGACGTCCTTAAAGAATAAGACAGCCACTTAAATTGCATGGCATGTATTTCAGGAATGGCCTTGGGAAACACGGACACTTTCTTCTTCCCATCTCCCCTAGCAGCTAGTGCTGGAATATTTTGTGGAACATTTTAGGCAGCCACATGTCATCTACATATACGTTCCATAATGTAACGTCTCAATATTCCAGTGTAGTCTATAAGCATAGCAGCTCACGCCACAGTACAAAAGCAAACCAAACTGCTTGATGTTTTGGTTTAGCCTGACAACATTTGGCCACAAAACATCTTGTTCATGCTTTTGGAACTAGTCATTCTAACATGCCATAGAAGACCTTCTTAAGTGCCCACTTCATGAAGAAATGTAGCTAAGAGCAAGGTAGTATTTCTTTCTTGTAGGTCATATTAATAAATGAGTGTAGCAGTCACTGTAAGTGATCCAAACCATGCCACTGAGGTTGGCTCCTTTGCAAGTACGCTTTTATACCAAGTCTACTCTAAAAATTCTGGGATGTAGATTCTGCTCTCACTTGCAACAGGGTACCTACCTAAGGACAGAATGCAGCATGTAACTCGCAATGTTACTTGCCAAAAAATCTTCCTTTATTTTTTTTTTCCTTCTAGTGTGAAGAATTTTGCATACACTTAAATTTATAGCATACAATTAAGAACTGTGTACATTAATACTAGATCATCTTGTTTTATGCATTCTGCACAAAAACGCACTGCAATTGACAGGTATTAAAATGTGACACAATTTGTACATTTTTAAATTTTGTTACGTAAAAGTATTTTTACAATTCAACATTAATTAAAGAAATACAAATAAAATATTTCAGTACAAAAAGATTTGTGTTGTTCATACACTGAACGTATTTAAAGATGTTCTATACCAGAAGTATTTTACAATGCATTTGAAGGAATTACAGCGTTTTAAAGAACTCTTTCACTTGTAAAACTGTGTCAAAATGGAAGTGGCATCCACGTCAGTCCACCATGGTGGAGAGAAAGCAGCAGTTTCCTTAGATGGTGATTTCCATTTTGTTTGAGACGTGTGAAAGCTGAATGGAGTTGTGGGTTTTACCAGGATGGGAGCATAAGGATGACTTCCTCAGTTCTCTCCACGGGAGTCTCAAAGGGTCAAAAAAAGGAAGGGATGAACAAGAGCACTTTTCATCTCTGCAGCAGAAGTTGCAGGACGTGCGAGAAGGATTAGGCCTCATCTTGTGAAAGGGTAAAGCGATGTCCTGGACCCTCAGCTGTGCAGATGCTCAATGAAGGTTCAGATCCTGCTGTGCCCATCTTTCTCGTAAAAGGTCTGAAAAGCAATCAGATTTTCAGAGTGTGTGGTGACTTACAGCTGAAACAAAGTTGTGTGCAACTCTGCGTGAGGAAGTTATCATAAAAACAGTCAAACTAATCAGACAAATGGTTCAGCGTGTACAAATTTCTGTATGAGCGCATCTTACTCATCTTATTTTTGAACCCTTTTCTGCTTGTAGGTCTGCAAAATGCCTTACCTAGTGGCTAGTGTGCAAGTCAGTTTTGCCATTAATGGAGGAATACTTCACTAAGGTGAGCACTGAAGGTACTCAAGTGAGTCAGTGAGAGCTGCCAGGGGACAATACCTAGGAAAGGGCATAAGACAGAGGCAAGCAAATGGTGGTACTTTTGCAGCACGCTCACCCAGCAGTTTGCAGCTCAGAGACTTCCTGAATGTGTCTTTGTGTGTGAAAGCTCTCCAATGGGCTTTTCTTTTGGGGGCTTGGATTCCTTGGTTTTGAACGTTTCAAAAGCTTAGTATGCACAAAACTGAGCAGCAAGAAGTTCCATTGCTTAATTACACCAAGAACCACCGACTGCTTACTTTCAGGCATCCATCTGCTGCTTGCATTTCATGGCACCTTTCTTTTCATTACGCTATTATCCTAAAATACACCGGTACATTGCGTGTTGCTCTTATTCAGGCTACCCATATCTCTCGCTTTGATGGGGGTCACTGTATTTGCCACTCAGAAATTATGGAGGTTCTCCAATGAACAACCGCTGTAGAAGGTTCACCCAGTTGCCAAGCCGCATCTTTTGTCCCTTTATTCTTTCTTCAGATCTCTTTTCTTTCCTTGCAAGTGCAGCTACCCCTAGACCAAATTTAATCCGAAGAGGGCAGTATTTCATCGATTTTGACAAATAGTTTCCCAACTTCTAGTACTCTGAAAAGTGCGTGGTACAGCTTGTGGGGCCCTCAGAACATTCTCTGATGAGGGTTTACTTTTCAGCTCTGCATACTGCCCAGCTTCCAGAGCATGTTTTACAAGTAATGAACACATTCCTGCTTAAGCTAATTAAAAAGAACAACTTCAACCACAATACCTCACATTCAAAAAGAGAGTATCCTGGAGGATTTTTACTAGATCCTGGGGGAACTTTACAATGTTACAGGGCATCGTGAGAAACAAGGGTTAAAAGTAAGAAAGAAAAATGTAGAGAAAATACTTTGTAACAACTGCACCCGGTACTTAGACATATTAGAGATAAAGACTGTCTGCACTGACTCTCTGCTGATAAAGATTGTCTTCACTGACTCTCTGCTAACTAGCAATAATGATTAGCACAAGGACGAATCGTAGAAATATAGAAAAGACTGCCAAAATAGTGCCCTAGAGTTAACTTGTCTCATTATAATCTCATTCTAATGCTAAAGAACACACCTCCTGGCTAGAAAAGCCCCAACCCAATTTAGCCCCCTACTCTCTGAGCATGCGTGGTGAATTAAAAGAGAACTGTAACTTTAAGATGAAGTAAGAAAATTATTAACCAAGAGTTAATTAAGGGGTAGAAACAGGAGGCGTAACTAACTTTGTTAACTGTTTTAAATACCTGTCATGATTTTAACCCAGTGTGCATGTCAGGAGGAGAAATCCCCTTGCACCCGGCGCCGCAATAAACCAATGTCAGCTTTATAACTCTGTGTGAGTTGTGAAGTTTGTTTCCGCGTGTGACCTGCCAGGACAGACTGGGCCCTGTCCCAGTCCGAACTGGATGCCCTGGCCCCCTCCAAGGACAGACTGGGATCATTCCCAGTCCAAACTGGGATCATTCCCAGTCCAAACTGGATCCCCTAGCCCCCTCCCTGGACAGACTGGGATCATTCCCAGTCCAAACTGGATCCCCTGGCCCCCTCCCAGGACAGACTGGGATCATTCCAAGTCCAAACTGCATTCCCTGGCCCCCTCCCAGTACAGACTGGGCCTTGTCCCAGTCCAAACTGGATGCCCTGGCCCCCTCCAAGGACAGACTGGGATAATTAACAGTCCAAATTCGATCCCCTGGCCCCCTCCCAGGACAGACTGGGATCATTCCCAGTCCAAACTGGGATCATTCCCGGTCCAAACTGGATCCCCTGGCCCCCTACCAGGACAGATTGCGATAATTCCAAGCCCAAACTGGATCCTCTGGCACCCTCCCAGGACAGGCTGGGATCATTCCCAGTCCAAACTGGATCCCCTGGCCCCCTCCCAGGACAGACTGGGATCATTCCCAGTCCAAACTGGATCCCCTGGCCCCTCTCCCATTCCAGACTGGGATCATTCCCAGTCCAAAATGGATCCCCTGGCCCCCTCCCAGGACAGACTGGGATCATTCCCAGTCCAAAATGGGATCATTCCCAGTCCAAACTGGATACCCTGGCCCCCTCCCAGGACAGACTGCGATCATTCCCAGTCCAAACTGGATCCACTGGCCCCCTCCCAGTCCAGACTGGGATCACTCCCAGCCCAAACTGGATCCCCTGGCCCCTCTCCCATTCCAGACTGGGATCATTCCCAGTCCAAAATGGATCCCCTGGCCCCCTCCCAGGACAGAATGGGCCCTGTCCCAGTCCAAACTGGATCCACTGGCCCCCTCCCAGGACAGACTGGGATCATTCCCAGTCCGAACTAGATCCCCTGCCCACTCCCAGGACAGACTGGGATCATTCACAGTCCAAGCTGGATCCTCTAGCCCCATCCCAGTACAGACTGGGATCGTTCCCAGTCCAAACTGGATCCCCTGGCCCCCTCCCAGGACAGACTGGGTTCATTCCCAGCCAAATTGGATCCCCTGGCCCTCTCCCACGACAGACGGGGCCCTCTCCCACTCCAAACTGGATCCCCTGGCACCCTCCCAGTACCGAGTGGGATCATTCCCAGTCCAAACTGGATCCCCTGGCCCCCTCCCTGTCCAGACCGGGATCATTCCCAGTCCAAAGTGCATACACTGGCTTCCTCCCAGTATGGACTAGAATCATTCCCAGTCCAAAATGGATCCCCTGGCCCCCTCCCAGTACAGATTGGGCCCTGCCCCAGTCCAGATTGGAACCCCTGGCCCCCTCCCAGGATAGACTTGGATCATTCCCAGTCCAAACTGGATGCCCTGACCCTCTCCCAGGGCAGACTGGGATCATTCCCAGGCCCAACTGGATCCCCTGGGCCCTCCCTGGACAGAGTGGGATCATTCCCAGTCCCAACTGGATCCCCTGGCCCCCTCCCAGGACAGAATGGGCCCTTTCCCAGTCCAAACTGGATCCCCTGGCCCCCTTCCAGGACAGACTGGGCCCTGTCCCAGTCCAAACTGGAGCCCCTGGCACCCTCCCAGTACAGACTGCAATCATTCCCAGTTCCAACTGGGGCCCCTGGGCCCCTCCCAGTACAGAATGGGCCCTGTCCCACTCCAAACTGGATCCACTGGCCCGCTCCCAGGACAGACTGGGCCCTGTCCCAGTCCAAACTGGATCCCCTGGCACTCTCCCAGTACAGAATGGGCCCTGTCCCAGTCCAAACTGGATCCAACGGCCACCTCCCAGTCCAGACTGGAACCATTCCCATTCCAAACTGGATCCGGTGGCCTCCTCCCAGGGCAGACTGGGATCGTTCCCAGTCCAAACTGGATACCCTGGCCCCCACCCTGGACAGACTGGTCCCTGTCCCAGTCCAAACTGGATCCCCTGGCCCCCTCCCCGTACAGACTTGGCCCTGTCCCAGTCCAAACTGGATCCCCTGGCCCCCTCCCAGGACAGACTGGGATCATTCCCAGTCCAAACTGGATCCCTGGCCCCCTCCCAGGACAGACTGGGCCCTGTCCCAGTGCAAACAGGATCCCCTGGCACCCTCCCAGTACAGACTGCAATGATTCCCAGTTCCATCTGGAGCCCCTGGCCCCATCCCAGGACAGAATGGGCCCTTTCCCAGTCAAAACTGGATCCCCTCGCGCCCTCCCAGGACAGACTGGGCCCTGTCCCAGTCCTAACTGGATACCCTGGCAGCCTCCCAGTACCGAGTGGGATCATTCCCAGTCCAAACTGGATCTGGTGGCCTCCTCCCAGTCCAGACTGGGATCATTCCCAGTCCAAATTGGATCCTGCGGCCTCCTCCCAGTATGGACTGGAATCATTCCCAGTCCAAAAGGGATCCCCTGGCCCCCTCCCAGGACAGACTGGGCCCTGTCCCAGTCCAAACTGGAGCCCCTGGCCCCCTCCCAGGGCAGACTGGGATCGTTCCCAGTCCAAACTGGATTCCCTGGCCCCCACCCAGGACAGACTGGGATCATTCCCAGTCCAAACTGGATCCCCTGGCCCCCTTCCAGGACAGACTGGGATCATTCCCAGTCCAAATTGGATCCCCTGGGCCCCTCCCAGGACAGACTGGGCCCTGTCCCAGTCCAAACTGGATCCCCTGGCCCACCTCAGGACACAATGGGCCATGTACCAGTACAAATTGGATCCCCTGGCCCCCTCCCAGGACAGAATGGGCCCTTTCCCTGTCCAAACTGGATCCACTGGCCCGCTCCCAGGACAGACTGGGCCCTCTCCCAGTCCAAACTGGATCCAACGGCCACCTCCCAGTCCAGACTGGAACCATTCCCATTCCAAACTGGATCCGGTGGCCTCCTCCCAGGGCAGACTGGGATCGTTCCCAGTCCAAACTGGATACCCTGGCCCCCACCCTGGACAGACTGGTCCCTGTCCCAGTCCAAACTGGATCCCCTGGCCCCCTCCCCGTACAGACTTGGCCCTGTCCCAGTCCAAACTGGATCCCTGGCCCCCTCCCAGGACAGACTGGGCCCTGTCCCAGTGCAAACAGGATCCCCTGGCACCCTCCCAATACAGACTGCAAACATTCCCAGTTCCATCTGGAGCCCCTGGCCCCATCCCAGGACAGAATGGGCCCTTTCCCAGTCAAAACTGGATCCCCTCGCGCCCTCCCAGGACAGACTGGGCCCTGTCCCAGTCCTAACTGGATACCCTGGCAGCCTCCCAATACAGACTGCAAACATTCCCAGTTCCATCTGGAGGCCCTGGCCCCATCCAGGACAGAATGGGCCCTTTCCCAGTCAAAACTGGATCCCCTCGCGCCCTCCCAGGACAGACTGGGCCCTGTCCCAGTCCTAACTGGATACCCTGGCAGCCTCCCAGTACCGAGGGGGATCATTCCCAGTCCAAACTGGATCTGGTGGCCTCCTCCCAGTCCAGACTGGGATCATTCCCAGTCCAAATTGGATCCTGCAGCCTCCTCCCAGTATGGACTGGAATCATTCCCAGTCCAAACTGGATCCCCTGGCCCCCTCCCAGGACAGACTGGGCCCTGTCCCAGTCCAAACTGGAGCCCCTGGCCCCCTCCCAGGGCAGACTGGGATCGTTCCCAGTCCAAACTGGATCCCCTGGCCCCGACCCAGGACAGACTGGGATCATTCCCAGTCCAAAATGGATCCCCTGGCCCCCTCCCCGTACAGATTTCGCCCTGTCCCAGTCCAAACTGGATCCCTGGCCCCCTCCCAGGACAGACTGGGCCCTGTCCCAGTGCAAACTGGAGCCCCTGGCACCCTCCCAGTACAGACTGCAATGATTCCCAGTTCCATCTGGAGCCCCTGGCCCCATTCCAGGACAGAATGGGCCCTTTCCCAGTCCAAACTGGATCCCCTGGCCCACTCCCAGGATAGAGTGGGATCATTCCCAGTCCAAACTGGATCCCCTGGCCCGCTCCCAGGACAGACTGGGATCATTCCCAGTCGAAACTGGAGCCCCTGGCACTCTCCCAGTACAGAATGGGCCCTGTCCCAGTCCAAACTGGATCCAATGGCCACCTCCCAGTCCAGACTGGGATCATTCCCATTCCAAACTGGATCCGGTGGCCTCCTCCCAGGGCAGACTGGGCATGTCCCAGTCCAAACTGCATACCCTGGCACCCTCCCAGTACAGAGTGGGATCATTCCCAGTCTAAACTGGATCCAGTGGCCTCCTCCCAGTATGGACTGGAATCATTCCCAGTCCAAGCTGAATCCTCTAGCACCGTCCCAGGACAGACCGGGATCATTCCCAGTCCAAACTGGACCCCCTGGCCCCCTCCCAGGACAGACTGGGATCATTCCCAGTCCAAACTGGATCCCATAGCCCCCTCGCAGGACAGACTGGGATCATTCCCAGTCCAACCTGGATCCCCTGGCCCCCTCCCAGGGCAGACTGGGACCATTCCCAGTCCCTACTGGATCACCTGGTGCCCTCACAGGACAGACTGGGATCATTCCCAGTCCCAACTGGATTCCCTGGCCCCCTCCTAGGACACACTGGGACCTGTCCCACTCCAAACTGGATCCAATGGCCCCTCCCAGGACAGACTGGGACTGGTCCCAGTCCAAACTGGATCCCGTGGCACCCTCCCAGTACAGACTACAATTATTCCCAGTTCCAACTGGAGCCCCAGGCCCCCTCCCAGGACAGAATAGACCCTGTCCCAGTCAAAACTGGATCCCCTGGCCCCCTCCCAGGATAGATTGGGATCATTCCAAGTCCAAACTGGATCCCCTGGCACCTTCCCAGTCCAGACCGGGATCATTCCCAGTCCAAAGTGCATACCCTGGCTTCCTCCCAGTATGGACTAGAATCATTCCCAGTTCAAAATAGATCCCCTGGCCCCCTCCCAGTACAGATTGGGCCCTGCCCCAGTCGAGATTGGAACCCCTGGCCCCCTCCCAGGACAGACTGGGATCATTCCCAGTCCAAACTGGATGACCTGGCCCTCTCGCAGGACAGACTGGGATCATTCCCAGTCCCAACTGGATCACCTGGCCCCCTCCCTGAACAGAGTGGGCCCTGTCCCAGTCCAAACTGGATCCCCTGGCCCCCACCCAGGACAGACACGTATCAATCCCAGTCCAAAATGGATCCCCTGGCCCCCTCCCAGGACAGATTGGGCCCTGTCCCAGTCCAAACTGGATCCCCTGGCCCTCTTCCAGGACAGACTGGGCCCTGTCCCAGTCCAAACTGGAGCCCTTGGCACCCTCCCAGTACAGACTGCAATCATTCCCAGTTCCAACTGGAGCCTCTGGCCGCTCCCAGTACAGAATGGGCCCTGTCCCAGTCCAAACTGGATCCCCTGGCCCCCTCACAGGACAGACTGGGATTATTCCCAGTCCAAACTGGATCCCCTGGCCCACTCCCAGGACAGACTGGGCCCTGTCCCAGTCCAAACTGGATCCCCAGGCCCCCTCCCAGGACAGACTGGGATCACTCCCAGTCAAAACTGGATCCCCTAGTCCCCTCCCAATCCAGACCGGGATCATTCCCAGTCCAAACTGGATCCCCTGGCCCCCTGCCAGGACAGACTGGGATCATTCCCAGTCCAAACTGGATCCCTTGGCCCCCACCCTGGACAGACTGGTCCCTGTCCCAGTCCAAAACGGATGTCCTGGCCCCCTCCCAGGGCAGACTGGGCCCTGTCCCAGTCCAAACTGGATCCCTTGGCCCCCTCCCAGGACAGACTGGGACTGGTCCCAGTCCAAACTGGAGCCTCTGGTCCCCTCCCAGTACAGACTACAATTATTCCCAGTTCCAACTGGAGCCCCAGGCCCCCTCCCAGGACAGAATAGACCCTGTCCCAGTCAAAACTGGATCCCCTAGCCCCCTCCCAGGATAGATTGGGATCATTCCAAGTCCAAACTGGATCCCCTGGCACCTTCCCAGTCCAGACCGGGCTCATTCCCACTCCAAAGTGCATACCCTGGCTTCCTCCCAGTATGGACTAGAATCATTCCCAGTCCAAAATGGATCCCCTGGCCCCCTCATAGGACAGACTGGGCCCTGTCCCAGTCCAAACTTAATCCCCTGGCCCCCTCCCAGTACAGATTGGGCCCTGCCCCAGTCCAGATTGGAACCCCTGGCCCCGTCCCAGGACAGACTGGGATTATTCCCAGTCCAAACTGGATCACCTGGCCCCCTCCCTGAACAGAGTGGGCCCTGTCCCACTCCAAACTGGATCCCCTGGCCCCCACCGAGGACAGACACGGATCATTCCCAGTCCAAAATGGATCCCCTGGCCCCCTTCCAGGACAGACTGAGATTATTCCCAGTCCAAACTGGATCCCCTGGCCCACTCCCCATACAGAATTGGCCCGGTCCCAGTCCAAACTGGATCCCCTGGCCCCCTCCCACGACAGACTGGGACCAGTCCCAGTCCAAACTGGAGCCTCTGGTCCCCTCCCAGTACAGACTGCAATTATTCCCAGTTCCAACTGGAGCCCCAGGCCCCCTCCCAGGACAGAATGGACCCTGTCCCAGTCCAAACTGGATCCCCTGACACCTTCCCAGTCCAGACCGGGCTCATTCCCACTCCAAAGTGCATACCCTGGCTTCCTCCCAGTATGGACTAGAATCATTCCCAGTCCAAAATGGATCCCCTGACCCGCTCCCAGGAAAGATTGGGCCCTGTCCCAGACCAAACTGGATCCACTGGCCCCATCCCAGTACAGAGTGGGACCTGTCCCAGTCCAAACTGGATCCCCTGGCCCTCTCCCAGGGCAGACTGGGATCATTCCCAGCCCCAACTGGATCACCTGGTCCCCTCCCTGAACAGAGTTGGCCCTGTCCCAGTCCGAACTGGATCCCCTGGCCCCCACCCAGGACAGACACGTATCAATCCCAGTCCAAAATGGATCCCCTGGACCCCTCCCAGGACAGACTGGCCCGTGTCCCAGTCCAAACTGGATACCCTGGCCCCCACCCTGGACAGACTGGGATCATTCCCAGTCCAAACTGGATCCCCTGGCCCCCTCCCCGTACAGACTTGGCCCTGTCCCAGTCCAAACTGGATCCCTGGCCCCCTCCCAGGACAGACTGGGCCCTTTCCCAGTGCAAACAGGATCCCCTGGCACCCTCCCAATACAGACTGCAAACATTCCCAGTTCCATCTGGAGCCCCTGGCCCCATCCCAGGACAGACTGGGCCCTTTCCCAGTCAAAACTGGATCTGGTGGCCTCCTCCCAGGACAGATTGGGCCCTGTCCCAGTCCTAACTGGATACCCTGGCAGCCTCCCAGTACCGAGGGGGATCATTCCCAGTTCAAACTGGATCTGGTGGCCTCCTCCCAGTCCAGACTGGGATCATTCCCAGTCCAAATTGGATCCTGCGGCCTCCTCCCAGTATGGACTGGAATCATTCCCAGTCCAAACTGGACCCCTGGCCCCCTCCCAGGACAGACTGGGCCCTGTCCCAGTCCAAACTGGAGCCCCTGGCCCCCTCCCAGGGCAGACTGGGATCGTTCCCAGTCCAAACTGGATTCCCTGGCCCCCACCCAGGACAGACTGGGATCATTCCCAGTCCAAACTGGATCCCCTGGCCCCCTCCCAGGACAGACTGGGATCATTCCCAGTCCAAATTGGATCCCCTGGACCCCTCCCAGGACAGATTGGGATCGTTCCCAGTCCAAACTGGATACCCTGGCCCCCTGCCAGGACAGACTGGGATCATTCCCAGTCCAAACTGGATTCCCTGGCCTCCTCCCTGTACAGACTTGGCCCTGTCCCAGTCCAAACTGGATCCCTGGCCCCCTCCCAGGACAGACTGGGCCCTTTCCCATTGCAAACAGGATCCCCTGGCACCCTCCCAATACAGACTGCAAACATTCCCAGTTCCATCTGGAGCCCCTGGCCCCATCCCAGGACAGACTGGGCCCTGTCCCAGTCCTAACTGGATACCCTGGCAGCCTCCCAGTACCGAGTGGGATCATTCCCAGTCCAAACTGGATCTGGTGGCCTCCTCCCAGGACAGACTGGCATCATTCCCAGTCCAAACTGGATCCACTGGCCCCCTCCCCGTACAGATTTCGCCCTGTCCCAGTCCAAACTGGATCCCTGGCCCCCTCCCAGGACAGACTGGGCCCTGTCCCAGTGCAAATTGGAGCCCCTGGCACCCTCCCAGTACAGACTGCAATGATTCCCAGTTCCATCTGGAGCCCCTGGCCCCATCCCAGGACAGAATGGGCCCTTTCCCAGTCAAAACTGGATCCCCTCGCGCCCTCCCAGGACAGACTGGGCCCTGTCCCAGTCCTAACTGGATACCCTGGCAGCCTCCCAGTACCGAGGGGGATCATTCCCAGTCCAAACTGGATCTGGTGGCCTCCTCCCAGTCCAGACTGGGATCATTCCCAGTCCAAATTGGATCCTGCGGCCTCCTCCCAGTATGGACTGGAATCATTCCCAGTCCAAACTGGACCCCTGGCCCCCTCCCAGGACAGACTGGGCCCTGTCCCAGTCCAAACTGGAGCCCCTGGCCCCCTCCCAGGGCAGACTGGGATCGTTCCCAGTCCAAACTGGATCCCCTGGCCCCCACCCAGGACAGACTGGGATCATTCCCAGTCCAAACTGGATCCCCTGGCCCCCTCCCAGGACAGACTGGGACCAGTCCCAGTCCAAACTGGAGCCTCTGGTCCCCTCCCAGTACAGACTGCAATTATTCCCAGTTCCAACTGGAGCCCCAGGCCCCCTCCCAGGACAGACTGGGCCCTGTCCCACTCCAAACTGGATCCCCTGGCCCCCTACCAGAACAGAACGGGATCATTCCCAGTCCAAATTGGATCCCCTGGCCCCCTCCCAGGACAGACTGGGCCCTGTCCCAGTCAAAAATGGATCCCCAGTCCCCCTCCCAGGACAGACAGGGATCATACCCAGACTAAACTGAATCCCCTGGCCCCCTCCCAGGACAGACTGGGCTCTATCTCTGTCCAAACTGGATCCCATGGCCCACTCCCAGGACAGACTGGGATCATTCCCAGTCCAAAATGGATCCCCTCGCCCCATCCCAGGACAGACACGGATCATTCCCAGTCCAAAATGGATCCCCTGGCCCCCTCCCAGTCCACAACGGGATCATTCCCAATCCAAAATGGATCCCCTGGCCCCCTCCCCATACAGACTTGGCCCTGTCCCACTCCAAACTGGATCCACTGGCCCCGTCCCAGGACAGACTGGGCCCTGTCCCAGTCCAAACTGGAGCCCCTGGTCTCCTCCCAGTACAGACTGCAATCATTCCCAGTTCCATCTGGAGCCCCTGACCCCTCCCAGGACAGGATGGGCCCTGTCTCAGTCCAAACTGGATCCCCTGGCCCCCTTCCAGGACAGACTGTGCCCTGTCCCAATCCAAACTGGAGCCCCTGGCCCCTCCCCGTAGAGACTTGGCCCTGTCCGAGTCCAAACTGGATCCCCTGGCCCACTCCCAGGACAGACTGGGATCGTTCCCAGTCCAAACTGGATCCCCTGGCCCCCTCCCAGGACACACTGGGCTATATCCCACTCCAAAGTGGAACCTATGGCCGCCTCCCAGAACAGACTGGGATCATTCCCGCTCGAAACTGAATCCCATTCCCCCCTCCCAGGACAGACTGGGCCCTGTCCCAGTCCAAACTGGATCCACTGGCCCCGTCCCAGGACAGACTGGGCCCTGTCCCATTCCAAACTGGATCCCTTGGCACTCTCCCAGTACAGAGGGGGATCATTCCCAGCCCAAACTGGATCCAATAGCCCCCTCCCAGTCCAGACCGGGATCATTCCCAGTCCAAACTGGATCCCCTGGCACCCTCCCCGTACAGACTTGGCCCTGTCCCAGTCCAAAGTGGATCCCCTGGCCCCATCCCAGGACAGACTGGGCCCTGTCCCAGTCCAAACTGGATCCCCTGGCCACTTCCCGTACAGTCTTCGCCCTGTCCCAGTCCAAACTGGATCCCCTGGCCCACTCCCAGGAGAGACTGGGATCGTTACCAGTCCAAACTGGATCCCCTGGCCCCCTCCCAGGACACACTGGGCTGTATCCCACTACAAACTGGATCCCATGGCCGCCTCCCTGGACAGATTGGGACCAGTCCCAGTCCAAACTGAATCCCATTGCCCCCTCCCAGGACAGACTGGGCCCTGTCCCAGTCCAAACTGGATCCCGTGGCACCCTCCCAGTACAGAGTGGGATCATTCCCAGTCCAAACTGGATCCAATAGCCCCCTCCCAGTCCAGACCGGGATCATTCCCAGTCCAAAGTGCATACCCTGTCTTCCTCCCAGTATGGACTAGAATCATTCCCAGTCCAAAATGGATCCCCTGGCCCCCTCCCAGGACAGACTGGGATCAATCCCAGTCCAAACTGGATCCCCTGGCCCCCACCGAGGACAGACACGGATCATTCCCAGTCCAAAATGGATCCCCTGGCCCCCTCCCAGGACAGATTGGGATGAATGTGAATCCAAATATAATACTCCAATCTTACCGGTTAGGAAGCCTTCAGGTGAATACAGATTAGTTCAGGATTTAAGGGCAATAAATCAGATAGTAAAGGACATTCATCCTGTGGTTGCGAATCCATATACCCTTTTGACAACTTTAAGGGAAAGTCATCAGTGGTTTACAGTGCTTGATTTAAAAGATGCTTTCTTCTGCATACCTTTGGAAAAGGAAAGTAGAAAATTGTTTGCCTTTGAGTGGGAGAATCCACAAACAGGACGAAGAACACAATTAACACGGACCAGACTACCACAAGGATTTAAGAATAGCCCGACCATCTTCGGCAATCAACTGGCAAAAGAGCTCAAGATGTGGGAACAAAGTCATCCAGAGTTACCTGGTCATCTACTTTTGCAATACCTGGATGATATATTGATTGCCACCGAGGACGGAGCAACCTGCATAAAGGTAACGATAGACCTTTTAAACTTTCTGCGACTTCATGGGTACAAAGTATCCAGAAACAAGGCTCAAGCAGCAAGTCAAGTTGTAATATATCTGGGCTTTGAAATTTCAAAAGGGCAACGACAGTTGGGAACAGACCGAAAAGACGCCATTTGTAGTATACCAGAACCGAAAAACGTTCACAAATTGAGGGCCTTTCTGGGAATGACTGGATGGTGCAGGCTATGGATCCTGAACTATGGTCTAATAGCTAAGCCATTGTATGAGGCCCAGAAAGGGACACCTCCCTTTGAATGGGGCCCAGAACAGCAAAGGGCCTTCAGAGATCTGAAACAGGCCCTGATGACTGCTCCTGCTTTGGGACTTCCGGATTTGACTACAGATTTCCAGTTGTTTGTCCATGAAAGGCAGCATCTGGCCCTGGGAGTGCTGACCCAACGGATGGGAAGCTGGAAGAGACCAGTGGGGTACTTTTCCAAGCAACTGGACACAGTAAGTACAGGATGGCCGACCTGTCTTCGGGCAGTCGCTGCTGCGGTAACGCTCACACAAGAAGCCCGAAAGTTAACTCTGGGACGGACAATAGTGGTATATGTACCACACATGGTGGTGACTGTTTTGGAACAAAAGGGGGGTCACTGGCTTTCTCCCAGCAGGATGATGAAGTATCAAATAATATTGATGGAGCAAGATGATGTGATGCTAAAAACAACTAACCTCGTTAACCCTGCAGTTTTCCTGTGCAGGAAGAAGGACAACTGGAACATGACTGTTTAGCTGCTGTCGAACAGGTGTATTCCAACCAACAAGACCTGAAAGACGCACCATGGGAGGATCCTGACCGGGAACTGTACATGGATGGTAGCAGCTTTGTGGAGAATGGAGTTCGCTACGCTGGGTGTGCGGTAACAACGGAGAGATCAGTCATAGAGGCTAATGCTTTGCCCAGCAATACCTCAGCACAAAAGGCAGAGCTGATAGCCTTGACGAAGGCGTTAGAACTGAGCGAAGGAAAGAAAGTAAATATCTGGACTGATTCAAAGTATGCTTTTGGTGTAGTGCATGTCCATGGGATATTATGGAAAGAAAGAGGACTATTATCCTCTCAAGGGGTAAACATCAAATACAAAGAGGAAATACTGAAATTGTTACAAGCAGTCCAGCGACCGATCAAAGTGGCAATCATGCACTGTAAAGCACATCAATCAGGAAATAGGAAAAAGAGCTATAGGGAACAGATTAGCTGATAGAACAGCTAAAGGAATAGCAAAAAGGAATGCCTTACAAATGGCATTAATCCCTACAAAGAACATTACATTACCAAAAGAGAAACCTAAATATTCGGAGGAAGATGAGAAACTAGGGAAGTTATTAGACACAAAAGGGAATCTAGCAGGACGGTGGGTCACAGTTCAGGGACGGGTAATAATTCCCCCACTTCTGATGAGAGAAACATTACAAACAAAACATAGAGTGCCATTGGGGTCCAGAAGCATTAGTCGCCTTTTTAAAGAGATATGTGGTGTCTGTAAGAATGTTAGAAATGGCTAAAATGATTTCTGCTAAGCGTGAGATTTGTTTGCGAAACAATCCAGTGGTAAAGAGAAAAGTTCCAATGGGAACCTTGAAATCAGGAGTACAACCTGGAGATTATTGGCAAATTGATTTTTCAGAATTACCCAGACAAAAAGGGTATCGATACATTCTGGTGGGGGTTGATACTTTTACAGGATGGCCTGAAGCTTTTCCTTGTCAGACCAATCAAGCAAAGGAAATCATTTAATGGTTGTTACAAGAAATAATTCCGAAATTTGGAGTACCTATTGGAATATCTTCTGACAGAGGCCCACATTTTGTTGCAGAAGTAGTACAAAATATTAGTACAATTCCGGGAATTACCTGAAATTTACGTACCCCTTGGAGGCCTCAATCGAGTGGAAAAATAGAAAGAATGAATCAGACATTTAAAAGGCAAATTAGCAAAATATGTTAGGAGACAAATTGGCTACTACATCTAGTGACTTGGCTAAATTACAACGGCCTTTGCAATCTTCCCTGTTGGCTTTAAGAACTAATCAGTGGCTGTTGTCAAACATATTACCAAAATGGGAAAAGGTGAATGTGGAAGACCATGAATTGATTGTAGATGCACTCGGTGTGGCCCAAGATAACCTATCTTTGGTTCTCAGTTGTATCCAGGCTCAACTGTGGGCGCAATCAGTGGCCGCTTCAATCATAAGAGAGGGTGAAGAAGGCAATCTCCCCACCGAGATTCGGAAAATAATTTGAGATAGTGTCACTGATTCAGAGAAAAAACTCCAGTCCTGGTGGAATTTGGTAAACTTTACCCACAATCCCATCACAAGTACAGCCACAACCTTTGTATTAACTATACATAATGCTTCAATATATTCAATTTACCCTGTTATTGCATTAGGATTGAATCACAATGGAACCATACTCTATCCATTTGAGCATAGAGTATGGGCCCAAGAAGTGGGACAGAAATGGCAAACTGTGGATTTGGATTCTTGTATTGTACGAGAACATCAAGGGTTCATCTGTGAAGGTAATGCAATCAGAGGTCAGGATATCTGTTTAGATACTGAACAAAATCATTTTGAGACTCGCCCTGATGAAAACCCTGAAACACGGCTTATATATATATATATTGGTAAGGGCTGTGTATGTTTGAGAACAGCTTGTGATTTTATATCCGTAGATGATGTAGTTATACATACTAGGAATCACTCCAATTTTTGTGTTTGTAATTTCACTGAAATCACGGGATGTGATTTTTCTTACTTGGCTCCAGTCACCTCTCACCAGCTCTTGCAATCTAATTATACATTAATTGAGGAACTGTTGCCTGCACCCATTGGAATGAATCTCACTTTAGTGAAACAATTGCTACAACAACAGGATTTAATCAAAATTTTGAAAAAGGTCAAGGAAAACAGACAAAGAACTTGAATAACTGTCCATCACAATGTGGAAGAAATACACCGTGTATTAGAGAGGGTGGAAAAGGTGCGGAACATAAATGGTGGGACACTTTTTTTCGGATGGTCACCTACTGCTACAGGCATCCTAAATAAGTTATGCCACCCCATCGTTATTCGCCTGATACTGATTTTGATCAGTCTTGTTTTCTCAGTAATACTACATATCATAAATTGGAGGATGATGAATCGATTAACTCGTTTGGCATCTATACTTGATGCACATAATCTGCTTAACTGATTAAAATGAAAGTATTGAAATAATTTTCAAAACTTTCAACGGGGGGAACTGTTGTAAATACTCTGATTTTTTAAAAAAAGAATCAAGAATTAATCATATAGAAAGGTTAAATTTGATTAATAAATAAAATAATAAAATACAAATGCATATGTTAGGATTTTTCAGTTAGAAACAATAACCATAGGAACCTCACCAGGGAGTCGCTGTTCCATACTAAGGAACTAACAGTAACGAGATGGAACGATGAAGAATTGAATAGAAAAGTTTCCTTTGAGTCCCGTGACAATGTGACCTGATATGCACCAATGATGCTGCTTGGAAAATTCCTTACCTTTCCCATCTTGATTCAAATATCAAGAATGCCAATCAATAGATATTAATAGAAATAACCATTGATTATTTTAAGGATGGATATTGATAGAAAAGTATAATCTAGAGAGCGATTAATAAAAATTAAATTATATATATTTTGTATGAAGGTAACTAGGTATGACTTATCTGTGATTTCATCATAAACTAATTGTCGAACAATGTAGCACTGTGAATAGGTAGGATTTGCTTGTCAAGAGAATGGTAAGTTGTAGGCCTGGTCAGCAAACCGAGGAAAACTTAAGAAGATTCCAAGAATGGGATTTTGCAACCAACCTGAGCATGCGCAAAGATGGGGTTCAACTAAAGGACACCATGAGGAAGACTATGGACGACCACCAGAGGACGTCAGACGACCACCTCTGTACCAGGAGGCCCATGCCTCACGAGCATTTACTTATATTAATGAGTTCTCGGAAATCGTATGAATATGTTAATTGTTTCTTGGAAATATGATGAATATGTATACTTTGATTGTATATAACTTTTGTAGCAGAGAAACTAGGCATGCACACTAGGTGGAGTGATCCCCTGGGCGTCCAGCACTGCAATAAAGAAGTGCCTGCTTACCTACATGCACAGAAGGTAAGACTTTTTTTTTTTTTTTTTTAAAGACCAGCATACCTCTGCTGCTCCTGAGGCAAAGGAGATTGTCAGAAAACAGATGCCAAAACACAGCGCAATGACCGGAATAGGAACAGGAGGAACTCGAAATGACAGGAAGCAGAATGTGCAAGACAATCTCAAACGGCGGAAGGTACTCAAGTTAGTAAGTTCCTCAGAAACTTGTTGTCTAGGTGCAGAAAAAGTAAAAAAGATCTATCCTGGAAAAGAGAAGAGCCCTGTACGTACAGCACAATATTCTGTTATTCTGTCTTTAGATACGAATCAAAGGGATATATTTGTAGAAGATCAAAGAGGAGTACTATCTTGTTCTTGTCTGTTTCCCATTTGCATGAACGGCTACTGGGGTTTGGACATGGAATTTTCCCTGCTAACAAGACCTTTACTGAATTTCTCCATCCTTCTGGCAGATCCAGGTAGCTGTTTCAGGAACACAGCGGCAGAGGGAGGGGGAAGAGGAAAAGGAGAGGAATGATTTTTAAAGGGTAACCACATCGTAGCTGTCAAGTTTTTAAAAGGTAATGTGCATGGTGACTGCATAAGCTGTGACAAATGCGAGGCGATAGGAAAAAATACCCTCACTCACTCCCCAGATTTGCTCCCAACCTTGACTGTATACCTTTTATGACTCATGATGCCCCAAATATGTCTCAATTTCTGATGATTTTTTTGGGGCAGGATCTTAGAGACATGGAGCTCTGCAAAAGAGTTGTTGCTCATAAGGCATTTTATAAACCCAGTAAAACAGCATGGGAAAGACCCCAACAATAGTAGGTGATATATTATGCTTCTTTTCCTCTTGATGACGTTTGAAAAATCCACATATCACTTTTCTCACTGAACATAGCTGAAGCCAATACTGTCAAGAGCAGGAGCGGGGAGTGGGGGAAGGACAGAGACAGAGAGAGAAAGTCTGATCAGTGTGTGCTGGTCCACAACAGAAGAAGGAACCAACTACTAAATAGATCTCCTAATTTCCAGAAGGATTAGGTCTTACTGGAAAAAACCTCACAAATGGGTGAAACATTGCCACCAAACCAGAATTCTCCTCTTTGATTCACAATGAGCACAGGAGGTTGTGAAGAAAGCAGTGAAACACAGAAAGTGCTGTCGATTGACTTTAAAAACCCTCCCACGAATGGGACAACAACAGTACTTTACAAGCTTTATCATAGTAGTAATTTTTGAAGAGGGTACTGAACAGCATGGGGCAAAAGAAGGATGGGAAAGGACAGTCCAGTTAGGAGACATGTTCTCAGCTGTCTCTCAGACCCCCAGATACGAGGCTAGCAAGACATGCGACAAACACTGAAAGTAACCTGAAAAAGGCAGATTTTAAAAAGCGTTAAACTGAAAAGATGAAAACAAAAGAAAACCAAACCGAAAAACCAAAACCACACTCCCCAAACCAGAGCAATTGCACACGATGGAGGTGCTCCAACCGCGTACAGAGAAATCTAAGCTACTCATCTCAACGCAATTTATGAAACATTTTCATAATCAAGCAATACAGGAAAATCCTTCCACGAACGGGTAAGACAGTCTAAGCTCTCAGTAACTATGGTATTGGCAGATTCACGTCACACCAAGCCAACTCATGCCAAAACAAACAAACAAATCTGTTGTAAATACTCTGATTTTTTAAAATAATCAAATATAATCATACAGAAAGGTTAAATATGATTAATAAATAAAATAATAAAATACAAATGCATATGTTAGGATTTTTCAGTTAGAAACAATAACCATAGGAACCTCACCAGGGAGTTGCCATTCCATACTAAGGAACTAACAGTAACGAGATGGAACGATGAAGAATTGAATAGAAAAGTTTCGTTTGAGTCCCGTGACAATGTGACCTGATAGGCACCAGTGATGCTGCTTGGAAAATTCCTTACCTTTCCCATCTTGATTTGAATATCAAGAATGCCAATCAATAGATATTAACAGAAATAACCATTGATTATTTTAAGGATGGATATTGATAGAATAGTATAATCCAGAGAGCGATTAATAAAAATTAAATTATATATATTCTGTATGAAGGTAACTAGGCATGATTTATCTGTGATTTAATCATAAACTAACTGTTGAACAATGTAGCATTGTGAATCGATAGGGTTTGCTTGTCAAGAGAATGGTAAGTTATAGGCTTGGTCAGTAAACCGAGGAAAACTTAAGAAGATTCCAAGAATGGGATTTTGCAACCAACCTGAGCATGCGCAAAGATGGGGTTCAACTAAAGGACACCATGAGGAAGACTATGGACGACCACCAGAGGACGTCAGACGACCACCAGAGGACGACAGACGACCACCTCTGTACCTGAAGGCGCATGCGTCACGAGCATTTACATATATTAATGAGTTCTCAGAAATCGTATGAATGTTAATTGTTTCTTGGAAATATGATGAATATGTATACTTTGATTGTATATAACTTCTAGCGGTGAAACTAAGCACCCACACAGGTGGAGCGATCCCCTGTGCGTCCAGCGCTGCAATAAAGAAGTGCCTGCTCACCTACATGCATTGTGTAGGTGAGTTTTTATAGTACAAATTTGTAACATGTTTAACAGTCAGGTAACCCAAATGCATGTTAAATATACAAGTTTTGCCCTTGTTCTGGATCTGTCTGGGAGATAATTCTCAGGAGGTCATAAACGGTATGTTCTGCTGTGCTTTAAAATAACCTGTGGCCAGAAATGTCTTCCTTAGTGCCTGCACAGAGCAAGAACCTCCAGTAGCGAGGGCATGCTGACCCTCGGGCAGCTTCAAAGCAACAAATACTTGTAAACAGGTTAAAAATACAGTTCCCTGGTAGCAGCGTGCTTGTCTAAGTCCACCTGACTCCACATTACTCAGCACTCAGTCAGAAGTTTTTGTGGGTAGGGGTGGATGAAATCAATATACTCTAGAGGCAGGTGCTAAAACTGGCCAGGCAGTTTATCTAAATAAATCAAAATTTACCTTTGAAAGGAGTGGCATGCCTTTAGATGTGGGGGGGTGTATCGCTTTTTCCTTCTTTGGTCTGAGCACAGCGCAGTGAGAGGTGTTTCCACCTGGGGGAGGGAAGCTCATCCAACAGCCATCATCAGCCTCAGGGCTTGTGGTCCTTGATGGAGGCCTAAGTGCTTGGGATAGCTTTAGTTGTGTGATGCTTCTCATTCTGCTCCCAGCTTTTCCCGTTAACGTTTGCTCTTTGGTGAATTTGTCTGTGCAGTGTTTAGTAAACAGTCTCCATTCACAGCTCTGAGTGCCCTTTTTTTTTTTAAAGGCAGGTAAACTACCTGTGCCTTTCTTTGAAACCCCATGAATAGCTCTGGAGTTTACCTTGGGGGCAGAGAAAACAGGGACCCTTTAGAGTAGAGAAGAGAATTTAACAGGGGAAGCACTTCAATGATATGCTGCTTGTGAGGAGGAAAGTACCTGCTTCAACTTCTTTTGGTAGCTTCCGCATTGTTTAGCAGTAACTACTTAAAAGACTGATTACTTCAGGGAAAGAAGAAGAAATCACTTGTGATTTCTGTGTCTGACTGAAAGAACTAACCTGAACATACAGAAAACTGATGTGAAGAGCCATTTGTGGTCATTATTGGGTAAGGGCCTGTGGGTGCTCTGCTGCATGCAGGTGTAAAGGGTGTTCAGGATTTTTGGCACCTGAATGGAAGAAGAGGAGAAAGAAGGGCTCGGTGCATCCTTTACCCCCTCCTGCGGGGCCCAGACACAGTCATTCAGCATATGAGCAGTGCCTGCTCCCGTGACACAGAGTCCAGACCTAGCTCGAAACCTCACCCCTTCCACCCTGCCTGATCCTGGCTCACGTCTGGAGCCGAGCGTGCTCTTAGCAATTGTGCGCGCACACGCACACACAGACATGCATGCACTCACACGCGCAGACTCAGTCATGGCATGTCCCTGGGCACCGTATGAGCAGCTGCGTGCCATTGTGCACACAGAGGACACGGACACATTTCACACCCAACGCTTAACTAACTCTCCCCACGTGTCTGTAGCGATGCAAGAGCAAAACCAAACACGCTCTTTGAGACCCTGAAGATGCCTTGCAGGGCCTCTGCAAGGGCTCGTGACTCCTTCCAGAGGAACCCAGTTCTCCGGGGACACTTCTCCTTGCCTCTACCCTCCTTTCCCAAAGCGCCAACCCCTTCCCCACACAGAGGACCTTCCCCTGAAGGAAGGAGTGTTTGCTTGAGCCTTTCACAGCTAGAAGCCGTGGCCATGATAAGGACAAATAGGCAGCCAGGTCCCTCATCCGTGGAAGATCCCAGCTTCTCCCACAGCTGCCTACCTCTGGCCCGTGGTGCAGACAGAACCTGCTCTGCGCCTGGGGAAGCAGCAAGGGGTGACCCCACAGCCCACGGATGCGGCACTCCCGCTGCCCAGAGCGGCCGCGGGCTCTGCAGGGACGGCGCAGGGACACCCTGCCCTGGCTGTAATGGCAGTGGCTTAACGGCTGGGTGAGCTTTAGCTCAGCTGGGCGCGATCCTGTGGGCTGCTACCCGTGGCTGCTGTCACTGCGACCGACCTTTGTCAGCGGTGGACAGCCACGGAGTTAGTCTGGGCTGAGCGAGCTGCTGCTGGCCCTGGAGCCCAAATGGAGCGCAGGAGAGCAGGAACGGAGGAGGAGAACAGGAGCCTTGAAAGGGCAGGCACAGCACGAGGCCAGAGGCTCCCAGGCTACAAACAGGCAGCAACTGGTGGCTAAAGGAAGGGCACCTCGCAGGCTGGGAAACACCACAGTCGGGGAAAGCAATGAGAGCAATGAACAAGTATGCAACCTATGGAAAACCTGGTGTGCCCAGCAAAGCTCAGAGTAGGGGGAATTGGGGAGAAGTGAGGAAAGAGCAAAGTGAAGCAGGTCCCAGGGCAGGGAGGACTGACTGACCCCGGAGGAAGGGGAGGAACGGCAAGGTCGGTGCCTCCCAGTGCGTCACTCGTGGGAAGGACCTGGACAACGGAAGACTTTGGTCAAGACGGGCCCACATCCCTGTCACCAGCTGGAGCAGACCCCAGCAGCAGTTGCCAATGCACGACTCAGAGCATCGGCAGCCCCTCGGCTCGGCACACAGGCAGTGTTTCTTGAGCCCATGCCAACTGCACAGGGTGTCGTGCAACAGCCAACAGGAGAAAAGACAAAGTCAAATGGGAAAAAGGTCTCCTTTGCCTCCTGGACTATTTCCTTCCTGCATTCCACCAGGAAGATAGAACACCCACTTCCATACTGCCTTCACACACGCAGGTCTGACATGCAGCAAGCTGTCCAGGACAGCACTCAGAAAGTATGTAGCCTGTGCTGGAAGGATGCATTTGCAAACAGCCTGGAGAGAAGTCAGGAACAGGAGAGACCGCGTCACAGCTCTGCTCCAGCAACTCGGCAAGGAAAGGAAACTTGACGGGACTGTTAGTCAGGCAATCGTAGAGGGGGCAATCACTTTTTCCTCCTGCTGTGCATACAGTGCTGTTTACATCTGACACAGCTAACCGATTTGGAAGTGTCTCCCCCCACGTCGTTGGCTCATATACCAAATTTGTATTCTGACAAGAGCACTCACACATGTGCGAACGCACATACACACATCACGGTATCTGCTCCAGTGTGTCTAAAGGACAGTCTTGTCTCAAAGCCTCCTGCTACTTGCTAACAACAGCCATCCTGGACAGCTTGCTCTGGAGACAGCGAGAGACTCTGGAGGGGAGCAGGGAGACGTGCAGGAGCCCAGGAGCTGGGCCCCCACCCCGGTCTTTTGGGGCCAGTTACCTTTGCTATTTTGGTACAGGTCTCCACCACAGTCTCCGTGTCTGGGCTGTTCAGCTCCTCACCAAAGCACCTGATCTCATCTGCCTGAGGCACCACCTCCATGGTCTTGGCTGGAGCAAACACCAGGAAAAAAGATGAGTCACGTCTACAGAAACCCAACCGCTGACCCCAGATACTGCAAAGGAGAACCCAAGAGATGGCGGTGAAGGCCACAGGGAAACCCAGGGCCCTCCTGAACTCGGTGCAGCAGGAATTCCCTGCTGACAAATCCTGGGCTGGAAAGAGCCCTCCTCCTCCTGGAACCATTTGCTGGGGCTTCAGGGTTTCAGCAGCCTCTGCTCCTAGCAGCTCCATCCCCCAGGAGCCCCCAAACCCAGCACCCAGTTGGGCAGGGCTCCCTTCTGGGGGACACAGATGGTGGGAAGGGGGCACCAGGTGATGCAGGGGGGCTTTACTCACCATAAGCTCACGTTGCTCCTTGCAAGCTCCCAGCACATGGACGCAAACCTGCAGGGCTCTCTCCCGCTCCCATTCTTTGGCTGAGGTGAGCCAGCCCTTCAGGACCTGAGGCAGGGTGCATCTCTCTCACAACAGGCATCTTTCTCTCCCTGAGGTCCCTCTCCAACTCCCTCCTTCTCTGGCCCCTTCCCAGCACGGCCCCCAGCCCCACTAAGCACTGGCACTGCAGCCTCCACCACCTCGCTCTCTCCAGCCGCCTCTGCCCTGAGCCCACTGTTGCTTCCCTGCCGGCACCTCCCCACTCCAGCCTTCCCCCAGGCTGCTCTCACCCAGCTCAGGGCTGGCTCTTGGCTTTGCCTAAATCAGGGCCCACTTCCCTGCCTGGCCTGCGCTCCCGTCCCCCAGCTCAGCCCCTTGCTCCAGCCAGACGCACAGCCTCAGAGCGAGGAGCCAAAGCCCCACTTTCCCGTAGGAAAGGTATCCACCTCCTAACACCCTCTAATGCCTCCACTCTCTGTCCCCATGACACTTTCCCTGTTGCACCATGGCCACTCACATGGACCACGTCATCAAAGCAGGCAGAGGTCTCCTCTGCCTCCAGAAGAGTTTCTAGGAGATGGCCCAGATCTTCCATGCATCTCATGTGCAGAAGCTGAAAGCAGGAAAGCAGAGCTGGGGGGCTGCCGGGGCGACCTGAGGTGGGACCCTGACCCAGGGGTGGGCAGGCACTGGCTGGTGGGTACCTGCGTGTTCACAGCTGCCCTCACTGTCTTCCTGACCTTGTTCATCCAGTCCTCGGAAGGACAGGACAAGACAGTCTGGCAGCACACTGACAGCAGCTTGCGATTCTCCTCCCTGCTCAGAAGTGGCCTCAGCTTGCTGGCCAGAGGAAAAAAGAAAACAGAAAGAGGATTTACTAGCCCTCTCCAGAGTGGCTTAGACCACAGCTGGGTTCCTCCTAATCGAGGGCCCCAAATCCAACACCCCCAGCCCATGCCAGCGAGCACTGCCTTCAGCACCAGCAATTCCTGCCTCCTCCCAGGCAGCAGGCAAACCCCCGCCCCCAGGTTAAGGAACCCTGGGGGCTCCCTTCCTGGGGGAGACACCCGACATGGGGGACACCCTCCCACTCCACAGCCCCAGCAGCTCCCGGCTCCATGCTCAAGGCCACTGGGGCTGCCCCAGACAGCTGGGATGGGGCACACTAGAAGTCCCCAGAGCCTGGGGAACAGACCTCACCTCAACTCCTCCAGGGCCTGGAACACTCCATACACCAGGGAGTCCCAGGGCTCCCCCTTGATCCAGTCCTGCAAGTCCCAGAGAGAGAAGCACAGAGTTGGCCGGGGCATGGGACAGCCCTCCCGCCTCCCCTGGGGACAGGCTCTGCTGCCAGGCCTGGGCAGACACTGCCCCATCACCCCCACGCATCCCCAAAGGCACCGCAGGAGGGACCCTGCTCCCCAGCCACAGCCACCCAGCACCAGCACTCAAGGGCCCCACCAGCTCCGGACACAGCTCCAGAGCTCGCACGAAGCCCACAGACCATCGTGCCTCTGGGGAAACCAGTCTGATGGCGCAGCCCAAAACTCCCCCGTGCGACTGCCCCACCTACGGGTACTCACCAGCAAGGTCCACATCGCCTTCCGCTTTAAGGAGAGCTCAAAGCTGCCACAGTCGCCCACAGCCTGGATGGCACAGCTGACCTCGGTGATGCTCTGCACCAGGGCGAGCTTGAGCTGCATGTCCTGAGGCCAAAGAGAGAAAAGCACCCCTTCAACTCTTTGAAGGGCTGAGAGGTGGAAGAGGAGCATGGGCAGGGGAAACCCATGGGGGGCTGAATCTGGACGTTGAGGACAAACCCTTCCTTGGGAGGTCTTTAGAAAGAGACCGTCCACCTCGGTGCACCCCAGCCCCAAGGGGATGAAGCTGGGACACCCAGGCATTCCTGCCCTGTGTGCCCCATGCTCCTACCCTCTGTTTAGCTCTGGAGAGCCGCAGGATGTTGCCCAGGTCTGGATCCAGCCGCACCTAGCCTCCTCTCTCAGAAGAAGTTTAGAAAGCAAGGGGGTCCTCTCTGAACCTCATGACTCAACGCAAGGGTCTCCCTGACAGTTTTGTCTGACCTGTCCTCTATGCAGTAAATAATCCAGTGTTCCTTGCCATCCAGTCTTGTTAAACCACTCTTGCATTTACCATTGAACTTTGTTAACTCAATGTTTTATGTCAATGAAGCATGTTGTTGCCTCTCTCTTACGAGTGAAGTGAACTCTCTCACCCTCTATCCGGACAAATTGATGTAGTCAGGCAGGATGGCAAGTTTATTTACTGAAGCATGGATGAGTCCCAACTTCTCAGAAGAATGATCTTGTGACAATTGACCTAATTGGGAAGCCCTTGAAGAGGTGCAAATGAGGAATGCATTAGCCCTAGGCATTCCCGGAGTCAGGATGCAAGGTGAGCCTACTAATATTATCTTGAGTCTGATTGAAGCATTCCAGAAACCAGGTAACAGTGAAATAGGGAACTCCTCCAGCAGCAGTCCCCAGAAAGGGAGACAACCCCTTCCTCCCCTTTAGGGAGGAACTCTAGGGCATGAAGCCAAAAAACGAGTGATGTCCAGAAGGCCATTGGGTCTGCCTGTCCAGAAAGTGGAGGCTTATCAGCAGATAAGTGATGATGGCCCATATATCTTAATTCCAGTTGGCCCTCAAGGACAATTGGTGAAGTTTTTAATAGATGCGGAAGCACAAATTTCACTACTAACACAACAAGATGCCGAGAAGCTGGGCATGCAATCCGGATGGGAAAGAGTTAAGATCACCGGTGTGAATGGAGCAAGTGCTGAGTGTCAAACTGCCAAGGTCAATTTATGGCTCCTGGGTGAGAAGCGCACATCGACTACTCACTTTGCAATTACAGATCACCATGAAAATATTCTAGGTTTCGATGTTTTCAACAGACAAACTTGGCGCCTGCCAAATGGCAGAGTGTGGTCCTTGGGCTCCAACATCGATCCCAACCCCAGTAGAAAGAGGGAGGCTACAGTGCGTGTACTTTGCGCAGCCCCTGCGCTCCCTGAGTCAAAAATCACTAACGTACCACAATATCCGATTTCTGCTGCGACACAAAATGGAATTTCTTAAGTCATAGCTGATTTGGAGAAATGACAAATTATCTCCAGAACCTACTCCCCATAGAACTCACCTGTCTGGCCAGTTGGGAAGCCAGACTGGAGCTGGCATTTAACAACTGATTATCCGCACCTGAATGCTAAGACAGCCCTGCTAACAGCTGCTGTACCAAACATTGCAAACTTAACAGCTACTTTGCAAGCAGCTGCACATCCATGGATGGCTGTGCTAGATGCAAAAGAGATGATCTTTACGGTTCCCTTGAAGGAGGAGGATAAAGAGAAGTTTGCTTTCACTTGGGAGGGAATACAATATACCTTCAACAGACTCCCACAGGGGTATAAACATTCACCCACAATTGCTCCTGCAGCACTTGCTGAACTTTTACAGACAGTTGCACTCCCCCAAGAAGTTAAACTATACCAATTATATAGATGATATCCTGACTAGAGGAACTTCCCCTAAGAAGGTGGGGGAAGCGGCAGCGGCAGTATGGCAAGCACTAAATAAAGCAGAAATTGAGATTCCACCCGGAAAATGTAAAGAAGTAAAACTTCTAGGTACTTGGTGGATAGCAGGCAGTGCAGTGATTCCTCCAGATACCTTAAGAAAAATCAAAGAGCTGCAAAAGCCCCAGTCAAGGAAGGACTTACAACAACTAATGGGAACTGTAGGATACTGGAGGAAGCAGGTACCTGGATTTTCTGTCATTTCCCAGAAAATGCTATGACTACCTAACAGGAGTTGCAGAGAATATGCAATTAACTGAAGGACACACTCAGGTTCCCAAATTGCAGATGCCCACAAACACAGAACCTTGAGTGCTACAACCACCTTTTAAACCTTCACCCATCCCGGATGCACCGCCCCTCGCTGAGGGTACACCAACAGAAAACATTTGGTTTACGGATGCTTCGGCAAAAAGGGTAAATGATAAACGGCAATATAAGGCCCTTGCATTAATTATTACCACCAGCAAACAACTAATAGAAGAAGGTGCAGGCAGCACACAAGTAGGAGAAATAAAAGCAGTTGTTTTAACAGCACAGAATTAAGCAAAACTCATCTATGTAGACTCTTAGTGCTGTGTGGGCCGGTGCCACACAGTGGCTCTGTCAATGGGCAACCTTGATTTGGGAAGTAAATAGATCCCCAGCCTGGAGAAACAAAGACTGTCAATTATTACTAGAGATAGCCAGGAAAACACCTTTCAAGATAGGATGGGTAAAAGCTCATGCCAAGGATAATCAACCAGCCACAAAGTGGAATCAAAAGGTAGATGAGCTAACTAACATTAGGAAAATCACCTTCAATCCCGAGTGGGATCGACGGGGAGAATGGTTGCACCGAAACCTAGGCCACACAGGAAAAGAAGCACTTCACTTTGCTGCACAAAGGCTGGCCTACGAACAGAAAAAATTGTGAAGCTGTTCTTACAGAACATCCCCAGTGTAGACTGAAATTACCAGCAGATTGTCCTGCTAAAGCACCACCTCTACGTATCAGTGAAGGGAAAACTCGTATGGCCTACATGGCAAATTGACTACATTGGGCCATTCAAATCCTCCGCAGGATATCGATACATCCTCACAGGAGTAGAAGCAGTCTCCGGCAACTTGCTTATGGCAACTGTCAGAAAGCCGATGGGCAAAATACAGTGCCAGGGCTCTCGGTTTGGTTCTCAAATCTACCTACTCCTGATGTTTTCCAAAGTGATAATGGCTCACATTTTTCGTGTAAGGAAGTGCAAGATTGGGTAAGACAAGAGGAAATTAAATGGGTATTCCATATTACCCTCCATCAAATGGGATGGTAGAAAGAGCTAATGGCTTACTGAAAAGGAACCTCAAACCACAGGAGGCTCAATGGGATACGTGAGGCTCACTGAGACTCCCCAAAGTGCTCCATCAATTAAATAATGGATACAGGCTTACTGGAAGCCCTGGAAGCCGAGCATTCTTTGTAAAAACTGAACTTAGCGCTCCATTTACTGGGAAAAGAGAATATCCGAAAGCATTACAGCCAGGGCAGCCTGCGATGGTCAATTTACCATCCATCCATACTGTGCCCATGACTTTAACTAAACCTCAGATCTAGCTTGGAAGCTGCCCTTGTTTTAAGCAGGAGTAGGCTAGAGATCTCCAGGGGTTCCTTCCTACCTCATCTTTTTTGGGGGATTCTCTGATGGTATTTATAACTTAACAAGGTATGCAGCTCAGTCTAGCGCATATGAACTGGAATTATTTTTCAGCTCACTATGAAAGGGAAGAAAGATTTTTTGCCACAATACTTCCTTGCAGATCAGGGTAACCTGAATGAAAATATTATTATTTGCTCAACATGACCTTTTGTTTTGAATCAGAACAACAATAAGCTCTGTTGCTCAGAAATGGGGCTTCTGGGGGCTAGAAGCCAAATTCTTGTACAGATTCCCCTGGACTGACCCCACCACTGCTAAGTACAACATGTCACCTCTGGGAGGTGGATGCACTTACACATACAGCAACAGCTCTGCAGAAGCTGGGTTTAAGAGCCCTTACTCCCGCCTTCTCTCTACCCCACGCACCTCCCTCCACCACACTGACACAGCCATTGCAACGCCACACAGGGAACCCGAACGGGGAACCGACCTGGTGGAAACAAGAACCTGAAAGAAGCTGCACATTATTCCTCAGCATGTCACGTACTTGAGACTGCTTCTGAACATAGGCTTAATTATAGCAAAAACCTTTCAACTGACAGAAATTGGGTCCTACCACACCAGCTCAGGTAGATTCCCGAGACTGTCATCGTGGTGGCTGCCGCAATACAAGATGAATACTCATATATGTCGTTAGCCATTGGATTTTCAGGTGCTTCTCCCAGGATCAATAGCATAAAACTCAAAAATTGTTCCAGAGCAAAGGTGCACATATTTTTGGAGAAGATTACTTTGATTTAAACCATTTACTGAGCTCACTGCAAATGCAATGCTCAGCTCTCCCACTTATTTGAGTCTGTATCCAAACAAATGCTTTTAAAGTACACAGAAAGACAGGGAAAAATATGGGAGAAGCATTTGTTTGAGGTCTACCCTACGTGAAGTCTAATGTGCAGGGAAGACTTTTTTTTTTTTTTTTTTTTTTTTAAAGACCAGCATACCTCTGCTGCTCCCGAGGCAAAGGAGATTGTCAGAAAACAGCTGCCAAAACACAGTGCAATGACCGGAATAGGAACAGGAGGAACTCAAAATGACAGGAAGCAAAATGTGCAAGAAAATCTCAAACAGTGGAAGGTGCCCAAGTAAGTTCCTGAAGAACTTGTGGTCTAGGTGCAGAAAAAGTAAAAAAGACCTATCCTGAAAAAGAGAAGAGCCCTGTACCTAGAGCACAATATTCTGTTATGTATTTAGATACGAATCAAAGGGGTACATTTGTAGAAGATCAAAGAGGAGTACTATCTTGTCTTTGTCTGTTTGCCATTTGCATGAAGGGATACTGGGGTTTGGACACAGAATTTTACCTGCAAACAAGACCTTTACTGAATTTCTCCATCCTTCTGGCAGATCCAGGTAGCTGTTTCAGGAACACAGCTGCAGAGGGAGGGGGAAGAGGAAAAGGAGAAGAATGCTTTTTAAGGGTAACCACATCGTAGCTGTCAAGTTTTTAAAAGGTAATGTGCATGGTGACTGCATAAGCTGCCATATGATCCATCCAGCTGTGCCAAATGCGAGGTAATAAATAAAAATAGTCTCACTCACTCCCCAGATTTGCTCCCAACCTTGACTGTATACCTTTTATGACTCATGATGCCCCAAATATGTCTCAATTTCTGATGATTTTTTGGGGTAGGATCTTAGAGGCACATTGCTGTGCAAAAGAGTTGCTGCTCATAAGGTATTTTATAAACCCAGTAGAATAGCATGGGAAAGACCCCAACAGTAGTAAGTGATATATTATGCTTCTGAAAAAGTAGTCTTTTCCTCTTGATGACGTTTGAAAAATCCACATATCACTTCCCTCACTGAACATAGCTGAAGCCAATACTGTCAAGAGCAGGAGCGGGGAGTGGGGGAAGGACAGAGAGAGAAAGTCTGATCAGTGTGTGCTGGTCCACAACAGAAGAAGGAACCAACTACTAAATAGATCTCCTAATTTCCAGAAGGATTAGGTCTTACTGGAAAAAACCTCACAAATGGGTGAAACATTGCCACCAAACCAGAATTCTCCTCTTTGATTCACAATGAGCACAGGAGGTTGTGAAGAAAGCAGTGAAACACAGAAAGTGCTGTCGATTGACTTTAAAAACCCTCCCACGAATGGGACAACAACAGTACTTTACAAGCTTTATCATAGTAATAATTTTTGAAGAGGGTACTGAACAGCATGGGGCAAAAGAAGGATGGGAAAGGACAGTCCAGTTAGGAGACATGTTCTCCTTCGTCTCTCAGACCCCCAGATACGAGGCTAGCAAGACATGCGACAAACACTGAAAGTAACCTGAAAAAGGCAGATTTTAAAAAGCGTTAAACTGAAAAGATGAAAACAAAAGAAAACCAAACCGAAAAACCAAAACCACACTCCCCAAACCAGAGCAATTGCACACGATGGAGGTGCTCCAACCACGTACAGAGAAATCTAAGCTACTCATCTCAACACAATTTATGAAACATTTTCATAATCAGGCAATACAGGAAAATCCTTCCACGAACGGTGAAGACAGTCTAAGCTCTCAGTAACTATGGTATTGGCAGATTCACGTCACACCAAGCCAACTCATGCCAAAACAAACAAACAAATCTGTTGTAAATACTCTGATTTTTTAAAATAATCAAATATAATCATACAGAAAGGTTAAATATGATTAATAAATAAAATAATAAAATACAAATGCATATGCTAGGATTTTTCAGTTAGAAACATTAACCATAGGAACCTCACCAGGGAGTTGCCGTTCCATACTAAGGAACTAACAGTAACGAGATGGAACGATGAAGAATTGAATAGAAAAGTTTCGTTTGAGTCCTGTGACAATGTGACCTGATAGGCACCAGTGATGCTGCTTGGAAAATTCCTTACCTTTCCCATCTTGATTTGAATATCAAGAATGCCAATCAATAGATATTAATAGAAATAACCATTGATTATTTTAAGGATGGATATTGATAGAATAGTATAATCCAGAGAGCGATTAATAAAAAATAAATTATATATATTCTGTATGAAGGTAACTAGGCATGATTTATCTGTGATTTCATCATAAACTAACTGTTGAACAATGTAGTATTGTGAATCGATAGGGTTTGCTTGTCAAGAGAAGGATAAGTTATAGGCCTGGTCAGTAAACCGAGGAAAACTTAAGAAGATTCCAAGAATGGAATTTTGCAAACAACCTGAGCATGCGCAAAGATGGGGTTCAACTAAAGGACACCATGAGGAGGACTATGGATGACCACCAGAGGACGACAGACGACCACCTCTGTACCTGAAGGCGCATGCCTCACGAGCATTTACATATATTAATGAGTTCTCAGAAATTGTATGAATATGTTAATTGTTTCTTGGAAATATGATGAATATGTTTACTTTAGTTGAATATAACTTTTGTAGCAGAGAAACTAGGCACGCACACTAGGTGGAGTGATCCCCTGGGCGTCCAGCGCTGCAGTAAAGAAGTGCCTGCTCACCTATGTACATCGTGTAGATGAGTTTTTATATTACAGATTTGTAACAAATCCAAAACAAAAAACACCACATGAAAAACAAACCAAGACATTCCCAAGCAGCCCAGTCTTCCATGTTCCCCTCACTGCACTTCTATGAAACATCTCACAAATCAAAGAAAGTTAGCAGAATAATGCTCTTCATCTAGTACAGAACGTTTCTTTAACTTTTTTAACAGTATATGAAGATGTCCAAGATTTCAAAGCATTACTTTTCGAACTACACAGTGCCTAAAGAGCACAGAAATAAGAAAACTCTCTTTCTAGAGTAATTTCTACACTGCAAAGCTAGGAACCAAATTTTTTAGCACTGCAGTAAAAGAAAATACCAAAAACATATCAGTCTGTAAGCGATGCCAAATGCCATTGAAAACACTTATGACCCCACTTTCTGTTACTGCTATTCAGTGTATATTCATTCTGTCACATAATTACCATCTGGAGAATTCAGAGATTTACATTTATGTAATTTTATAGTCTTTCATGGGACTATTTAAAGGAACTACCAGACAAAAATACAAAGAGACTGTCTCTTCTATTTTTAACCACCCTCCAAAAAACTAACAAGTTATGCTTTGCAAGGCAGCTAAATAAAGAAATTAGAATGAATGCCTAATATTGAGCCCCTTCTATACAAATGATTCAACTAAACATGAATACGGGTTAAATACTTTCAATACTGCACATACTAAGAATTCCTTCCCACATTACAGAAACACACATCTAGACTCATCCTTATACTGACTGAATGGCTTTTACACAGATGAAAACACCAGTACAACAACAGGGCACAACATGAGCTTTGAAAAAGGAAAACAAAGACAAAACTAACACTGACAAAGAAAGGTATAAGATGAAAAATACCAGGTTAGATCTTGCAGTGTAGTATTTTTCTTCTGAATCGTCCAAAAATCACTACTGCCAGGCTGTTTGTTAGACAGAGATCAAGACACTCTGCCAGGTAGACACAAAGGGAAAGTTTCTTGCTAAAAAAAAAGTTGTTAGTTGAAACTCAAACCATGTTAAGCCAGTTCTGGGGATGGAGGTAAAACACAGCGAAGGGTACGGTCACATTACCAGACACTACCGAGTCACACCAAAAGAATGGATTATTGTTCACCACCTGAGCTGTGGCAATGAGCAACAAACTGCCTCAGTTAGAGGCGAGTATGTGCCAGTTCCACATCTCTGTGCACCACCACCAATAACTCCTCATGCTGCAGCGGTCCAGTCCTTTGCCTTATAAACATCAAATTTAAGCATGCTTTAGTGAGACAGAAGCAAAAGGGTCAGAAGAACTGCTGTAAGGAAAAGGGATCCACACTGTTAGTGCTGGAGGAACAGACAGGCACCTCTTGCTCCCGCTTGCATTTAAAAGAGCGTGTAGGTTGTTACAAACTTCTCCCTCAGCCTGCTTTGTGCTAAGGCTCTTTGCTGGAACAGCCATTCTGTGAACAGAGCTCTAGTTTGCATTTGACATGCCACTTTAAATTGTCCATCGGTTCTATATCTAATGACAAAATACAGATTTTCTTTGGTCTCCAGACCCAACATCATCATTTTCAAAATCATAGCTCTGTTTTATCGGGAAAGGACAGATCAGGACTGCATGCTTCATTCTGATATGAGCAGTGGACCAGTTAATTGCCCTCTTCAGAAAGATCCAAACAAGCAATCAGGGATCTTCCCTACAGGCAGGGAGATGAGGCAAGTTCTTTGGACAGGTTTCAAATACCCAAACTCCAACAGGAGCAGACAATACTAAGAGATTTCCTTATCAGCAGAATTAATCTGCATCGTTCAAGTCCCTTCTTGGAGCAGCAAGGGCTTCTGCCATTCCAAAGTGCAAAGGTCCTGATTGCTAACCCACACGGTAGGAAAAGGCTCTGCTCCTCCCTCCCAACAACACCGGATGAAGAAGTGCTCTCCAAAGTTGCGCTTTAGTCCCTGCAGAAAATCCCTCTCCCCGGTTTAGCAACTCAGGTTCCTAAGGTGCAAGGAAAACACATCTCTGCCCCATGAAGTTGTCTGCTAACTGGTTTGGTTTGGTCAGTAACTGATAAAGTAAGAAAGAAACAGAAAAAGTATTTTTAAAACTTCAGCTTCTCCCTTAACATCTCTTTGCAATTATGATTCTGTGTCTGTAGAAATAAATGAAATTCTTAAGGAGCCAAGCATTATAATTTGAACTATACGATGCTACCAATTGTATTTTCTTTATAATCCAGACAATGCAACAGGGGAGCAAAGCCGGGATAACTTGGAATCAGTTCAAAAATCTTTTGGAGTTTACAGTGATGAGTTTACAGTGAAACACTGACTTTATTACCATGTTTAACAAACACTTGTATAACCAGGGCTCCGAAATGATGTTGTTATGCAGTCATGTCAAGGTCTGAATAACATAGCTGAAACAACTGCCTAAGTCCTACGTGAGATGTGGTAAGCTATTCTCCTCTGTCTCCAACGGGCACTAGAACCTGCAGACTACCTGTCCAGCCATTGCTGAGTAAGAGCAAGATCACGTACAAACTCATACACCCAGAGCCAGCTGACCCACTACCAAAGGACAAGGCACCGGGAAGGAGATTTTAGTACAACGACAGAGCAGTACAAGGAAACCTACGCCAGAAATCCCACTCACGTGTAGTTTGTAGCCTTCAGAAGAGGAATTACATTCCCAGCTACACACCCTTCCCAAAACCAACTCAGCAAAGCCAATGTCCCTCCCACCTATGCACTAAGCCAACTTTTTCACCTCAACACCTGCCTTAGAAAAACAAAGAGAACACAGAAGTCTGCAGTAAGGAAGCAAAGGAGTGTCTTTTTTATCCAGGAATGTGAAGAAACTGCCCAAGTGCACAAGTGTGGAAAGCAACAGTCTCCATAGAAGAGAGGAAGCTGCTGCAATTGCGTGCGTGAGGCAGCACAGACACCTTTTCCCTCACTGCTTGAGTTCTCACACCCCTTGTACTGACAGGTCCGTACGATGAAAACATTGGCAACACACCTTCACAGAATACATCAACTGCCAGCCTCGGCGTGGCTCAGGTGTCAATACAAGCACAAGGGAGAGAAACATTTGAATATGCACTGTAATTCTACAATTAAAAAAATAACTCTATAAATAAAGGGAATTATATACTTGGCAATGAGGTATAAAGCATAGGGGAAACCCACAAGACCAAGGGCTGTTGCTTAGCACATACATCACACCTGGCAGAGCCCACAAAGAAGGGGTCTTGCTGCATATAGTGCAATGGCACCAAAAGATCCAGGACCAATAGGCTACTTGTCAGAAAAATTCACTACCAACTTCAGTAGCGCTAAGGAGGTATGCTACACATCTTGGATTTCTCCTCCTCCACAGACATTTTCAGGGAATAATGTGCAGAGCATAGCCCACGCTGCTTGTAACTCACAAACTCACGATGTGGCTCTGTCTCTTTCCTCAACGGTGGACCAAATTTTACTTGACCAACTACAGAGGAGAAATGAAAACAAGAATCTAAGTTGGACTGTAATTATGTTACCGAAAATCGTAACCAAGAAAACTCTCCAAACCAAATGATAGTTTAGAAAGCCAACATTGGTTTATTGCAGCGCTGGGTGCATGGGGGATCTTTCCTCCTAGCATGCACACCCAGTTGAAATCATGACACGTATTTAAACAGTTAACAAAGTTAGTTACGCCTACTGGTCCCACCCTTTAGCTAACTATTGCTTAGGATCTTTCTTACTTCATCTTAAAGATACAATTCTCTTTTAATTCACTACGCATGCCCAGAGAGTAGGGGGCTTATTTGGGTTGGGGGCTTTTCTAGCTAGGAGGTGTGGTTTTTAACATTATAATGAGGTAGGTCAGCCTTAGGGCACCCATTTGGGGCATTTCACTGACTTGGCTGTTTGGCCAAGTCTCAAGTTTGCATATCGGCCATTATCAGGAGACCCAGAGGCTATATCAGGTGCTAGGTCTACTTTTGTCTCCAGGTAGACAACATTAACATAACCCAATGGAGCTAATCGCCACACCCAGCCTGTTTCCGGGAAAACTAATGCATATTTCAGTTTGTGTGATGCAGTATCATCTTAACTCATCTGCACAAAGTTTGCACAACTAAAGCTCCAAGGATTGCTCTGATTTAATTCAAGCTAAAGAATGACCACAGTTTGGGGGATGGAGTCTGCTTTTAATGGCCAGCGATCAACCACCTCCTTTCCTGATTTCTAAAGGACTGTTTCAGTTCAAAAGCAAAAACCACAACAAGAGACTAATTTAAGGCAGAAAAATCTTCCTCTGCCATTGTGCTACCTAGCACAATCTGGCATCACTCCGAATATCCCTGCTGCAGTGGCATATGAAGCGATACCAACCAGCTCTCAGAAGAGCTCAGGTTGCGTCCTGTTCAGTTAAGGTGAAGCAATAGTGACATTTGCTGAAGTGCTGACAAAAGGGGCATTCAAATGTTTTACACTAATGTTTCTTTTGCATAGTCATCTAGAAACTATATCCGTAAGTGAAACAGCATAAGTTTTTCTTTTCCTGAATATCACTAAAACTGTTTCTATATACGTCAGCTATGCAGAATACGAGTTGAAATAAGTGAATATCAATGGTTATTTTAAGAATATTTAATGTTGTCATATGCTTACAGTTTATTTCAGAGCATGTCTTTTCTTCTCTCCCATTTCTACTTCTCAAATGAATCCTATAAGGCACTACCAGAGGCTAGAAGTGAACAATAAAATACTTCATTCCAAAATATATTCACTTGCAACCCAGTATTGTGTACCTGGTTTTTAGCAGGTTTCTTTAGCATAATAGCAACAAAGACAGACAGAAATCAAGCGGAAGCTAAAAATAAAGACTGCATGTACATTTTTGTACATGAAAGTTAGAATAATTTGGAGACATTTTATCTGTAGAGTGTCTTTAACTTCAAGACAAGGGTTTTTAAAACACTGGATTTGAGCAAGTAAAGACAATGCTGGCCAGCATTTATCTTTGCTCAGATAACATTTCCTTTTTGGCCTTTCAGTTTAACGGTATTGATAGCTGGAAAGTCTTCACTAACATACAGTTAAGTATGAAGACAGGATGCAGTAACAGAATATCTGTTTTCTCTTGCTTATGGAACACTTCAGTCCTGCACCGCTTATCATCTTACATAAGCGTGCTGTTTCTTCCCAGCTGTTAAAGCAGAAAGTCAGAAACTTTGTCTTTGACAAAACCGTAGGTGAAATGGAGTTTCAGAGTATTCCAAGAGAGAAAATAGAATCTGCAAGAAACACATACCAAACCGCTTGACAAAAACAACTACAGGATCGTTCTCTCCTTCTCATAAGAAAGCAAATGAGGAACAAAAGAACAAGTTCTACAGAGGTAGAACATGATTTTTACGAATGCTTGTTTTGCAGATGAATGGAAACATAATTCCACAAAGAAACAGAAAGCAGGATGCACGACAGAACTCGGGACTGGAGAAGCAGTCCACACATACTGCTGCAAAATTGTTGAAGGACAACCGCAAACAAACTTTTAAAGTGTTTTCATCTCTTTCTCTTTGAGCGTTTCTCCCCCAAATATAATGAGTTTTGCTAAGGGCCTGGACGTGTGACAGAGCAGCACAACCAAAAGTAAAAGCAACCCTTGAGCCTGTTCCCAGATCACAAAACATTCTGTGGCTCAAGAAATCATAAGCATTTAGTTTTGTCGGCAAATGAAAACTTAATCTGATTCTGTGATTAAAACGTATTCCTACCTCAGGATCATCGTCATCAAAATCACGGTAAGTGGAATGCTCAGGATTATTCATTTTATCCAAAAGTTCAATAGCAAGACTTGGATTTAATGGCTGGGTAACAAAAAGGATGCTGAAAGACAGAAGGGAAAACACAGATTAAAATTCCAACCACTCATATTAAGCATATTTTAATTTTAGAACCTTAAAAAAATCCCATACATAAATTTATACCTGTAGTAACTTTTCAGCTGTCGGTCTTTTTTTAGGATTTTTTCCTAAGTACCATTTTCACAGAATGATGGAAACTATTGGACCTGTAAAAGGAAGTGGTAAACATGAGAATCAATTGCCCAGTGAACTACATGATCATTATCTACTGAAACAGAAAAGTACTCGCCATTTCATTTTGTCCTTTAATTCAGGAGGCTGGAAGTTCTTTTCCATCATTAGCAAAAGCGCTCTAAAAAAACCAACAGTATTTCTGTGGTTTACATGGCAGTACATACCTGACATGAATGTTGAATACATTGTTTAGTTGGCAGGAAGAAGTCCATCCGTTTAAGAGATGCTACCAGGACAACATGATGCATTTATGCACCAAAAGGAGTTGTCACAATTTCTATCACGGACATCCAGAACACTTACAACCCAATACCCTTGCAGTACCCCCAAACACCACAAGCACCCATGTAGCCACTACTCCAGATGGATGATTTGGGGAGCTGTACTTACACACTGCGCTTTAACCTCTTGCTAACCTCACTGGATGTAGGTCAAACATTGGAGAATGAAGCTTAGCAAGCTCTATAGCAGTTATTCCAGCTGCCCACAGATCACAGAGGTGGTTATAGACACCTTTTCTTCCTACTGCAGCAACTTCTGGCGCCATCCTAAAGGGTAAAAGACATTTGCAGATAAAATTCTCGCCACAAATCAAACATTCCTCTGTACGCAGCAGTTTACTACTCTTTTTCCTAAAGCTCCCAACCTGTACGCTCACAGCATATACACTTACACAGGTGGATATATACACATGCCTGCACGTGTGCGCGCGCACGTGTAAAAAGTTACGTAATGTATACATGAAGTTCTCCTTAATCACTTTCTAGTAACTAACAGGCAGTTTCCAAAACAGCTATTTAGCAGGAAGTGGATGAAACCAATCTGCCTCAGGCTGTTCTGCAGGCACACAACAAACTACCACTCCACAACCAAAGAGCCTAAGGGGTAATTATTCAGCTACAGTAAAACCCAAATAATATCCAAATTCACACACTGCCCCAGAAAGTGATCAACTGACTTTGAAGAGAAGAATTCTAACCAAAAAGAAGTCACAAAATGTCAGCTATCTTGTATCCTGAAGGCACGAGACCGAAGACTCATTGTCACCTCCGCACAGAGCACTCCTTGTTCGTAAAGTCTGCCTCGCTGTCATGGCAGAAGACCTCATTTAATTTAACAAAGTACCTCCACATCCTCAGGTGGCAAAAAATAACAGACATAACTGACACATAATTAGGAATACCTACAGAAAATGATTCACTAGGCATTGTCACATGTTTTCAACGGCCAATATGACCACTACAGCTTTTCCATGCTGGCCCTTCTGGTATTTATTTCAGTGCTCTGGAAGGCACTACGCACATGGTAGCTACCGAAAAGCTTTACTCAGCGCTACCAGATGGTTTCTAGTTAAACTCAGCAGCAGAAAGACAAACAGGGGAGAGGCCACGGTCCTGAGTGCAAAGGGAGCAGAGAACAACCCAAAAGCTATCGGGGGCAATCCTGGAAGCAGCGACAGGCTGTCTGGCAGACAAACACCGTGACCTCTGCATCGGGGTCCCGCAGATCAGCCCGCCACCCAAACCGCTTCATGAGCGCTATGCCAACGGCTCTTCCCATCGCCTGCACGGGGGAAGAACAGTCACAGGCAGTAAAAAGAGCAGAATTAACAAAACTACAGATCACAGCCTTGACTGCACAGTCCTTATAAATACCTGGGGAGAGAAAGAGTCTCTCTTTATCCCGAGGAGAACCACTCGTACAAAGACTAGAAGAGGTACAACAGGGCACAGCGAGTGAGCAAGGGGCAGAGCAAAGACACCGCAGGACAAAGTGACCGTCACTCCCCTGGAGTGCGGGAGGCTGAAGTTCAAGTCCCGCCCAAGGTACAACTAAAGTTGTCATCCTTTTAGAATTATAGATCACGCACAAAATATTTCTGAGAGCTGTAAACTACTTTACCTAAGAGAAAACCTGTGAATGCACAACTGCAGCTCACCATTTGAATGCTTTTATGGCATCTAGAAAGCTCGGACTACCTTCAGAGTATGACAGTTCCAACGCACAACAGAAATTTAAGCGAACGTTCATGCTGGCAGGCTCATGTGTCCCACCTTCCCAAGGTACTAGCTTTAGGAGGGAAAAAAAATCATCTAGTTAAACTACTGTGCTCTTCAAGGAAGAGAAATCTACATAAATTGCAGCTACACGGGGTTTTCTTTGTTCATCTTTTTTATTTTCCTCACAGGAGAAAAGTATTATAGATGGGAAGAGTGCTGCATGGAAAGGGCCCCTCTCTCCCAAGGACCAAGGTCCACCCCCCAGCACACATTTCAGGGCTGCACCGCCCTCCTGGGGAACAAGTTCTCCCCAAGGCCCAACCAGAGCCCGCCCAAGCTGCAAGTCTGGTTTTGCCCCTTCTTTTACACAGGCTGCCACAACCCAGAGGAGTCCGGCTCCACTGGCCTTGCAACGGCCCTTAAGTAGCTGGAAACTACTCTCAGGTCACTCCTGGGACTCCACAAGCCCAGACACCTCAACCTCTTACCTTTACTTATCCTCAGCAAAAGGCATTGATTTGGAAAATACTCAGGGCAACAGTGCCCAGAAATTAACAACAGCCCTTGTATTTCCACTTGTTCAAAGTAAATGCAGGTTAAGGGGGTTTTTTTGAGAAAATACTGAAAAAGCTTCAATCAGTTTGTTAGTCTGAAACATACAACACAATTGAAATTACAAACTACACATCTCCCTTCACCTTTGCTAAATTCTTTTAAAACACAGAAACTTTAGCATACCTGCGAAGGAAGTATTCTGGCAACCGCTCCACTACAACGACAAGAAACTCTCAAACTGAAGCTAAGCTGCCCATTCGCAACAGGCTTCTCCCCACTGCTTTTGGAAGGGACTTTGAAGGAAGCCTTGCTTTCAGTCCGGCAGTCCCGATCGCTCTTTCTCTCTGGTACCACACACCTCTCTTCAGCTTCCGCTTGACATTCCTCAGACACAGTCTCTCTCGCTTGGTCTGCTTTCTGTCTTTCACTTGCAATATTTGTCTCTTCGTCAGAGAAGAAGAGACAAAAGAGACAAAAGATCTCTTGTCTCTTCAGAGGCGATGGGCTTTCTTGAGAAACATCGCCTTTTTTCCCCTCACGCCCAGGAAGGTTTCTCCAGATAGAGAGAACATCCAGCCAATGCTTTGGCTCCTCAGTGACAAGGCTTTTACTCTCCTGCAGCATTTTCCCTGGAAGAAAAAGCAGGTTCAGGTTAAGTAGCTCAGTCTCGGCATTTGATTCTCCTACTGACAGAGAACAGCTGTAACAGGGACTGTGTTCATATCTCATCCACGTGTGAATCGAGGAACCACAGTAGCAGACATCACAGGCACAGCCGAGCTCTCAGCACCCACCCACCCACCCCACCAGCAGAGACCCAGGCACCCCTCTGATTACCAGCTCTGCAGAACCAAGATTGAATCGTGCAGGGGCTGAATTCTGCACAAGAATGCAGCAGCTCTAGAAAACCGGACCACCCCCGAGAGTCATTCCCAGGGACGGAGGACCAGCCCACCATGCCATCCTCCCCAGAAAGCACTTGGTCCAGGATTGGAGCTGTGGGACACTTTCCAGGCTTGAAAGACAGACATGAACATGAACCACTTTGATTCAGCTCAGAATAAAAGCCACAAGGTTACAAAGGAAACATCTCCTTGCTGGTCATCAACCTGCCCTCAATCCTGCAAAGTCTCCGACACACGCCTGAACTTACACCCGTGGGTAGTCCTCTTGACCCAGCGACAGCATGACAGGGACGAGGAATACACAGGCCAATTCACTTAAAAACTTTGAAGCTGGTCAAGGAGGGAGAGCAGGGGCAAGGTATTTCTACTTCTCGTTTAGAATCATGGTTAAATTTGATCCTCAAAGCTGAAGGCCGTCTGTGATCTCCCAAATACAATCCCAGCAGCACACAGATGTCAATCTGTCTTACCTGAAATTCTTATTCCAACACCGACAGAGGATGTGACCTGAGCAGCTGAGGTTTACAAGAAGTCTGTGCGCTCAACAGTGAAGTGACACAGGATATACGTCTGGATCTGCATCGCCTGAAAGAAAATGACTCGCCGCTAAAAGGCACACAGGAGGTCCAGAACTGGACTTCAGTTTCAGGGGGGAGTGGGGTTTTTTTTGGGGGTGGTGGTGTTACACAAAGACGTACCTGTCCAGTGCCAGTGCCAGCAGAACACAAGCTGGCGAGATCTCTGTTTCAAACGTTTTTAAAGCCGTTTTCAGCACTAAACAAGCATCGCAAACACACGTCGGTGAAGGATCCACAGCCGTCAGTAACTAAATGAAGTAAATCAGACACGAATTTCATACCTGGACTTGAAGTGGGGCTTCTGGCCCCCGCGCACCCACCCCGCGAGCAAACCCGAGGGGTGGCCCGAGGGAAGGAGGCAGGGCCCCCCTTCTCTCCAGCACCTCCAGCCGGGGCTTCTTCCGCAGCCGCTCCCCAGCCCCGCGTCTGCTCCGCCCGCCCGCCCCGCTCCGCTCCACGCCGGAGAAGACCTTTCCCCGACGCCGTCCACCCGGGGAAGAAGCGGAGCTGAACCCCCGCGGGAAGGCGTTCCGGGCGAGCGCTGCCCGCAGCCCCGCAGCCCCTCAGGCCCGCTCGCCCCGGGCAGGGCGGAGGGCAGCGCAGCCCTCGGCTCAGCGCGGGGGGCGAGGGGACGCGGCCCGGCCGAGCGGCAGATGTCCCTGCCCGCGGCAGGGGCGGCCCGGACGGCCCTGAGGGGTCCCTTCCGACCCAGGCCCGGGCCCGGGCCAGGCCCGTGGGGCCCCGCGCGGGCGGCGGCACAGCCCACGCCGCGGCCGCGCCGGGGAGCGAAGCGAACGAGGCCGCGTTCCCCGCCGCTCCGCTCCGCTCCGCTCCGGGCCGGGCCGGAGAAGACCTTTCGCAGACGCCGTCCACCCGGGGAAGAAGTGGAGCCGAACCCCGGCGGGAAGGCGCCGGCCCCCCCTCACCTCCGCCGAGCCGCGCCCGCCCCGCCCGCGCCAGGGAGGGCTCCGGCAGCGCCCCGCCGCCCTCAGCGCGGGCCGGGGGGCCCGGCGGGACCGGCCCTCCGCGGCGGGGCCCCTCCTCGGGGGCGGCTCTCCCGCGGCGAGCCCGCCCCGGGAGCGGGCCGGCGGGGCAGGGCGCCGGCCCCCGCCGCCGCCTCGTCGGGGCCGGCGGGAGTCGCTCGGGAGCGCCCGGCCTGCGGGAGGGCAGTCTGCGGACCCCCCCGCGAGGGGTTCCGCGGCCCGGGGGGAAGCGCCGGGAGGGCAGCCGGCAGCCGGCAGCTCCCCCCCGCCGCCCCCCCGGGTCTGCAGCGCCGGGGGCCGAGCGCGGAGCGCAGACGGGGCGAGCGGGCGCCCGCGCTGCCGCCTCCCGCGGGGCCCTGCCGGGGTTTCCCCGGGGACGACCGGCGGCTCGAGAGGCGAAGGAGCAGCCGCCCGTACAGCGGGAGGGAAAGCACCGTCCCTGGGGCCAGACCCAGCCCTGCCGCGGCGGCAGAGCTTGGCGAGGGGCGAATCCGGTCCCTTGGCCGGGAGGGGAGTGGGGCGGGAAGGTGCGCGCTGGGTCACCCCTCCTCCCCTGTCTTTAATGCACAGCTTTCACTCCCTTCCCCGTACCCAGCTCCGCCGGAGCTTCACCAGAGGTTTCTTCTTTGCAGGAAGAACCCGCAGCACAAGCTAGAACACAAGCGCCGTGCACCTCCAGGTAAGCCAAGTTGTTTCATACAGCTCAAAGGTGGGGGTGGAAAGCCAACCCCAACCCAGCAATGGATCGGAAAAATGGGAATGAAATGCTTTCAGCTACTGTAAGTGAAGAGCACTGTATTTGCAGCTTGCTGCGTATTACGCTTCGCTCTCGCGAATTAAAGATGGTATAGTGTGGTATTACCGGATCTCTGTATTCTGCTTCCCCCCCTTCAGAGCTGGAGTCTCACAGTGAAAACAGGGAATATATTCAGGAGTTACTGAAGTGTTTCTCAGCATTTCCAATGGACACTTTGCCCTTTTTGGTGCTTTTTCTTGATGATTGGAGTTGGAGATTTTTTCCGCTTGAAATCCCAATGCAATAAACAATTGAGAGCGGAGCAGAGCCGTCATGGCAATTTAATGATAATGTGTTTTACTGCAAACAATCGGGATTACGACATTTTTAAGGAGAAATTGCACCCCGGCTGTTACTGAAATTCGTAACCAAGAAAACTCTCCAAACCAAATAATAGTTTAGAAAGCCGACACTGGTTTATTGCAGCGCCGGGTGCATGGGGGATTTCTCCCACACCGGGTTAAAATCATGACAGGTATTTAAAACAGTTGACAAAGTTAGTTATGCTTACTGGCTCTACCCCTTAATTAACTCTTGGTTAATACCTTTCTTACTTCATCTTATAGTTCTCTCTTAATTCACCACGCATGCTCAGAGAGTAGGGGTCTTAACTGGGTTGGGGGCTTTTCTAGCTAGGAGGTGTGTTCTTTAGCATTATCATGAGGTTATAGTGAGACAGGTTAACTCTAGGGCACTATTTTGGCATTCCATTCTATTTTTCTAAGATTCGTCCTTGCATTAATCATTATTGCTAGTTAGTAGAGAGTTAGTGAAGACATTCTTTATCTCTAATATGTCTAAGAGCCAGGTGCATTTGTTATGAAGTATCTTCTTTACGTTCTTCTAACTCTTCTTACTTGTTCTTAACACTTGTTTTTGACCTTGTTTTTCAAGATGTTCTGTAACATTTCCCCCCTTTGAAACGTACGGATATATTTTATAATGTCCAGAAGTCTGAATCCTTCTTACTTGGATTTCAGCAACTAAACAGAAGGTGATTAACCTTGTCACACATTCTCAAATCTATCCCGTCCTCTTACAACCTGGAAAAAGAAATAGAATATAAAATATTTCAACTCTAACCTGATTATGCACGCAATAATACTATTAATACCATAATACTATCAATATTATTAATAATAATTTCTAAGAGCCTTACTGAAGCAATTGTGTGGAGAAATCAGTTATCTTATGCATAGTCGATACCAAATCTTCTCAGTGGTTTAGATAGTAGTTCAGTCTGAAGTTCTGGTATTATCATTATATCAGTTCAGCGATGCCGTTAGGGTCATTAATTGCTCGTATGTGATCACGGTTTAGGCTTGGCAACTTTGTTTTTTTTCTTAATTCTTTGGTATCAGTCCCCCCTTTTGAAGTAGTTAGATTTTTACTACTTCCATATGTTTCTTTCAGTGGTTCTTTTAGTACAGCCTATGCAGATTCCTAGAATAATCACAATCACAACCACATGAATTACTCCCTCCAACAATGTAGCTCACCATCCTTTTAGAGACCACCCACCTAATTCTTGGAGAATTTTGATAAACCAATTATTTTCCGCTGCCTCTTTTATCGCTCTATTGTCTTTTCCTACTTTTCTCATTTTGTCTAATTGTTCTTGCAGGTTTTCAGTGATATTTGGGATGTGGATACAGCAGTGCTCTTTGTCTAACGTACGATATCCACACACTCCTTGTTCTTTGACTAATAGCAAGTCTAAGGCCAGCCTATTTTGTAATGTCATTTTAGTGTTAGCTTGGATTTGTTTGTTGATCATTTGGAATCCTTTCTGAGTGGTTCTTGCTAAGGCTTCCACCTGCCAAGTCAGATTTTCTATTAACATTCGATTTTCTAAAGCCCTGGTAATGGGAAACTTTGGAGTGCCCACTCAAATTGTACTGCTGCAGAAGGCTCCGTCCAAGTATCGGGGTCCTTTTCTGTCTCGGTATCTCTTTTAATTCGTCCCCAATATTGAGCTTTGATTGGATTCTTTTTCCATATAGGACATAAGGTCAGTAATCCTAAAATTACTTGTCTAGTTATTGTACTAAGTCGTAGTCAGGTAGTCCAATAGCCATCTGATGTGACCCAGGTCGTGTAGCCTGGGGTTGGAACGTCTTGTTTACAATCATTAGTTGAAAAATTTTGTTTTTTACAACGTTCTATCATTGTCAAGGTAGAATTTAGGATTGATATTTCACTATAATTTAGAACATTGGGGCACATCCAATTGGTTCGGCTAACATAAGTAGCCTTCGTTCCCCAATTAAAGCACCAGTCCACATTCCCTTTATGTTTCCAATGTCCTTCCAAAGGTCTAGTCCAAATTTTTGAGTTCTGTTCTAAGGTTAGTACATTCTGGAGCGGAGGTTACGTTAGGTACTGTATTATTAGTGGCACAGAGTTTCAGTAATCCTGCGGCCTGTCCGCCAGAGGCTGCCAATGCTATTTGCAGAAAATGGCCATCTAAGGGGTGTGATCCCTTGGGACGTTGTTTTTCCGAGCCTCTCCCAAATACTGTTCTGTTGTCCCCTCATGTCCAAAAAGTAGCATCTTGTAATACATCACTTCCTCTCTGTCTACATTTCTTGTCTTTGTCTAAATAATAAGAGACACTGGCCTGCTTAAAGGCTCCTGTGATGTTGTCATATTCCTCTAGTAAAGATAAATTTACCGGTATAGTGCCCCATGGGATGGGCTGACTGGCCAAGTGAGGGATTGGGATGCATGCTGTAACACTGGTAAGATTATGCATTTTACCAAACCCTTGTATCAAAGTTAGCGTTAGGTTTTCATCCAAATCTGTATTGACCTCTCCATCTGTATTGACTTCCGCACTTCCTGACATCGCTGCAAGAGATATAATCCAGAACTTCATGATTCCTGCGTTAATTGTAAACGTAAAGGTCTCTCTTGTTTGACAGACTACTGTGGTGACGCGACTGGCTTGATCCTGCTGTGCTGTGTCCACGGAGCGACTCCCTCAAGCTTGACAGCAGTATGGGTGGTGAGTAAAACTTGAAGAGGTCCTTTCCACTTCTCTTTCAACGGCTCGTCTGACCATGTCCTCAGATACACCCCGTCCCCTGGTTGGTAGTGATGCACAGGCACGTCCAAAGATAGTGGCGCGCTCACAGTGATGCACCTGTGGAGAGAGGACAGAACCTTTCCCAGAGGGATAACATATTCTTTTAGGTAATGTCTTCCTGCAATTTCAGGATTAACTCCTGTTTCAGTCATCTGATAAGGTTTACCGTATGTGATCTCAAAAGGACTAACCTTTTCTTTGGTTCTAGGCTGGATGCGTATCCGTAGCAAAGCTAAGGGGAAAGCATCCAGCCATTTCATCTGAGCCTCCTGGCAAATATTACTTCTCTGTCTTTTTAGGTTTTGATTCATTCTTTCTACTTTTCCACTTGCCTGAGGTCTCCATGGGGTATGGAGAGCCCATTTTACCCCTAATGCTTTAGTCAAACTTTGAACAGCTTCTGCTATGAAGTGTGGGCCCCTATCTGAAGATAGTCCTATGGGTACCCGAAATCTTGGTATTATTTCCTTCAGTAGCACTTTTGCTACTTCTTTTGCCTTGTTGGTGCAACAAGGGAAAGCTTCTGGCCAACCTGAGAAAGTGTCTAACATTACTAAAAGATACCGGTACCCATTTTGCCGCGGTAATTCGGAAAAATCTATTTGCCAATAGTCTCCTGGACTGTTTCCTCGCTTTGTCACCCTTGGTAAAGGTCTTCAGGGTAGGTGAGGATTATTCTTCAGGCATAACTCACATTTCTTCACTATGCTCTTAATTATTCCAGTCATTCGAACACTTAGCACTTGTGTTTTTAGTGCTTCCACCATGGTTTCAATTCCCCAGTGAGTTTCTTGGTGTTGTCTATTGGCTATTTCATGCACGATTTCTTGTGAGCTTGTCTCGCAGCTCTGTCTGCCTTGCGGTCCCCTACATGCGTTGGGCTATTTCCAGTTTGATGTGCCTTGCAGTGCATAATTGCCACTAATCGGGGTAGATTAATTGCTTGTAATAGTTGTTGGATCCTTGGCCCGTATTTGACTGGGGATCCCTGCGATGTTAGAAGTCCCCTTTCTTTCCAAATGGCTCCGTGAGCGTGGACCGCTCCGAAGGCAAATTTTGAATCTGTCCATATATTAACAGTTTTACCTTTTGACAGTTCTAATGCTCTCAGTAAGGCTATGAGTTCTGCTTTCTGGGCTGAAGTGTTAGATGGCAGAGCTTTGGCCTCAATGACTTCCTTACCACTTATTACTGCATAACCTGATTTTCGTGTTCCATTCCGCATAAAGCTGCTACCATCTACGAACGGGTCCCAGTCCGCATTTTCTATTGGTAGGTCTTTCAGGTCTGGTCTGCTGGAGTACATCTGTTCTACCGTTTGCAGACAGTCGTGTGCTAATTCTTCTCCACCAGCATCAGTAGTTAGGAAGGTCGCTGGATTCAGGATCGTGGTTACTTTCAGCGCCACATCGTCTTGTTCCAGAAGAGCGGCTTGATATTTCAGCATCCAGCTTGGTGACAACCAGTGTCCTCCTTTTTGTTCCAGCACTGCTGTAACTGCATGGGGTACCAATACAGTTAATTTTTGCCCGAGCGTCAATTTTCAGGCCTCTTGGATCAGTAATACTGTAGCCGCCGCTGCTCGGAGACATGCTGGCCATCCTTTGCTAACATTGTCTAGTTGTTTTGAAAAATCTCCCACGGATCTTCTCCATGATCCCAGCTTCTGGGCCAATACCCCTGAGGCAATATGCAGTCTTTCATGCACAGATAATTCAAATGGTTTTTCCAAATTCGGAAGGCCTAGGGCTGGAGCATTCATTAAGGCCTGTTTCAATTTTGTGAATGCTTCTCTGCACTCCTGAGTCCAGACAAGGAGATTTCCTCCCCTCGTACAGCTTCCTATAGGGGTTTGGCAGCGAGTCCAAAATTTATTATCCACAGGCGACACCATGCGTCCATTCCGGGAAATGCTCTGAGCTCTTGTTTGGATGTAGGTTCGGGCGTTCTGTGCCTTTTTCCGGGATACTTTGTACCCTGCCAACCCTAAAAAGTTTAGGAGATCTATGGTAATTTGTATGGAATCTTCCTTGTTACTTGCTGCTAGCAGTGTGTCATCTCCATCTTGCAGTAAGGTGATCTTTTTATGCATCTTTTGCCAGTCTCCTAATTCTTTGGCTAATTGATTTCCAAGGATCGTAGGACTATTCTTAAATCCTTGTGGTAATACTGTCCAGCACAAGTGAGTTTTTCTACCAGTCTTAGGGCTTTCCTACTCAAAAGCGAACGGTTCCTGACTCTCAGATGCTAACGGAAGGGGTGTTGTATTCTGACTGACATTCTGTTAGTAATCCAAAATTTACAAATTGTTCTATTAATGGTTCTAAGCCTTTTCTTGCTTCTAATTTAATTGGATACTGTTTTTGTCTTACCGGTCTGGCGCCTGGTTTCAACTGAACGATTACTGGTTCTGCCGCTCGGGATCGTCCTGGTGTTCCTGAAGGCCATACTAGAGGGGTTACAGCATTTTCAACTTCTTCTGGTATTTCCTGTAACTCGGCTTCCTTCTGTAACATAAAAAGTTGAGGGTCCAAAGCTTTATTTTCAGGAATATGGATTTGGATTTTTCCTTTTGAAAAAGTAAGTTGTGCATTCAATTTACTTAATATGTCTCGTCCTAATAGCGGCACAGGGCAATTAGGAATATAAAGAAATTGATGGGTTAACACCCTTTTGCCAATTCCAAACTTCAAAGGCCGGAAAAATGGCCTATTTTCTTTCCGCCCTGTGGCACCAATAATTGATGTGCTTTGATTACTCAAATTAGCCTTGCCTGTATTCAATACTGAGTAAGTGGCCCCCATATCTACTAAAAATTTTACTTTTTCATTCCTCAACTTTACTATAACCAGGGGTTCTGTTGGGGAGGGTTTCTGAATCTTCCCCCGATCTCCCTCAGTCTGACTCTAATGTCATCATGTTAACAGCCTGACTTGGCATTTCCTCCAGGCCTTGTCCTCTTAACTGTGGACGCTCCCTTTTCCAGTGTCCTTTCTGCTTACAGAAAGCACACTGATCTTTCTCCAAGGATATTCCGGCCCTTTGTGCTTTACAGGGAAATCTCCTCCCCTTCTTAAATCTGTTATCACGTATTTAAGAATTATCATTAAAATCCACATTCATCACACAATCTTTACAAACTTCACTCGCAGCAACAAAAAGAATTCCCCACGCCAAAATCAAACCCACAATTACAACAACAGAAATCCACATTCATCCCACTCTCTAACATTGTCCAGTCCATGCTTTGCCCATTGCCTCTCCCAATTACTATCCTTATCTCAAATTCCTCCTCCTGTTGCTCTTCTTCCCATTTCTCTTTATATTTCTTGCATCGCCTGCCGATGCTACATGCTGAACAACAACGCTTAGGTGTTTTCTTATTTTCTGCCTCTAGCGCCAATACAGCACTTTCACCTTCCATCAAGCCACGCTCCCTACGTATATCATAATTATCCCGCAACGCAAAGAACAAATTCACATATGGTATCTCATGCCATTTTCCTTCGCATCTACAGAACAGCATTAATTGCAACACAGTATTGTAGCTTATACTTCCATTCTTAGGCCATTTCTCCTGATCATCCGGAGTATACAAGGGCCACCAATGACTGCAATATTCTACCAGCTTTTTCCGAGCAAGGGATCACCCCCCAACTTGCTCCAGTGGTTTAGTATACACCCTAGAGGAGAGCGCTTAAGAATTCCCCCTTCAGTAGACTGTCCATCTCCCACTGTATAAAATTACCACGTACGTGTGCCCAAGCCAAACCAAAATCCAGACTCCGGGCGTCCCCGTAGTAGTGTACGGATTACACAGTCGTGCACTGCCAATACCAATAGCTCAACAACGCGTACTTAATTCAGATATGACTTCCTTGCAGGCAACCAATATCAATACCAATCCAATATCAATACCAATCCCAATACTAATGCCAATACCAATGATGTCGTTAGTCTCCCAGAGACTCTTCTCCAGCCTATGTTGGCCGTGCATTGGTTTACGTGCCTCCCCAGAGAGCTGTCGCAGAAACTCACCCGACCAGGGAATCGGAGGGCCTCCCCAAAAATACTCCGGTGCGTGCTGGAAAATCATAGCGAAGAAAACTCTCCAAACCAAATGATAGTTTAGAAAGCCGACCTTGGTTTATTGCAGTGCCTAACATGCACAGCGGCTTAAAACCATGGCAGGTATTTAAAACAGTTAACAAAGTTAGTTACGCCTACTGGTTCTACCCCTAAATTAACTATTGGTTAGTACCTTTCTTACTTCATCTTAAAGATACAGTTCTCTTTTAATTCAATACGCATGCTGAGAGTAGGGGGCTTATTTGGGTTGGGGGTGTTTTCTAGCTAGGAGGTGTGGTTTTCACATTACAATGAGATTATAATGAGGCAGGTTAACTTTAGGGCACTATTTTGGCAGTCCATTCTATTTTTCTAAGATTCGTCCTTGCGTTAATCGTTATTGCTAGTTAGTGGAGAGTTAGTGGAGACAGTTTTTATCTTTAATATGTCTAAGTGCCAGGTGCATTTGTTATGAAGTATCTTCTTTCCATTCTTTCCCTTCTTTTTCACTTGTTTGTGACCTTGTGTTTTGAGATGTTCTGTAACACTGTGGCAGTACCTTGCTGCCTGAACTTCATCCAGAGCCTGCCCATCTTCTTGTGCATTGTCTCCAGGCAATCCCAGCCTCAGTTACTGCCCTGCTAACCTCTATGTCAGACATTCCCCTTGAAATGGGATTACCTTCTTGAGGCTTGTAAATTTTCTTCTGCATTTACAGAAAGAGAGCTGGCTGGATTAAATGGTTTCATAGTATTAAGGATAAGGAAAACCTAGGAAGCATTACACTTGTTGGGGCCAAGGACTTTGTTTTAAAAAGCAGTGGGGAAAAAACCATTTACTCTTTTTGGGTTTCATGGCTGTACAGCTAATGTCAGGGTCTCCAAAATGTAGGCATTTGAAATCTTGTCTTGATTCAGAGCAGGAGTAGAGAAACAGTTCAGGGTTTGGAAGTGAGATGTAAACTAAGCCAAAAGTGAGGAAACAAAACAGATTCCCAGCATGGGAATAAAAAGGGAGAAAGGAAACCCAGGGCTGTGCCTTGAGGTCTGTGCTACCAGAAGGATCAATGTTCTCCCCTGCAATGGGGGATTGCATTGCTCAGAGGAAGTCAGGGGGAAACATGGCTGAAAGGGGCCAACTTTATTGTCCTTCTTTTTTCAGAAGAAAACAAGTATGAACGCTGCTTAGACAAAGAGGATTATGGGCTGCCTGTTTGGGACTTCATGATTGGCACTTCATGAGGTTGCGGTTAGGTAAGTGATCTCACTGCAGTTATTCAGAAGGAAAAGTTTTGATAGCATCTAAAATGAATGAGTGTTGCAGTCGTATTCCTTTCTTTAACCGAGTGCTGGAGTTTTTCCTTTATGGGTTGAAGTGGGGGTAGTGGATGCTCCCATCTGCATCCCTGTGGTGGTGTAAGCTGTCTGCGCCAGCACTTCCCTGCTCTCCCTGGATCCTCATTGCAGCTCTGGTCGTTGCCTTTGCTGTGGCTCTGTCCTCTGCAAGACGCCAGACATGTCCAATTATTCTGTGGGTTTGGTCTGGTGAGTGCAGCACTGGTGACAGGAAAGCTATGTTTCTGATGTGCCTGTTTCAACCCCTCGCCAGGGGCTCTGGTGTTGGTGTTCAGAAGCTAGACAGTGCCTGTGCTGTCAGGTCTCATCTCAGAGCCTGCAGCAGGGCTTTTGGGGATGCTGGCTGATAGTGCTCTGTGTCCCTCTAGCACTGCAGCAAAGGAGAGGTTACTAATGCAACATGGCTGCCTGTTGCCCTTGGCTGTATGCTCATTTGTTTCTGCAGGAGGGTAAGAGCTATGTAAACAACGCTTCTCAGGGGTTGGGGGGAAGGTTTTGGAGCCCTGTAGAGCAGCTCCCTGCATGGCTTAACTGTTACCTGTGCCTCTAAGGAGACCAGGGCCAAGAGCCTGCTTTGGTCAGACCCTGCTAGGGTGGAGAAGGGTGGCTTGTCTGAAGTGCTGAGGTGGGTGGCTTGCTTCTGTGCTGGGCTGTGTGCAAGTGTGATCCTCCCCTCTCTGTTTCCTTGGGACTAGCTGCAGTCTGTGCTGCTTGAAACGTGTCCTTTGAGCCAGAAACACAGGCAGCCAACTGAGAGCCACGTGTGAATCGGGAATGGTGGCTCCAAGCTGACCCTAATGGTGAGAGTTGGATATTGTGAAGGAAAACAGAGGCGAGCTCATGGGGCAGAGAGGGTGTTGGCAAGGGAAGAGGGCCTTGTTGGTCCCTGTGGGGTTGTATGTACAGCCCCAGGAATGGAGAAGGAGCAGCGATGTAAACCCTGTAGCTCCTCTGAGTTTATGGTCCTGAGCTACCGTGGTGGTGTGAATTTCAGCTTCTGGGCTCTCTTTTTGAAAGCGTGGGTCTCCCCTGGGGAAGATGGCTGATGCTTCATTTTGTGGCTAGCTTGCAAGTGTTCTTGGAACTGATAAGCCCTGTCCTGAGGAAGAAGCCTGGAAGAGACGTGGTCTTCCCTGTCTCAGCTACACCTGTGCATCTGGCAGCAAGCTCTGTGAGAGGGATGGTCTGTCTTATGACTTTCCACCTGCAAGCATGGTGAAGCCCAGGACTGGGTCAGAAAGCGGTGGCTGCAGTCTTCTACATCCTGCAGGGCATCCTGAACCATGTGTGTAGGTTTGCAAAGTACGTACACCCATGCTGATTTTAATTTCAGGTCTGTTGCTGTTTAAAAATGGCAGCTGGGCAGGGCTGCCTGGTGTCTGTATCCACCAAGAGCCATGGTTATGGTGAAGAAGCTACTGGACAAGCTGGCTGTGGCCTCCCCCTGCTCAGCTGCCAGCACTCTGGCTGGTAGCGTACACCTGCAGCGACACCTCCCCACTGTGCTCTCTGGGAATGCAGTGTATTCCTACCCCTCAAAGTCCCCGTTAGCTCGAAAAAGTAATAATCTGTAGCGTTCACCTTCTGTGCCATCAGAAATGAAGCAGCTTTGGCAGAACGTGTGTGTTTTGCAAAACGCCGGAGTGCACTGAGGGCTTTGTGTGCAAAAGCCGAGAGAATCCAAGAAAGCTGCTTTTTGCAGAGAGCAGCGGTCCCCTTCAGCTTGCTCACCAGGGTCTCCGTGGCTCCCCTTTCATGGGGCTGCATCAGCTATTCTGTGCTGCCTGCCAGGATTTCGTCTGGGTGTTTAAGGCCCTGGCAAAGGGAGTTGACCTCCCTCGGGGCTGGGAGCAGGTTTTGCAAGGGTTACCCAGGCTCTCCCTGTAGTGATGGGTGCTGCAGGGAGGCTGAAGAGCCTGGCTGAGCGCAGGGATAGAGCTGGGGCCCTCTGGGTGCTGCGCTTCTGTAGCCTGGGTGGCTGAAATTAGCTCCTGCAGAGTGTCTTGGTGTGGTCTTCCCAAGTGGTGACCTCTTCAGGGCTGTCATTTGGAATTTCCACAGTGATAAACTGTGTTGCTGTGTGTGCTGGTGTAGTTGCCCTCCAGGTGATGGGCTTGGGTCTGTCCAGCCCAGGGTCTGGCAAGAGCGGATGGAGATTTGCTGGGAGTTGAAATAAGGGAGTTAATGTATGAGAGTTGGGATGTGGGAAGAGGAGCCAAGGAGAAAAAGGCTTTGGAGTCAAGGCATGCGCATAAAAAAATGTCAGCATATGTTTCTCCCTGTCCGGCATGTTTGA